>NC_071612.1:51457843-51768432 GCF_014839835.1 Dryobates pubescens
TTCTGCTACAATGATAATGAATTGCTACCCTAGCAAAACAAATAATGTGTTCTATAAAGAAGCAAAAGTTTGCAGTGGAAGAATATTATTTTTGTTAAATCAATTTATAGCAAGTGACCCCACAGAGAAACTTTTGGCACATAAACCCTTCATCAGATTAGAAAGGGAGAGCAAATAACAAAATAAAAGTGTAAACTGTTAATTTACAAACAGATATGGCTACATAGAAGCATAAATTATCATTTAAGTTTCTGAGAAACTTAAATTCTAGCGTAGCATACACTAGAATATCAGTCTTTTGCTAGCAGAAAATCTCCCATCAGCATCTACAGTGAAGGCAAACACAGGTTTGTTTAGTGAGTAGCACAGCAATCAAAGTTGCACTCACGGTACCCAGCTAGCTGTTAAATGTCTTTATTTTTTTTTCCCCTTTTCTCCACTAAGCAATGAATGGTTTAGTGACGCAGAACAGGAAAAGTTTTTTCATTTATATATTTATGGTCCAAATATATATTGGCTACTTAATTATTCCATTCTGACAGTTACAGCTTCCCTCAGAAATGTAGCTGACATGTTGAAAGGTTCCTATATATCTAATTCTTTCCTTGAGTTTTCATAGGTATAAAATTTAAGCTTGAACACAAGGTGTTTAGGTATAATTACAACTGTTAAATTGCAGATCAGTTGTGAGCTTTAACATTAATGAAAAGAATAGCACATGAGAATGTAATGCTTAACTAGAAGACTGATCGGCAAGTCTGGAGAAATTTAACAGACTTCCTAGTTCTGAAATAATAATTTCAACATAGATATTGATGCATTTACCTCACTATATTTACAAGGCCAAGAAGGGCAGAAGCACAGTTTAAAACCTTCTCTTCTCCAAAATGTAGGTATTTTATTCAAGAGTGCAGTGAGTTCCTTACTCTGCCCAGGAATCTTCACTGATGAATTGGGGTAACCACTCCATTTTTTAAACTGTCATAAGAACACTGAAGGAAGGAGACACTGACCTCACTTCATACAGTATCTTGGCAAGACAACTGTCTAGATTTCAAGAGAAACATATTCAATACCTTCCTGAACCTCAAGAGTGTAAATCTATATTACCTTTATCCCAGGTTGCCCAAAGAAGCTTTGGAAGTCCCCTCCCTGGAAGCATCCAATGCCAGGTTGGGTGGGGCTTTGAGCAGCCTGGACTAGAAGAAAGTGCCCTTGCAGAGATGATAGAAATTGCAAGTCTCACTGTTTGCCCTAAAGATCATTTACAGATTCTTTGGGACACAGTTCACTAAGGAACACTTGTCCAAGAGTCAGTTGTGATGTCTCTGAAACATGGTAAACCAAATAAAAAGCTATAGATAAATTTGAGAACCTTTCCCATCTTCTCTACTATTATCTACTATAAACACTGCTGTCTTAGACAGTAACTAGTGTTTTTCTCCAAACTCGGTACCTGAAAAAAGCTGCAGCAACTATTCTCCTGTGCATTTAAAACATGATCTCAACAGGCCCAATCATAGTCAAAACTCACTTTAGAAATGGGAGGATTACCAGCATTTTGCTCTTGCCGGTCTTTTAAACCCTTTCCAATCAATGTATTACACTTTACTGTTCTACATGGATTGCATCCTTAGCAAATCTGCAGATGACACTAAAGTAGAAGAAATGGCTGATATAAATAGAAGAACTTCAACTGAGAGAAGCTTCACTAAACTTGAGGACCAGGTTAACCTCATGGAACAACATAGAAAAGTATACAATTTTACACCTACAGCGATATAACTCTGCAGTGTAGGCCAGCAGTCAACCACTGAGCAGGTCCCAGCACTTATGATCTACAAAATTCAAACAGCAAACAGTGCCAGATCTACAGTATCCTGAGCATTACTGAGACAACAGAGATCACATAGCAGAAGTTATTCTCATCCTTAACTGTTCGAGTCTGCAATACTACAGACCCAGTTTTGGCACTTCTACTTCCAGAGCAATGTGAGAGGGCTAGTAGAAACCTGTCACAATGGTCAGGGCATCTGAGCACATGATTCATGAGGAGAGGTTGAGGATGGCTGCCCTTGTTCAGCTCAGTGAATAGCAAGTTGTAGGGGCAAACTGAGGGGGCAAAAAGGAGAACTGCAAAGACAAGGAAGCCACATTCTCAGCAATGGTAAACAGTTAAGCAAGGAGAAACAGCCACAAACTGGTATTTGGCAGATCCAAGCTGAACATTAGGGAGACAGCATCTCCCTAAGATAATAATGCAGTTCTAGATCAGGTTGTCCTTGGAGGTTATGGAACCTCCACACCCTTGAAGGTGTCCAGAACCAGCCAGATTCCTCAGAGAACTGATCTAGTGCTGCTCATAGCTCAGCTCTGCTGGAAGCTTGAGCTAGGTGACCCTGGAGGTTCTCTCTAACAGACATGTCTATAATTCACTATGTGCTCAGCTGGGAACTGCTTTTATGGCTGCCTCATTCTCAGTTAAGCTTTCTTCGTCCTCATTATCACTCTGTATGGTCACACTGACGTCTTTCAAGAAAAAAAAAAAAAGTGGATAAGGTGTCATTAGAATGTTTATGAGCTAAAAACATCAATAATCTGGCCTTGCAACAGAAAACTAAAAGTTTTGAAGTGATAGTATTTTCTTTCTAAAGTCTTTTTTCCTCTAAATACCAGATCTCTCAGGTTTACGTATGTAAACAGAAACCAGATTCAATCCAATGCTACATGCTTTAAAAACTGAGCATATGAAACCATACCAAGGATAAGAGAATATAAGAGGCTGCAGCAGATTTTTTAAATCATCATCTTCTTTGTTCTTTCTAACCTGTCTGTGTTTATCAATTTGCCTCTCATTTAGTTTGCAAGCTTTCCAGTATGAAAAGCTTCCTTTTTTACTTGTTTTATTTTTGGGGTTTGAGTTTGATTGTCAGGGGGAGAGGGGAAGGGTGTTGTGGGGTTTAGTTTGGGGTTTTTTTGGGTGGTGGGGGTTTTTTTAATTGTTTGTTTGTTTGTGTTATTGTTGTTCTGGCTTAATTTTGTTTTCTCTATCTCTCATTTTTTAAGGTCTTGTCCATGACAAAAGCTCGTAAGTCTCAGACTGAATCAAATTCAAAATCCCAAAAATAAAAGGCTATGACAAAAAAAAAAATGCTTTTTTGGGGTTAAAAAGGTAGGATGTAGACAAAGAAAAATCCTCAGTAAATTGGTTTGGTATGTATGCAGACTTTAGCCCTTTATTCTAGACCAAATTCTGTTCTCTAAAGTTGAAAGTTTATCAAGAAATACGCTCCAAGTACTAAGACAGTCACATGACACAGCTGCAGAGATACATAAAAGCTTGTCTATTCTGCAGAAAGAGCTGTCATTAGATAAGCACAGCAAAACAGCACAAAGAATTATAACTTTGCTAGTACCAATTTCCTCACAATCTCTTTTTTTTTTAATCCATTACACTGAAAGACACTATTAAAGCTGTAGTTACATATTCTGATTTGAGAAATATGCTTACAGCAGGAAAAAGAAACTTGCAAAGCAATGAAGCGATAAATAATTTGACTTAGAAAAAAGGCAAAGGATCTGAACAACACAATGTGTATAAATTTAATTAATTGGAAGCTAAGACAAACAGGATTGACAAAGAAAATCCATTTTCCTTTTATTAAAGTAAGGTAGATTCCAGAATTAGGTTAATTACTGATCAAGAAAATGGCTCCAACATTTTATTAGCCAACTGCTTCACCACAGTACAAAAGCATGCACTGCCTCCTATTATGTCCTCACCTCTGTTACTGGAAAATGAATTCTGGCTATCTCAGTAACGATCTTACTCCTTATGTCCGTTTGCTTTCCTGCAGTAAGTGTTGTTTCTGCCAGGCAGGAAAGCAGCAGAATGAAGCGCTATTTCAGATAATAAGTGTTCTTAAAAGCAGAAAAAGACCGGCACTGCTAATTGAGAGGTAAGTTGGGAAATGCAGATATACATTTGTAGATCATAAATGGGAGGACAATAACAAGACTGAATTCCAGCCAAAAATATTCTGAAATTCAAGTATTAAGAATGATTTAGACAACCAGGAAAATTCAAAGTTCATTCTCCGGCATAAAGTAAACAAAAACTTTTCTGAAAAACAATTTAGAAGAAGGCTCCTATTGTCAAAATGATTCATAATATGCCAACACACAAAAAAGACTTGACAACCATTCTGTTGTCCCCAGCTGAAATGTTACCATCCACATAAAAATGCCTCATGTGTCCTGCTCTCTGCTGCATGTACTTGTAACAAAACTAAATTAAAACCTGGAGTGTACCTGAATGCATTGTGACCTGCATGCACACAGTTCCTCATACCTACTTCCTAAGTAATGGTACTCAGAACACAGTAATATAAAATAAGAAGTGTTTTCAAAACCACAATATTCTTTTTTTCTGGTGGGAAATAATGTAATGCATATTGTTCCTAGCCCCTTTAAAAAATTAAAAGAAATCTAAGCTATATGCAATTTTGAGTATGTGAATATCTCCACATATTCTAATAATAGAATAGAGCAGGCATAAAAAATAATATTGATAATCACAAACAGCAGAGAGATCTAGGATTGCCATCCCTTACAAACCACATTTCCAGATGGAAGCTGGCCACTTTGCAGGGAAGGCTTCAGCTGATCAACAGCCACAAGAGATTCAGACCTTATACTTCTGGAAGAACTTGCTGGCCCCTTTGCATGAGTCCTGGTGTTTCAAGGGAAAACTGCAAATCCAGAATTACACAATGTTGCCTCCCAGAGTTGACCTGAACTTGGCTAGTGGGTTCAGTTAGAAGGTTTTATGACTTTGGGATTGCTATTATTGTTCTATATTTGAAAAAACATTATGAAGTTCCTCCCAAGAAAAGAAGGTAATTTAACATCTCCTGTGTATTCATAACTTATCTGCTGAGAGACAAGATCTCATGAAAACCATGAAATACCAGATTATGGTAAAGAAAAAACATTTGGAATTTTATAAATTAATTAAAATAATTTAATCCCTGAATAAACACCCTCCCCATTTTTTTTTTTTGTTTAAATATGGTATCCCTTAGAATAGAATAGAATAAACCAGGTTAGAAGAGACCTTCAAGATCATCATGTCCAACCTATCATCCAACCCACCTAATATTGTGTAATTGTTTCACAGCAACAAATATATTTTGAAAATTCCTTGTAATTCTATCCATGGAAGCCAGGCTACTGTATGTCTCCTTAAAATTTTGAAGAATAAAAATTCCACGTAAGAGTTATCATTTTCACATTCCAAAGTGATTTTAAAGGAGTAAGTCAAAACATTATTCTACAATCTGTTACAAAATTAAGAGCGATAAATTACATACTTTAGCATAAAACCATAATCCTATTGCAATTGTATTTTATAATGGAGTCCAATTTTCTCTAAATTAAGATGATGTGCAGAGTAAATTGAAGTTTAAATCAGATGACAGATGATTTCTGATGCATATGCGCTAGAAGAGAAAGCATGCTCCCACAGATGATTTTCCTGTGAAATACAACAAATAGCTTGCAACTATCAATCAAGATACACTCTTTAAAAAAAAAAATAAATCTAAAATGTGATTAGAGGGATGATAATCTGATGGTACTGCCAGCCATGGATTGTCACCTTCTTAAAACTGAAGGCTAAGATAATTATATGCTTCAGAAGTTATTACGTACATTAGTGCATAGAAGCAAGACTTCTATGAACCCAGCATTTTAGAAACTAGTACAAAATTTGAACAATCAACTGATCTTCCAGCACACATTTTTATGGAGAAAGTCACTTCTACATGCTTGCCTTCTCTTTCCAGAATGCATTGTTCTACCAGAAAATCCTGTGCGATTCACCAACTTGGTAAGATCTTTACCATTTGAAAGTACAACTATTTTAATTAAAGACAATCCGCAGGACGCAGTAGTGATTAAGGCTGATTTCTTTGCCTTAGAATTACCTTTTAAATGTGACAAACCATGACTCACTCGCTTCATGGATTACGGCACAGCAGCTCACCTCTCCCTGCAGAGCTGATGGCAGAGGAGGAGACCATTACTTCAACAACAGCAGCAGAATCTGCCCCCTGAAAGGGACTGTGCCACATTCAAACCAAAGGCAGCATTATCCACAGCAAGGAAAATGCTGCCCCAGACCACCTCTCTTTACCCTGTGGATGGCATTCACTCTCATATTTTGAGGAACATTTGTAAGAAGGCTTTACCCAGGAAAATTTTAATACCCAAGAGAAACTTTGTGGTCAAAACTACAATTTGTCATGCCAAGGAATATTCCACAGATGAGGCATTCAGCTGGACTATAAAAGAACAGGGGGGGGTGGGGAGGAGGGAGGAGGAGGGGGTGAAAAAAGGTTCTCTAATTTCTACATGAAACTGAAACAGCTTTTGGACCCAAAGTGAATGACCTCATTTTATAAATACTACCATGAAAAAGCTTTAGCTTCTCTCACACATACATTTTCAAAGATAAGTTACCCAGTTCCTGATAAAAAGAACAAATAGATTTATAAAATATTGAAGCCATTCTCAATTATAGGAATACTGTTGTCTATACTCTAAATAAACATCAACCAACAAACACCAATGAAAAGAGTTCAAGCACAAAAATCCTTACATTCTAACATTGGAACAGATCAGATTTAACAGTATATTATAAAACTGGTTTGAGTCATATTTTCTGAAAACTGAGTTTACATAAACTCAAATTATTTTTAAAAATGTTTCCTATGGCAAGGAAATTTCACATTTTGACAAGGTTTTATATGTAGGTTACTCATGGCAGAATGTGACCCTTAATCTCCACTGCTTTTAACCATATTGTTTGTTGGCTATCTAATGTCATATATATGAGTACATCAAGTTGGCATGCTTGAGTTAAAGCAAATAATTAAATTCTATTTTTGCTGCTTTCCAGCATGTAAAATATTCCATAAACTGTTAAACTATGAGGGTCTTCAGGGAAGTCCTCTGTTACGTTAGTATTCCATAACCCAAAAGCCAACCTTTGCTCTTTGTTTAAGTCCTGTTTCATTCAGCCTGGAAACCATATAGAGATAAAAATTACGGAGAGCAGGTGGTCAGAAACTTCCATTCACAGACCTGCTGTGAACACTATAGATGTCAGTTCTCCTGGGACCAAATGACAAATGAAGCCAGTCTCATTAAGGCACACTCTCTGGCAACTGGAAAGTACTGACATTTTCTGTTTCGGTATTTTTTGGAGATAGCTACTCTAAATCTATGGGTTGGAAGAGCAGAAACTTCTGTTTCATGGATTAGAGTCAAAAAACTAACTCCCACTTTGTGATTACACTCAACACTTCTACATTCAGATATTTTAAATGAAAATACCTCTACAAAATTACTACTCATTGCTAAAAGAATTACTACTCATTACTACAAGAGGCTAAACCTCTATCACTGGTCTCTATGAAGTAAAATTAATCAAATCAAAGTAGTATTGCCAATCTAAATCTATTCCAGATGTGTTAATCAACCTAACCTCTAACCTTTTCAGAAGAGATATTTTACAAGTTGAAAAGTGCTTCTATAATTAACAATTTTTATATCATTACACAAATGAAACCAACACACAGGCTTCATAGGCGAAGCATTTCAATCCAGAATTCAAAACTGCTATACAGGATCAGGAAAACAGGATTTTGTGACAAATGATTAAACCCAGAGGATATATATCAATAATATATTGTGATGTCTGCTCCTTTTACCTCCTTGGTAAGAATTTAAAATCTATCCACACTTACTGGTTGAGCCACAGAGGCTGTGTACTCATGAAGAATATGCCAACAGTTCTACTGTGAAAAACAGCTGCTTTAACAAAGTATCTATATAAACCATTAACACTGACTCACCTATTTCATATGCACATTATGATTCAGAGGAATAAAGTCAAGCAATATTTAAAGTAGACTACCGTTGATGTTAAAAAAGATTTCTTCAGTGGTTTTTTGATTCATCATTTTTGTCTTCTTCTCAATTCCCAATCTAACAACTTGTCAAAACTTAATATTAATTCTACACCGATGAAAATCTTTGACAGCTAGATAAAATACTTGACTTTTAAAGTTTGATTGTAAAAATTAGCCTTTTCCTACCTACCTTCTCTTCTGTTTTCATTCTCCAATTCACCCTTTTCTTCAAATATCAAAGGTTATGGATTTTTGCATATCTTAATTCTACTTAAAGCAATTAATCAGCTATGTGATAGTATGAGTCTCACAACAGAATCTGTCATAGTATTACATGTATTTGGTATTCTGCAAGTACTACATAAAATACCCTGCAGTGCAGGCACCCTACATTAAAGGTGTATCATTAATTACCCAGAAGAATCTAGCGTAACATATAAACAATCATACAATTTGAAGCCCTTCACAATCCATTCACAACATTCCAAATATCCTGAGACTACACATCTTTCGCATCTTGTTTTTTTTCAGTGGTGCTCTTGTGTCTCGATAAGCTTTTATGCTGCAACACCACCAATTATAAGGCAGTAATAATTCCTAACCTGAGACCTGATCTGAAACTTGCTGAACCAATAACCTTTGACAGACTTCACAGAGGTTTTCATTGGGTCAGCAATGTTGTCAGCATACCCAGTATCACTGTGGTATGTCTTTATTTCTTAATGGCAAAGATTGTTGAGGTCCTTTGACCTTAACAAATAAATGAACACAGGCACTCTATTTGTGTATGGGTGAGTGTGTTTAACACACAATATATAAAAAGTTGCTATATTTAGATGCATGACAGTTATAGAAAACTCAGAATTTTTTTTGTGTCATTTTCACAATATTATCTAAGCTGTCTCTAAATACTAGATAAGTAAGGATTAATTTTTTTGGGGGGGAGGGGAATGTTTAAGCTGTTAAGGAATCCATTATTTTCATTGGCTAGTACTCTCCCCGTGAAAAAGAGCAACAAACAGCTTTTTAAAATGTAGGTTATCTTGAAGATGCTTATCTTGGCCACATGTGCACAGAAACACGTGTTTTAAGGTACTCTAAAATGTATGACTATATAAACTAAAAACTCTATCACAAAAACATTGTTCAAAGTCTAAAATGTTTCTTTTCCTATATGCCAAGATGAATTCTTATGTCTTTTCAACACATAAAGGAAATTGAATGGTTATAGATCAGAACTTGAACTTTATTTTCTCCAGTGGAAAGTAACACCCTAAGAATTATAACTAGAGAAACAAAAAATGAAATTGTTGGCACAGTTGTAAACATTTATAACAATATTACTTTCCTTCTGTGAATGTATATAGCTTCTAATTATAATGCTAACATGAATGAGACCATACACTAACTTTATTACCTTCAAAACACCTGGATAATTCAGCTCTAGTTTTCATTGTAAATTTAGGAGATTGCACATATCAAGGTTTATTGTGATTTGTTTTCATCATCTTAATCTCAAATGACTTGAAAGGTCCAACAAGTGAAAACAATCAAATTCTATATTAAAAAGCAGACAAACATATTTGGTTAACCTACAAGCATGCTAGTATTTAGTCTCCCACCAATTTTAGGAAAACTATAATTTAGTCCTGGAGAAATTGTAAAGAGCATCCCTACCAGAACAGCCATTTTAAACTCTCTTCAGTGTTTTACAGATACACACAAAACAAAAGGAAAATGGAACAGGATCTGAGTTCCATACATTAGAATGGAATGGAATGGAATGGAATGGAATGGAATGGAATAGAATAGAATAGAATAGACCAGACCAGACCAGACCAGACCAGGTTGGAAGAGACCTTCAAGATCATCGTGTCCAACCTATCATCCAACACCACCTAATCAACTAAACCATGGAACCAAGCATCCTGTCAATCCTCACCCTGAACACCCCCAGCGACGGCGACCCCACCACCTCCTCGGGCAGCCCATTCCAATGGGCAATCACTCTCTCTGTGTAAAACTTTCTCCTAACCTCCAGCCTAAACCGCCCCTGGCACAGCCTGAGACTGTGTCCTCTTGTTCTGGTACTGGTTGCCTGGGAGAAGAGACAGCCCAAAGATTAGCAGAGTATTTTTTGAATGCTTTAGAAACTGAACTAAGGTCTGAAATTTTACTTGCAAATTGAAGAATTTTGGAGATACCTCTCCAAATAATTTTCTAGGCAAATACAGAATGTATTGTAATAATCAGTATTCAACTTACACTTCAATGTCTTTAAAAGACCAATTTGCTTTTTGGAATAAGCATCTCTGTACTAGATCTGGTGCAGCAACTCTGCCAAGCGAAATTTTCTGTTTAAGTAGTAGCTTGATACATAGATGAAAACAAAAATATAACTACCTGGCAAAGATTATCTGTTTGACCCTCATCCCAAAGACCATCTGGCTTTATGTATGCCATTATCATTATTTCATAATGGCAATCTCAGGTACTACATCACAGTTTATGCAGAAGAATTTATAGGCATTTAGCATCTTCACAGCAAAAAAAAAAATCTTTTTCATGCATATGATTCCTGTGCATGCAATTTAGAAAAATCAAACATTTTTTCAAATCCATCACTTTTCATGGTCTATAAGTTAATCACCTTCATTATTAAAAAAATTACATGACATAATAGTCTACAGCTTGGACTGCATTGCTTTGCTCCTAGAGCAGAGATCTTTAAGATATGAGTCCTGAAATTGACTCCAACCCTCTGTATTTTATATTACCTCCACTACTGTTGATCACAATGTTTCTGTCACTTGAACTCTTAAGATAAAAAAGCCAAGTAGATACCCAGGTTTTCTTCTAACAGAATCCAATTTAGACTTTCAAGATTCACTAGATACAACAACAACAAAAGTAGCCTCTCTTTATTAAGAAGCTTTTATAATAATTTCACAAAGTAGAACATTTAAGAATATAAGTTGCATAATTTGAAATTAAATAGCACTCAAGTTGGAGTAATTATCGTTCTTTGGATGGATTTACAAATATGCATTTTAAATAATGACCTTTGGTTTTCAATATGTACTTAATTTTCACCTCCTGAACTAGACAATGAATAGGTATCAACCTACACTTAAGATGTGCAACTTCAGCCATTTCCCAGACATTATTACTTGATGCAATATTCACAAATATTAATCAATTTTATTTGAACTATTACATTGAGTTGAGTTTCACATGTTATAGAGAGTTGAAAATCACTACTATATGCATTTGTATTTTCTTAATCTTTATTAGAGCTTCCAAGAGTTGACTTCTCACATTTTTAAATACAATCTTTATTAGATGTGCATGTGTACAGAAAATACAGAAATTAAATTTATCAACTGCCAGAAATTCAAATAGCACATTCTTATTCAACCTGAAAATGGCAGAAACTGCTAGTTGAAGGATCTTCAAAAGATAACAAAATCCAAGACTGGGGTGCAGGTTCACCTCTTTCCCCCTACTTTTATTGATGGTGATAACTGATTAACTTGCAGTATGTACACCCTGATTCAGTTATTTCTGAACAGTTCATTGCCTTTCTGCTATTAAATAAGAATATTTTCACAAGGGCCTCTATCAGCAGCTTTTAGCATGACAATATAGAGGCTTTCATTAGCTCAGTACACTAAAAAAAAAAAAAAATATATATATGGAATATGTGACATCTAAACAAAACTATGCAAAAAATCTGAAATAAATTGCAAGTCACCACTCTACACAAACAACTGCTGTGTGTGGTATAAGGACTACACATCACAGTTATTCATATCCATCTTTTCCTTTATTGAAAAACTATCATCCTTATATTTAGAAGGTAATAGAATTTTCTCTGAAAACAAGAATTTTCCCTTTGGTAACACCCAAAAATTGCTTTTTGATTGAATTC
Source organism: Dryobates pubescens (assembly GCF_014839835.1). Classification (NCBI taxonomy): domain Eukaryota; kingdom Metazoa; phylum Chordata; class Aves; order Piciformes; family Picidae; genus Dryobates; species Dryobates pubescens. The sequence goes on from NC_071612.1 coordinate 51,469,751, forward strand.
AATTGTTGTAGATTTACTTTCTTCTCATTTTTGTCCTTCAGCACATCCTGACGGATATGTAAATTCCTCAACTTTCTGTATCTGTTTTTAAAGAGATGGCCAAGTTTCTTCTTAAATCTTAAAACCTACGGTGAGAAAGTATCTAGCTTAGAAACACTAGTAATACTTCGAATACTTGAGTTTCACATCTAATTTTAATAATGGAGGGGACAGAATTGACTGCAAGTTAATAAACCTATTTCTGTTTCAAACTGCAATCTTCCAATTAATTTCATATAGAACAATGTAGAGCTAAAAAATGCATGCACTGCCAAGTGAAACAAGATACAAAGAAAAACCATTTACAAGGAGTGGAAATATTAATGGGTGTGAGGAACTACATTTGGCAAGCAAATTAGAACCAGATCACCCTTCATGTTACTCCACTGCTTCCTGTGGTGTATGCAAACCACATTTATCTTTGATTACTGTTTGGATACTAGATACTTTACTGTATAGTAATAGAATCAATATTTTTAGCACATGCAGATAAATGGCTGCAGAACTAATTCCCCCTACTGACTGAACGATCTAAAAAAAACCCCAAAAAAACCAAACACACACCAAAAAAACCCAAACCCAAACATTTAGAATAGTATCTGTGCTCAGTTACAGTTCAGAAGCTACCAGTGTCTTTCTGCACCACAATTCATACTGAGAATGCACAGCATGAACTTTTTAGCAGTTTCCCCCAGAGGCAATAGTGCCAAAAATAAAAAACCCAGGAATTTCTCACAGCTGCCTAACAACGTAGTATTTATTTGAGTTCTTAAATATTTCTATCTACACATGCTCAGGAGGCAATTCCACCTCCTTCCCCTGATGTATAATTCTCAGGTGGGCTTTCATCTTTTGTCACCTTTCTTTCTTCCTCTGCATATACTCTTTCATTAAACTTTAATGCTTCTTGCTTTAAAGTCTACATTTGTCATTTGTTATGCTAAAATACTCATCCGTCTGTCAGCCTGTCCTGAAAATGACATTTTACTCCTGGTTTGCTTTCTCTGGTTCATCCAAAACTCCTCCCTTTCAGCTACTTCCGCAATTACACTTTTTAGAAGTTTTTCTTCATTTGCTTGCCTTCCCTGCCCCTCCACTTTACATATTCCAGTCCTAGGAGCTAACAAATATAGTATAATCCTATTGAAGTATACTTTTAAATGAGGCTCCCAAGGCTTCCAGTGGCCTCTTCACTCCACAGTGAAAGACCAGGGAGTCAGTCAAGACAGACTTCATTTGGACATACCAAAACCAATAGCTTTAAATCCATACTCCTCAGAACCTCCTTCTCATGTGATTTAAAGCATCAAATTAATTTGAAATAAAACACCCTTAAATTACTGGAATATTTAAGTGCAAAAGCTGTTTTTCCAGCTTTCAAATAATTTTCAACTGGTTGGTTTTTTTTGTTTGCACCCTGATTTTAACAGCAAACTGGATTACTACAATAATTTTGCAAAGGACAATACACTGCAATTACTTTGGGCTGTTTCTAAGTAAAAAGAAAAAAACAGTTCAAGACAATAATTTTAGAAAGAATTTGTGCCTTAGAGCTGTAAGTCTTCCCAGTGAGTCTATGAATGTCTCACCATCATTCTATGGTATTCACAAATTGGGAGGGGAAGGCATTCTCACTTTCTAGGAAGACTATAAATCTGAAGCATCTGAAAAGCCACTAGAATTTTCTATAAATACATTGTTTTCCCCTAGTGACTGTTACAGGGGATTTGTGACATTTTGTGGCAATAAGAATGCCTTGAAGAACAGCAGGAGACAGGACAGGAAAGTTTTGGCAGCTGAATAATATGGAGATAGCTGCAGAATCCATCTCACCTCAGACACGTTTCAGAGATGAATAACAGGGATGATAGACTACAAGCACCTATTTGACAGAACCTTTGTTGTCTCAGAAAGAACAAATCCTTTGGAGAAACTTTTATCAGAGGAGGAAAAAGCAAATTGAAACTGAAGATATGTTAGATACTACTGGGGAGTGAGGGGAAAGGCACACCTCTGGCGTTTGTTTTTTCCACAAAAAGAACAACAATTCTTTCCATTGTTAAAAGGCTGCACAAAGAACAGGAAGATGGAATGACAGAATAAAGCCTTTTTTTAAAAACAGCATTTTACACATAGCCATGTAGAAACTAAAATTTAAAGGTGTGTTAATCCTTCCCCACAGTATTTTTAGTCTTATTGTAAGAAAGTATTTAGTTACTTACAAACAGAAAGCTAAAGGGTACCCAGAGACCTGCAACTTTCCACAGGAGGCCTCTCTTTAAATACAGAAAATTTTGTTTAATAAGAAAGCCAGACAGTGACTACCATTATGTAAATTAAAATAAGTCAAACAATTCTTGTGTTCATTGCATACAGACCAGCTGGCTATAGGACTCTCATAAACCAGTTTATTAACACAAAACAATTCACAATTAGACTGTGAGAACCCCATCAAGAGCTAATTAACTCTTACACGCACAACAGATTTCAGGAAATGAAGAAAAAAAACCAAACTGTAATAAAAGATGTAGATCAACAAGTTGAACAGTTCTTCATGCACAATGAGAAAACCACTTTCCCCTCATTACCATCACACGGCATCCTAAAATTTACCATCCTAGAGAATTTATTACCCTTCAAGAACTTTAAATGAAGGCAGACACTAATGTCTCTCAAATAGACAGAGTAAGCTTAAAAATATCTTTATTGAAACAACTATAAACCTGGTTTATCGAGTCTCTAAACCATTTGGCTCTGTGGAGTCCCTGAAACACTCCACTGCTGGTTGACACGCCACTGTATGAAGTTTTATCTGTGCATACAGCTGTGCTGTAGTTGCTTTCTGCAATCACATGAAGATGGTTTTTGCTGCTTTATTGCTGCACACAGCAAGATCACTGTACTACAAGTAAACATAACAGTTGTTAGTGCTCAATAACTTTATTTAGACAAGCATTTTATACTAATCACATAAAAGAGGCTTCCTGAGAGCAAGTTCCAATCTATTTTATATATTATAACAAGAGATCAGGAGTAATCCATGTAGTAGCCACAACTGAATTTAATGCCCGAGTGTCTGTGAATTGATTGAAGCAGAATAAGACAATTGTATGGAGATTGGAATCTTCTCAGTCAGCATTTTATCTACTGGAAATAATTTGGAATAGGGCAAGCACTATCAGTCTAGGCTAAGAATACACTGAAGACTGCAAACATAATGAAAGCAAAGCAGAACAGTTAGTTCATTGTATCTAGAGAAACCTCTATGAGAACACTATTCTTCCTTGTAATTTCTAGGTGTTGGTCTAGTCAATGGAATGAAAAATACAACTTTTCTTTCTAAGCAGCCTGTCAAGGCTGAAAACAATGGAGAAGATCACACTGTTCTTTGGGTTTGGTGCAGTAGCAGTTAGCCTCCTCTTCAGTGTACAGCTGAAAGTTCACAGGACAAGTTTCCCAGGGTAATTCACAAAAGACACTCAAAACTTGACTGCAGAAGCACCTTCTCTGCCCAATGCCACGTTGAACATGAGGCTAGATTTGGAATCTCCAGAAGCCCCTGCCAATGATTCTGGACCTGTGAGAGCGTGGCCAAAGTGAGAGCTGTGTCCAGACTAGTTAAACCTACACCGATGCAGATAGACTATATGACATAAGCATAGCAGATCCAGCGTGGCTCAACACATTCTAAGTATGTTGAGCACTTTGCATGCCCACTTTGACTCTGAAGCCCACATACTGGTATGTTCATCTTCATTTTTCTGGGGTAGGTAAAGATGTTTGGGTTTTGTACTTCTCCAGTCTTTTCTGAATATTCTTTAAGGATCCAACAGCATCTCTTCTCCCAGGCAACCAGCACCAGAACAAGAGGACACAGTCTCAAGCTGTGCCAGGGCAGGTTTAGGCTGGTTAGGAAGAAGTCCTTCACAGAAAGAGTGATTGGCTATTGGAATGGGCCGCCCAGGGAGGTGGTGGAGTCACCATCACTGGAGGTGTTTGGGAAGAGACTGGTTGGGGCGCTTGGTGCCATGTTTTAGTTGATTAGATAAGTGTTGGATAATAGGTTGGACTCGATGATCTCAAAGGTCTTTTCCAACCTGGTTAATTTCTATTCTATTTAATTAGTGGTGAAGATTGCCTGAATAGTTTATGCTACCCCTCTCGCTACCAATATCCAGTGTTTGCAGTGCTTTTGTCTCTCTCCTTCAGCAGAATTTAATACTAGATTTTGCTTGAACTGATGCAGAAACAAGTCAGAAATAACTCATCTGCATGCAGACACGACAGAGCTCCACAGAGCTCAGACTTAGACCTAAGTTCCTATTCTGACTTAATTATTTTATGAGACAGCCCTGTAAGTAATATAAAAAGCCTTCAGAAAGACAACTTAGAAACTAAGTATCTGAGCTAGATATCTGAATATTCTCCTAACATTTAAATAAAAATCTTTGAACAAATATAGTGCTTTACCCATTATCTTTAAAACTATAAACCAAATTCAAATCTAAGTCCTGACAGCCTTTAGTCTTAGTTTCTCAAATTTTTTTAGAAATCCATTGTTAAAAATCCTTTTTCACATATAACATTATTTTAGAAATACCAAGTCATAGACATTACTGGAAAAATCAAACTTTGAATTGTATTAAATATTCCCATACTGGGAAAGCATCTTGGCCATGTAGTGGGTTTGATTTTTTTAATTCAGCTCTGTACGTCTTTTCATCAGCTTCTGGAGCTTCAGATGTTCTCTGTAAATTATTCCTTCTTTCCACAGAGAAACTAACAGTTTCTTTGTGGAAAACAGCACAAATAAACATACAAAATAAATTGGAACAGCATAAATAGAGTAAAATGTGCTGAACACAGTATTGGTGACAAATAACCATTTCTCAGCATAATGAAAGCCTTAAAAACAATGTTTTCCCTGGCCTAACACTTAATTAACCTCTAAAAGTTGGGTAACAACATGTCATTACACCATAAGAATTTTCTTCTGTTCTAAGCTATCACGTACTGGTAACAAGTACCACAGCTTTCCCATACAAAAGCACAAGGTGAATTAAAAGAATATGCAATTTGTGTTCTCCTTCTATAGCAGTGGGTAATCAGACATTAATTTATTCTTCCACAACTCTATGCTTCAATAGTTTGTATGAAATATATTGCCAGCAGAGACTTTCTTTTTAGATTATATTAAAGCACAAGGATGCTTCATTTCAGTTTGCTCTATCCACAGAACATTTTTTAAGTCTGTCTACACTCTAGGGGAATCACTGTCTATAACAGAAAATGCTTTGACAGAAATCACTACCTACTTCATCTTCAACTATAAGAATCTTCCCAATAACAAAGTAATCAAAGAGATTAGTGAGGGTTTTTTTGTTAAACAGGACTAAGATCAGGGAAGATGTGCCCAAGTACTTAACCTGCAGGACTATACTCATGCAAATTTGAGACTTCAAACCCTGGAATTATATTTTTCAAGCCAGTTGAAACAGATAAACACACCTCACTACACAATTTGCTACTGCTGATGGCACCCTTGTGATGAGCTTAGCACCCTCCACTGCCACCACCCTGCCAAATGCTACCATCTTTATCTTCCTTAAATTTGAACAGACAGGAAAGCTGGGAGGGGAAGGGGAAAAAAGAGGAGAAAGAGAAAAGGTAAAAAACTTTTGTGAATTCAGCAAATTAGTTTGCAGCATTAAAAAAAAAATAAATAAAACCAGGTTAAATAAGTTTTAACCTCTTCCTCAGACAGCATATAAAGGATCAGCTACAACCAAAATATTTCATAACAGGTTGTGTTTCAGAAGAGATCACATGGTGAAGGGACGAAGCACTCTACTGCTGTTCATGCAGAGGCATTTTGTTCTCAAAAGGTAAAATCAATATACTATTTACCAGAAAGCTTTACAGAAATAGACGTAAAGGGATGGGGGGGGGGGGGGGGGAGGGAATCATGCAGTATTGTGTCAAATATAAACATGCAGGGTTTTTCCCCAAAATGCATCCTCCTAATTTTTTCTGCTTAGACAACACCATTAGTCAAGAAAGGCAGAAGACTATCATTTAATTCTCACCATATCATCACTGCCAACAAATCTGAACCCCTTAGAGTAACATTAAAGATCAATTTCCCGATGTTATTTTGAAATACAATGAGCAAGTTAAACTTGGTAAATACTGTGACTAAAATAGAAGCCCTAAAAGGAAAAACTCATTCAATAAAGACAGAAAAAGTGATAGTGTATATGATTCTTCTGTTACATAGTTTACATGTTATTAAACCCACCCTGGCATTTTAAATATGTTTTAACCAAAGCCAAAAAGCAGATTGTTATTTCAACAAAAACTACGCTGCAACTGAAAAAGTACAATTCACTGATGGAACTAAAGGCAAATAAAGACACAATGGAAATAATTAATGAAATACATGAAATAAAGAATTGGAGCTGTTCAGCTTGGAGAACAGAAGGCTCCAGGGAGACCTTATAACTACATTTCAGTATCTGAAGGAGACCTACAAGAAGACTGGGGAAGGACTATTTAGAAGGGTTTGTAGTGATAGGACAAGAGGCAATGTTTTTAAACTGGAACAGGGCAGATTTAGGTTAGCTATAAGGAAGGAGTTCTTTACAATGAGGGTTGTAAAATAATGGAAGAAGTTGCCCAGGGATGAGGTTGAGTCCCTGGAGACATTCAAGCTCAGACTTGACGTGGCCCTAGGGCAGCCTGATCTACTCATAGTTGTCACTGCTCACTGCATGGGTGTTGGACCCTTGAGGGTCCCTTCCAACCTGATGCAATCTTTGAATCTGTGAATAAAAATGACCTGCATGAACCAATTTTTGTTCTTTTTTTTCCTCCTCTGATGTAAATAAACTAGTTCAATAAATACCAGATTGTAAATTTTACTTTTCACACATCTTCAGCTGTAACTTAACGAAGAGCATACTGCTTTTGTTCAAATTCAAGTGCACATATTGGAGATCTCAAAACGTACCAAATTGACCAGTATAAAAAGGTTGGTACCTACAGTAGCAAAGCATCTCCTCCAAGGTCCTATCTATGTCTGCAAGTTAAACTTTCACATCCTCCCATCACCTAAATTAAGTGTCATCTGCACAACTCTGTGAGTAACTACTATTGTACTAAAGATTACCTTAAGATCTGATAGGACATACACATTTGGGAAGAAGCTCAGAGAGTTCAGATTGCTCAGCCTCAGGAAAGTCTAAGGAGATTTAGTCTGTCTGAAAATACAATGCTGGGAAGAAAAGACAATAGTCAGACTCTTGTCAGTGGTGCTCAGTCACAGGTCAACCAATACAAACTGAAATATTGCAAAATCCACCTAAACATATGAAAAAGCTTTGACCTGCTATCATCAGTATGCCCCTGTTGCTGACCCCTGCACAAACTCCTGTCTGTCTCCGTAGTGTTGGGCAACATGCTGCAAGGATAAAACTGCATAATGGGCTCTACCTAGGCTGGTTGTGGAGTCTTCATACTTGCAGATGCTCAAAACCTAACTGTACGCAGTCCTCATAAACCTGCTCCCACAGGGAGACTGAACTACATGACTTCCTGAGGTTCTTTCCAACGTCAAATGTTCTATGATTCTGTGACTAAAAGAAAATTTTAAATTACTCCAAACATAGAACTTCTAGTTGGAAAAAAGTATGTACACTTTGTTTCAATGAAGTAGGTACTCCTGAATTCACCTACAGCTAAATCCTCATTTTTATGGTTTTATCATAAAGCATTACAAATACACTGGAAATCAGAAAAACAATGATTATTTTCTCCTAGGGCCATCTTAAGACATTCAAAGTTTATGTAAAAAAAAAAAAATACAGTGATGTAGGAATTACACCCATTCCTGTGTCTTTGCACTACATATGTATCAGCTAGCATAAATCTGCGGCTCAGAATATCATCAGCAGGTAGAAAGAGGAAATAACTGGCATCATTTTTAGGAGAAATATACCTGGCGACAGAAATCCCACCCTCTCCTGTTAGAATGCCCTGTCTCAAGATAAATCAAGTTTAAAAATACCTTTCAGTCCCTAAACAAATAATTAACCTTCATCTTCAGAGGGGTAAAAAAACCTACTAAGCACCTGTAGATATGAACAAGGAATATTTTCGCTGAGGACTAGGACTAAGACTTCATAACTGGTCCAAAAGAACTATCTGAAGCTTTACATTAAAGCAAATTACTTGCAAAATAATGGGAATTTCTTCAAGTATTACATTACTATTTTCTAGTACTACATGAGTAAGTTCAGGATTCTGCAGTTGGCATGGTTAATATGTATCTTCCATTCATGTAAACTAGCCTTCAATTTCCTCCTTCTTTTGCAATCTCAAAGATTAATAGATTTCTTCAAAGTCTCCTTTCGCACATCTGGTGTGATCATTATGATAAAATTACAGTGCAATCATTTATTCCATTCTGCTCTGAATGTTTTATGCTTTATGTTTTCATATGATGCACAGAATACATGTAAAACATGTCTTCAGTGATCTAGAGATTCCAAGAATCTATAAAGTTATCTGGGTCTGCAGTAAAATTTCTGCTAAATAAGCAGGGGAGGAGGCATCAGAAAGAAAAAATACAACTAAAAAAAAAAAAAATCACACAATTGTATTATGAGGCATAAATTCCAAACTATTCCAAAAAACAAGGCTGCTGCAAATTAACAATACTGTGCCTTAGGTATATCATATTACATGTATATGATAAGAATTCTATTTGAATGCCAAAACACAACAGAAATGTTGCAAGCAAAGATTAGTCATATGTTTGACAACTCTCCATATTCAAAGTGCAATATTCACAGAAAATTACAGCAGGCCTTGGCACAAGTCCTCAGGAATCTAGGAAGTGCAAAGAGAGTCATTGCAGTGTTTCCCAACAGACAAAGAACAAACAAGAAAAGTTTTTATTTGCAGAAAATCCCTCCAATATAGGTTTGCTGAACAAAAGACTTACAGTTCATAGTAAAAAGCACCCAGCAACTTTAAATAAATAAAGAAGTAAATTGCTCAGAATTAATTCTAAGGGGCAGACAAAAGAAAGTGGAAGCATGTGTAGATGATCTTGAAGGTCTCTTCCAACCTGGTCTATTCTATTCTATTCTATTCTATTCTATTCTATTCTATTCTATTCTATTCTAAGCTAATTCTATTCTACTATCAGTGAAAAGCCAATAAAACATTGGGGAAAGAAATCAACAGTGAGGAAACAAGCTTGGACTCTGTCACAGACTGCAAGAAAGAGACAGTGAAGACAGGAAAAGAAAAAAACACAGTGCCACAGTTCTCACTACTGAAAACAGGTAATTTTTTTTTAAAAGGAGAAAAGGCAGAAAACAGAGAAGAGAAAAAAAGATTTAGCAGGCTTCTTTTGGGGTTTTTTGATTCTTTGAGGTTTTGGGTTTTTTTCATGAAGTTGTGGGCTTTTTTACCCCCCTATCAATTTTAATGTATAAAACAAGGATATAGGCAATTTGGGGAAACAGCTTAAGATCTATGTGACAGCCTTCCTGAAATTAAGGTTTACTTCACTTATTACAAGATTTTGGAAAAGCTGCTGGTGTTGAGTCAAAGTAGAATTTTGTACTTACATAGACAAAAAAATATGTATCACCATTATTTGTTACCAGGTTCCCTGCTAAATTCTACATTCACAGATTCAGCAGTCCCTTAGCGAACAGATGGACCAAGAAGAGATTTACTCTATAACTTAGGAAGCATATGCAAAAGAAGCATGAAAGTTCCACACCACTTACCAAGCACCCAAACCATATTTACAGCATTACACTGACCAACCATTTAGAAATAAAATGAAAACTAAAATGAACTGCATGCATATATGGCAGCTTAATACTATTGCTACAACTTGACAAGAAACATCATCTTCAGGAAGACATTTCTGGTTTGAAAATAAGGTAAAGACAAAAAAGATCTCGATCTTTCAACAGAGTGTCGTAGCAATCAACAGCCATAACAGCAGATGTTCCTCAAGCTTGTGCACAAGTAGTGTAATGCTGACAACCGCTCTTCACACCCATTTGTTCCATGACATTATTGAAAGAACTCATCAAGTCAATTATGATTTAATGTCAAGACGTCAAACCATTTGTAAGGAAAGCAAGATACACCTGGGGACACTAAATATCACAGCTATGTAACCCCAAATTATTTACACTATTATATTTAACAGATTTCCACCAAAGTACATAACAGCCAGAGATTTATGAACAACAGGGATGGTCAAAATCTTTCCACCACTTTATACGTAGCATTACTCTCCTGTAAAAATACCTGCAGACTCTATTAAATATCTACCAATATTAAGTCTGTTCAACTCATTATGTACTAGTTATGCTAACCAAGTATTTGCAGAATTTTCAGCCATATATTAGGCACACAAGTCAAATGAACATTAAAATTATCCTGATTTAGGAAAATGCCTACCAATTTTCAATTGGCTATGTGCTTTTAACTAGCTTTGGAACTTTAGAAAAACCTCTTTCTCGGTGTCCAGAGTTAGGATCTCCAAGGGGCTGAGAGCACAGCAAATCCACTGAAAAAAATCTTTTTGAACTACTAAAAGAAAGATGTCTCTGCTTTAGGAACTATAATCACAAAAAGAAAACAAACCAAAAAACCAACCCACATCCATAAATGATGTAGCGTTGAATCATACCCTAATAAATTATCTGATTGAATAGCATCTCTTGACAGATTAAAACCTTTGTTCTACTTGTTATTTCAAAGACTAAGTCATTACATTCCTCCAAGACTGTTGCAAAGTATTTCATACCCAACACAGAACTCACAGGAAGAAATTAAGAAAAATGTCAAACAATATTTAATTTGTACTGGCATTTAAACAAAAAGAAAAATGTCAAACAATATTTTCTTTGTACTGGCATTTAAACAAAAAGAAAAATATGGCATGGGAAAAAACTAACCAAACAACAAAAAAAGTGCTTAAAAGGGCATAATCAAAGCTTAGCTGATTTTGCAAGCAGCTAAATCAAACTTGGTGTAACATCTGGGAAAGTAACTATTGCAGATATTTTATGATAACTGCCTTATTCTATTATATTGTTATCTCCTATCTGGAATCAGCAAGTGCTATATCTGGCTATCTTAGCCAGGTACCAATTGAATCTGTTCAGATGGCACCCAAATATTTTACAGAAATGCTTGTACTCGTGATGAAGTTGGGCAAAATAAATAAAATAGATGCAACAGAACCATTATTAAGCACAGAGATTTCCTAAAGCTCAGGTAACAAATGAGAAGTATATTCAAAAATCCAAAATACTCGTTTGTCTCAGGGAATGTGTTCCATTGTTGTTAGGTTTTCATAATCCCCTTCCTCCTTTTACTGATATCTATATTGTTTTTATTCAGCCCTTCCCCAAGCATTCAGTATCTCCCAAAAGAATGAGTACTGACAGCTTAGAAATTCTAACCACTTGATTCTAATGGAAACACAAATGATATCTAAACCTTTAAGTTGCCAATTGTTTTCTAATTGCATTTGAATAGCACCACAACTGCAGTCTATTAGCCTCATCAGTCATCTTCTCCACAGTGCCTATGAGCATAGGATGAGTGGTATTACGAAAATAACCTCCTGTCTCTGGTGACCAGTGATAGGACACAACAAAATGGAATTAAGCTGCATCAGGGGATGTTCACATTGGACATCAGGAAAAGGTTTTTCATTGAAAGGGTGGACAGTCACTAGACAGGCTTCCCAGGAAAAGGGCAGGGCAATAAGCCCATCTGAGTTCAAGAGGCATCAAGATGATGCTTGGTGTGGTCCTGAGAGAAGCAGGAAGTTAGACTTGATGATTCTTATAAGTCCCTTCCAACTTGAGATATTCTGTGATTGTATAATTCTAATGGTCTGGATTATGGGATGAAAGTACCTCAGCAAGTTCACTGGTGATTGATGGGAGGGGTTCATACACTAGGAGATGTGGGTGTTCTTCAGAGGGGCAGCAACTGACTGGAGAAATTAGTCTCAATAAAAATCAACAACAATGCAAAATACTGTAACTGGGACTGAATAGCCCCACGCAACAGTCCAGTGTGGGAGCTAACTGATCAGAAATCATCTTTGCACAATAAGATATGCAGGGTCTGGTGGACAATTTGAATGAAAGTTAGAAATACAGAGTATGAATACTACAGCCACATTAGACTGCATCAGCTACAGCAGAACCAACAAGTAGAAGGAAATTATTACTCTAATCCACATCTGCCAGACCAATGTATTCCATTCTATGCTTTCCAGTACAAGACATACCGATAATGGTGGAGAGCCAGTAAGATTGTCTGGGGCTAAAACATGGGCTATATAAGAAGCAGCTGAGAAAATGGAGTCTGTTCAGTCTCCAAAGCAGAAAGTTAAAGGGGGATCTATTAAAGAGAGCCAGACTTCTGGGAAAGGCTCAGCAAAAAGATGAGAAACAATAGATGTAAACAGAATCAAGGGAAATTCAGACTAGATAAAAGGAAAATACTGGTGATATTGAGCGTCATTAAAAACTGAAACAGGACGCCCTGAAAGACTGGGGAATCTCCACTCTTGAAAATATCCAGTATAAGTGGACAAAGCCCAGAGCAAACCACATCCAGGCAGGCAGACAAAATACAGTTTCAGGCAGTAAAGAAACAGCATAGAATAAGGGGTGGAGAATGTACTGGGTCTGGCTGGGATGGAGTTAACTTTCTTTAGAGCAACCCTTATGGTGCTGTGCTTTCTATCTATAGCTAAAACGGTGGTAACACACCAATGTCTTAACTATTGCTAAACTGTGCTAGCACAACATCAAGCCAGTAGGCGGGGGGTGAGAAAGAGGCTGGGAGGGGGCACAACCAGGACAACTGGTCCATATCAATCATGCTCTCTGATAGCATGCTCAGAAGTTCAGAGAAAGGAGAACAAAGAGCACACGCTCACGATTGTGCTCCTTATGGGGGTGGAGACCCTGCCTTCCAGGAAGTGGTTGGACATGTGCCGGAGTATAGGAATTAGTGAGTTATTTTCTGGTTTTGATTTGCTTAATCATCAGGCTTTTGTTGTTGTTGGCTTTTTTTTTTCTATTAAACTATCATTACGTCTATCCATGAGTATTCTCGCATCGAGTACCCGAGGAAGTTTTAGTTTCGGTTTGGTTTCACGGTGTGCGCTGCTGTGTAATCTGGTAACTTTTCTCCTCATTGTGTTGTTGTTTTCCCTTCTCGTAATCTCGCATCCCTGTAGTAGAATTTTACAGTCTCCTTCTCTCCACTGACATTTCGACTTTCCCAACTCCTCTACCATTTGCGCACCCGGACAGCCCCCAGAGAGGGGGGAAGGAGAAAACCCCGCTATTGCACCTGGAGTGCTGGGACTCAACTGCCAGCGGAGTTAAAATAGCACACGCCCAACGTGGGGCTCGAACCCACGACCCTGAGATTAAGAGTCTCATGCTCTACCGACTGAGCTAGCCGGGCTCCTTGGCCACCTGGTTTTCTTTAGGCACTAAACAGAGGGGTTGACCTAACAATAAACAATGCTTGAGACTGTTAAGAGCTTTGTATATGTTTCACGGTGGGTTTCGGTTGTCCTTTTTACCCTGGTATGTTCACTGTGTTGATGTACTTGCTTTCTGGGGGCAGCTGGAGCTAATGTGCTGGAGTCCTGTATGTGCTCTTTCTGGTGCTGTTACCTCAGGGGGAATGGCTCACAGCTACACGGTTGCTGGGCTGGTTACTGGCAGGCCAGGTTGTTTTGTTCAGAGTGATGCAGGTCTTTCCCAAGAATACCACCTTGAAGTCTGACCCACGACTGGATAATTATGAGTGTCAGGGTGTGTGGGAGAGTATGAGGAAGAGGGATGGAAAACCCACTCCAGTCCTAGCTGCCTAAGTCTGTGAATTACAAGGAAATTCTCCTTGGAAGAATGCTGCCCCAGTTTCCAGTAGAAAATCACCCAAAAATTGCTGACAAGCTGATACTGCTTTTGATCCTTCTGAAAGGACCTCCCAAAGCATGTTGAACCCACAAGAATATAAAACTTTCATAGATACAGGCAAAGAGGGTACTCTGATGCCATCAAATTATGAGGGGTGGAACACATTTACATTTCTGGTGTTGCAGGGGGAATCTGAGAAGAGCAAAACTGAGAAGAAAGATTAGATGACATACCATACTTTAAGTTTCTGTGTGGGTATGTGTGAATCCTGACATATTTCAAAAATTTAAAGCATTTTAACTGTTGTGGGTGTACACGTAAGATAGCTGAGCAACTGTTGTAATATGACAGTCAAACAAAAAAAGTTGCCAGATGTATTGGATTTGCCTTCCTCCCATGGAGGAAATAGGCAAAAAAAAAAGTTTGGGAATTCTTTTTTTTATTTTAGGATGGGAGCACTGGAGTGCTTCTCACACACACCCCCTTTCCCCCCCCCCCCCCCCGCTTCCTTATTTATAAGCCAGAACCTATTTCATGTAATGCATGGACAAAAACAATGGTGAGGTAAGCAGTTGCATGGGTTCTGAAAAGTCTAATAAGCTCCTAAAAAAGCCTTAGACAGTTTTCCCAGACTTAGAAAAGGATGTGTGAAAAGTAGAAAATACTTTAACAAGCATTTATAAAGTTTGCCAGACATGCTTTGGTGACATAAAGATTTGAAAGTAAAGGCATGAAATGGACAACACAGGTACCCTTACTTTGAAACATGCTCCTGAAAGGCTTTTGGGGAGTTTTGGATTATAAAACTTCTTTTTCCAAGAGATCACCAGATGCTATTATTATAATTTAATTTTATAGATAGAAAATGCTACTTATCCATACCTGACAGCCATGCTCACAGATACCTGTATAAAATTAAATGCTTGCAGGTTTATGTTGCCATGTCTACTTTATAGACAAACTACAAATACTCTCATTTTCATGGGAAATGGAAATTTGTTTTGTATTACCTAAGTAACCATGCCAGATCATATGGTGTGAGTACATACAAAGAATTCATGATTTGCTAAATTTGTGATTAACCAAGAAAAAAAAAGAACCATAAATATTCATAAGAGCAAAGGTACATTACATTGGATAATAATATTAGATAAATGTTTGTGATGCAAGAATGAAAACAAAAATTGAGGGTGGAGATTGAAAGCCAAATTAAGAAACAATTGGTATAGCAAGCAGCTTGAGAAAACACATTTACTTACAGTGATTTCAAATAACGTAATACAGACCCAACTTGAATTCTGTAAAAATATACCTGCATCAATAAAGTGGTTCTTCTTTTCTTTTTCTTTCCCTTTTCCTTTCTTTTTCTTTTTAACTATTCATGTTTGTATCACTATTACTATATTTGCTTTTCCTGGACAAAACACTCAACAAGACCAAGGCAGATTTTGTCTGCTTCATACAGAAAGGTGAACCACAAAGAAATTCTAAATTTCATGCATGATGTCATGTACTTAGATCCAACTAACAAATGCCAAGGTATGTTAGTAAAAAATGAATGTGGCAGATGAGTTGTATTACAATGGATTACATATGGTACCTACCTTTTCGATTTAAGAGTACTGTGACGCTACCATGTTATTTTTATAAAGGACAGTGGGAGTAGGTTATATTCCTGATTAAGAAATCTAAAATAAGCAAAGTAAGAAAGTGCCACCTTATGAATCAAAATCTTTAAATAGTCACATAATACATGAAAGGAAAATGAATGTGCCCTAGACGTTACAGAGATATTGGTTCATGTTCTCCTTTTCTTTAGCATTTTGAGCTGGTTATTTTGAGATTATACACTGATACAGATGAAACTCAATGTAATGTAGCAGCTACCTCTTGATTTGAAACTAATCACGACAATAAAGAGCAGATTTGTAATAAACGTTTGGGGATGTATTCTTCTGGTATGTGATAGGGAAATTTGCTTTGGTTGGAGTTCAGAACACAGAACGGTACATTCACAGCTTTTTTTCAGGTTACACTGAACAGCTCAAACTTGCTGCTTTACTTGAAAAGAAAACAAGACAACAAGACTTGATTTCATTAGTAATCCTTTCTAACAATGGATTACTAAAGATCTAAGTAAATTCTCAACAAATTATGTGACTTGAACCACTCAGAATTCTAAATTCCTTCAGTAAATACTGTGATCCAGTTTAACAATATTGAACATTTTTAGTGAACATAACAGATGAGCAGATGTGCTCTGCACTTGCACTCTCCAGATGTGCTTTGAATACTATACATTAGATTATTCATAAAGAGCTGTAACACAGAAAATAAAAATAAAAATAAGGGGAAGGGCTTTACCAGAAATAACAACAGCAACAATAATAGTAATAAAAAGAAGAAGAGGAGAAGAGGAGGAGAAGAGGAGGCTCAGGGGAGACCTCATTGATCTCTACAACTACCTGAAGGGTGGTTGTAGCCAGGAAGGAGTTGGTCTCTTCTCTCAAGCAACCAGCACCAGAACAAGAGAACACAGTCTCAAGCTGCGCCAGAGGAAGGTTAGGCTTGAGGTGAGGAGAAAGTTCTTCACTTAGAGAGTCATTCGTCATTGGAATGGGCTGCCCAGGGAGGTGGTGGAGTCACCATCCCTGGAAGTGTTCAAGAGGGGACTGGACATGGCACTTGGTGCCATGGTCTAGTCATGAGGTCTGTGGTGACAGGTTGGACTTGATGATCTTTGAGGTCTCTTCCAACCTTGGTGATACTGTGAAAAATAAAAACATACACATACAACAACTGAAACAAGGTGTCAAAGAGGTTTCATGGTGGGAGACAAGCCTCATATGATGCCATGCAGCTAAAAGAGCTCTAACAAATTCTACTGAGCTGATTTCACTTTAGATGACAAGTTATAAGTGATGAAGCTTCAAGAGCAGGCCAGGCAACAGGTCTGTTGGATTATCAAAACCAAGTTAATCCTACAGTTTATACAATCTTGGTCATCACTGATAAAAAAAATGAAGTATCACATATGCCAACAAAGGGAAAAAAGTGCATCAGAATATTCATTAAAAGGCCCACACCATAGTGTTGTGTCATGTGTTTTTATTTTTATATATATATGCACACACACATACTACTACAGCCCTCCATCAAACTGATGTCATGTCTCCTCCTGATAATGAGTATTTACAAGTCAAGAACCTCCTCCATGACAAACGAGCAATCCTTAGAGACCAGATGGCTTCATAGCCAGACATTTATGAGCACCATTACAGGACAATTCTTAAGACAGCAACTAAGTTATGGAGGAGACATACCTCCCTTTACATGAAGAACATAAGGAGCTAGAAAGGAAAGGTACTATAAAACATTTGGAGAAAGTATTAGAAGAGAACGGGTCACAGGTCACCTTGTTCTCTCCTTTGCAAACAGCTGTAAATAAAGTCAGAATCAAGGCTTACAGAGTAATTATAAATTCTTAAAGAAAAAAACACTACAACAACACCCCCTAAGAACATCCAATCTCCTGCAAGCTTCCTTGGAAGAAAGAAGTTACATGCCATCAGACAAATAAAAGACATTATTATCGTTTCCTTGTGCCAGTAATAAACAAGTTACAGTGTCTCAGAGCTCCATATTTCAGTGTCCATAATGACTTCACTGATATTTTAAGTGAACACAAAGTCACATAAAAATAATTTTAAAAAATACTCTTCTCATTGATATATAAAGAACCTTTGAACTCTATAACAAAGGAGAAAGAAAACTATTTCATGTGATAGATTTTGAGAGCAAGAAAATCCCAATGAACAAAATCACATTGTACACAATGCTTTCTTCACTTATTCAGATAAAGCTCAACACTTACCAAAACCAATTATACATATACTCACATTTTGTCTAAGGAATGCAATCACAGCTACAAGAGCACAGATATAATTGCTTTCTGGCATCATACATGTGGTAGGTTGAGAGAGGGCCTAGCTCTCCCTCCCCCACAGAGTAAGAAACCACGGCTAAACTCAGTCGGAGAAAGCAGACTATATTTACAAGCATATATAGGAAGCAGATTATATATAACACAATATATACAGGTATTTTACAATATATACAGAAATATATAGCAAAGAAACACAATCAGAAACCAGACCCCCAACAGAGGGGGCTTCCCCCTGTGCCCCCTTCACCCCCCTACCTCCCTTCTTCCCCAAAAAAGGGTTAGAAAAGAGAAAAGGGTAGTTAGCAAGGCAGACAGGGGCCTAAGTACAGGGAGTTAGTATCTCTTATCTGTTAGTTGGCCAGAAGCCCAGAAGCAGTCAAGCTGAAAGGGAGAGCGAAGGGAGGAAAACTGAACGAAAGTTCCAGCTGCTCTGGGTCTAAGACCTCACCACCCCCTTAATTCGCCAATGAAATTCGTTTAGAATACAGAACATTTATAAACATTTAGCCAGAGTGCCCCTTCCTTAAAGGCACAGCCTCAAACGGTCACAATACATAAAATATCTCCAAACCTGTAGCATCTCTGAAGACTGCTGTTTTTACTCTCTCCTGGACAGAAATTTCTAGCTACCATCAAGGAAATACTATGCAATTTTAAGTGAAGGACACAATAAGGTATTAAATTGGAGGGGATAGTGGTGGTGGGGGGGGAATCTATAGATACTCCCCATTGCTATTGTTACAAACAAAATTTCCTTTGACTATCTGTCCCTCTTTAGGTATAAAAGCTTCTAAGATAGATTAGAATGCTAAATAGTCATCCTGTAGAAAAGTTTTCTGTTGCTAAGAAACAGGAAGGAAAATAATATATCCAAGGTCAGCTATTACTGAAGTGATTCAAGATCATAAATAATTTTGACCGATTTGACATATTTCATAAGGTATCAAACACAATGTTTGTTTAGGCTGGAATGTTTCCATGAGCCCTATTTAGCTTAGGAGTTTTATATTTGCATGGATACTATGAATAAAAGTAAAATTGAGTTCAATGAACGGTTACAGAAATGTCACTCTAGTTATACAAATCAACAGGGAATTACAGTACTTTGAGAAATCCTTCTTGAGGAGTTAGAAAGTCCATCACATACATTTTCTATCACCTTTCATTTCTAGCAGCTTTTTCATTAGAGAGATTTTAGTTCTTGGCTTAAGTCAAAGCTCAATGCTTCTAACACACCATTTCTCCAACCAGGCAATGTAAAGACAACTGTTTCACCTGAGGTGACCCACTTCTGCAAGCATGAAATAAGGCATTGTTTTCTTGTTCCTCCAAGAACATTGATTCTTCTGCATTCCAGCTCATCAATTAGGAAATATAAACCATCTCTATGCAAAATAAAACACAGATAAGGTAATAATATAGTGAAATTAGCACACCGTCATCCAAAATGCAAGTTCAGAAAGAGCACACAACACACAAAATTCCACAGGTTTGCTGCATAAACATTTAGGAAAAGACATCATTTAAAAAAAAAAAAAAGGAAGAAATTAACTATGTCAGCACCACAGTATCATTATCCATGAAGTTGAATGAATTATGAATTATATTCTTCCCCAAAAAGCCAAAACACAACAAAAACTCAGAATTACTTTAAAGGTTTCCAGTGAGAAGCGAGAAAAAGACACAGAAAGTTTTAAGGTTTGTTTTTAAAGTGTTCCTCAATTGAACAACAGAATTTCTTCCCCAGCCAAGCTGTAGGGACACACAGAAGCATTCAAGTACCTTGCTATCTCTCTTTCTACTCTTCCTATAGTTCTGCCTAAGTTCTTACAAAGAAGTGGGACCAAGAATTTCCCCTTTTTTACTCCTGGGAGTTAATTAGACTACATACAAGGCCCTGGAAAACAACAGGTTCCAGGCACAAAAAGCACCGTGTTCTACTTTAGTAAACATGAAACAAGCACACAAAACAAACAACATGTCAATGGCAAACCACTTCAGAGATTATAAATAACCTAAACAAAAAACTGCTTAAGAGTAACTCTGTCTGTTTCACAGTCTTTCCCACTGGTTGGTTGCACAGGTTTGAATGTACACTGAACATAACACATATTCAAGTACCTAAGTACAACCGTTTATCTCAATGCTTACAATTTTAAGTCTGAAAAGACAGCTCACAAAAATACAGCATGTGCCATATGGCTACTCTTCTGGCATGCAAAATGACTCCTGTTCATCATGCTTGTTCCTGACATAACTGTCTGGACTCTATAAAAATAGTTTATTTCTGCTGCACCCTATTTGTTCTCTGTATTTCCTGCTTATTATCTAATCTGAAGGTAACATCAGTGATAACACAGCTTTTGAGAAAGGAGGGAACCTGATAGTCACAATGCTACGTTTCAGTGCTGAAATGGCCAAGAGGACCCAGCAGCCATTGTGGGGTGGTCCTCCACACCAGAACCCTCGTTACCTCAGACTCCATAAATCTTAGGCCAAGCAAGCTGTTTCCTACTCCTTTTTAGTTCATTTGGAATACATGTAGTATACAGTCTTTTTTTCTTTTGGGTAAGCAAGAAAATAAATGGTACACATGACAACTTCCATTGACAAGTAATCTTCCCTATTAGAGGGCAAGCATTCTGGTCTTGACATAAATGTAACGCATTCCTCAAGCCTACCACTGGGAAGAGTATCCTGGGAGTTGCATCCTTGAAGAGTGGTTCTTTAATATCAGCACAGGCCTTTCTTTTACATCTTTGGCTGCTGCTTCTTCAAGTTAATCACACTTTTCCATTCCTCCATCATTCATACCATATCTCTACAAAGGACTTAGCAAAGATAAGCCCTTTGTGCCTTTCACAAATGGCACAAATTGTCATTCCTGAAAATCTCAGCAAAGAAGCCAAAAGTTAACGATCATCAAAACCTAATCTCTCAACCCAGGCAGCTAGTCCTAAAGAACTGAAGTATCTGATGGTCCTTGCAGGAACTTGTAGTTTTGTTGCTGTGCTCTATGGTAATTAAAGAGCTTGGTTTCTAGCTCTATCTAGTTCCTTCCCCATGAACTGAAATAAATTTTTTAAATCAAGTGTGGGTTTATTCAACTTGAAGTGGAGACTGTCAAATTTTGCATAACTTGTAAAATGCAGTATCCAAAGGAAATTCACAAAAGGACTTAAAAATCCCATGAAGCACTTTTCTTTTTAGCAAAAAGTGTTAACTATGTCACTAAATGTTATTGAAGATGCATTTCAGAACTGTGGAAAATGCAAAACAGCACAACAGAGCCTAGCCAACTTATTTTCACTTAACAAAGCAGAATGGAACTTTACAGCCAATCATGCTAAAAACATGACATCTGCAAACTGAAATGTGTAAAGACAGAAGTAAGGTCTGCTGTAGAGACATGCTTACTCCCACCCTCCATGACCTGCTGGCTTGGGCCCTCCCTACCTATACAACTTCCATGCCATCACACACTCAGCTGTATTCCTACTGTGGTGACCTCTGTTCCTAACATGAAATAATGATCTAGAGCCAACCTCAAGAACTGAAAGATGAACATCATCTGGGTTTGTTTTAAATTTGTTTTCTTAAGGTCCATCTGTAAGTACAGCTCTCCATTATCCTATAAAACTTAGGCTTTAATCTTTCCTTATGACAAAGTATCATGTAAGAACATTTCCAAGGGATAATTAAATACTAACACACGTCATCTTTACGGACAATAGCTGACAATTTTTTCTCATAAGGAACAATTTTACTTCCCATCTTTACACCATTTTTCTCCTGTCTTGATTTGTACCATGAACCAGAGAGCATGCTATGTTCAAGACTTCCCACAGTACCAATACTGATATGTCAGTCGATAATCCTTTTCCCTAAAGCAAAGATAGTTGTTTATCAACTACACATACTTCCAAAATCTAACAAGCCTCACATTTAATCCTCTCTACTGAGAACTTAAGTTCTCAACAAATACAATGTGTTATTCTGTACTGCTATATCGTATATGAACTAATTAGGAAAGAGAACTTAGACTGAAAGAAGAACATAAGGAAGAAAAAAATAGAGAATCAAGGCAAAAGTAGGAAACTCATGCTGAACATCAAACTGTTTGTCAAATCCTCCAGTAAGTAAACAAACACTGATGTCCAGAAGCATGACTAGTAGACCAGCAGCTCCAGTTAGGCTTTCCAAAAACTTCTAAATTAACCATTTACTACAGCTTTCAAGATACTGTGTCTGTCAAACCATTTTCAACCTAGATATAAAACTATACAGGGCATTCTGGTTACAGAGAATTCTTTAATTGGATACTAGCAATGTTTCCTGGCAGAAACGTTCACAGTTGTCAAACATTTCACTGGCTGAAAAGGCCTCTATTTGTTATTTTGGAGTTCTTGCAGTACCTGCCAGTTCTGCCATCCTTACAACATTTGTTACAGGACAAAACATAAAGCCTAATCTTAAAATGCTGACTGAAAGGCAAAGAAAGTTATTTTATTTCAAACATTTTGAAACCTGTGCCAAAAAGTTAGTTCAGCTGCAATAAGTAAGTTCAGCTCAGCTTGAACACTGTCAAAAACAGGTCTTGCTTGACACTGTAGTAAAAAAGAGCTGTGGCAAAATACTCACTTTATCAGCATCACAAAGTTAAGAAAAAATGTTGCATTTAATTACTGTCTGATGTTATACATGAAAGATGTATCTATTTCTTTCAGATAAAGTTCTTGCTGGAAAAGATACAGTCGAAAAGATCTAGTCAAAAATATTTTGATATGCCTGTCTACTCCTAGATTTTTACAGTTGGAAGAAAAATCCCAGCAGTTAAGCTGGTGATGTTTCTCATCAAGCAATGGCTGAAATTTACTTCAGCTTAGCATATCTCCAATACAGAAAATACAGAAAAGATATCTACCAGGACAAGTACACACGATCTGCTCCAAGACCAGCACTAGCTATGTTTTCCTTCATCAGACTTGTGAAAGAGAGACAGCAAGTTGGTTAACAGTCACAGTAACACAGCATTATGTCATTTCTCAACTGAAGGTAGGGCACAGACAGCTCTGAATATGGGGAGAAAAAGAAATTAAAATTGAAATTTTAAAAAAAAGTATTAAACTAGTAAATTATTAGAACAAAGTAGAGATGTGAAAGATTTAACCTTGAGTCTCCTCTGTTAAGACAGAACATCCTTGGATGCTACTCTAAGCTGCTTCTCTTCACCACTTTCTTCTCTTCTTCCTTCTACCCACAACCATCCCTATTTTTCCTTTGGAAACATTATGATTTCCCAAGTTTTGTTGTGGTTTTGGGGGAGGGGTTAATACATTAAAAAGTATTAATGGGATGATAGAACAGTATTCTGGGAGCTCTTCCCAGGATGTTTCCTTTGCCATGATTAACTACACTAGTTTTGAAAGCAACATTGTGCTATTTCAGTTGCTGAGCAGGTGGTCTGTTAAATCTTCAAAGTTACGTCTTTTAGTTAAGTGTTCATATAAATATTTCATTGAGCTTCCTAGCTTCAATAAGCATTGTTTAACAATGTTTTATGCAACATAGGCTACAGAAATTATTTTACCCAGGTAAAAGAAAAAAAATTTGATAATGACAATTCTTTTCTTTTTCTTTTCGTATCAAGGAGAAAAAACACTGTGAATTCCAAGTTAAATGTGCTTGCTTGGGGATGATAGATCTTACAGTCTAGCCAAATAAGCACAAGTCATCTTTTTGTTCTCTTATAATCTTATTCAATCACTTTTTTTTCTTAAAAACTACTTCATAAATAATTGAAGAAAGTATAAGACATGTTCTTCTACAACACCTTACCATAAATTAATTTGTCCCAAAACAATAAAGAAAAAAGGTCTTCATCATAAGCAGCTGTGCTGTTCAGATGTTAACAGTCACTCTATTTGTATTCGTATAAAGTTGAGAAATCTTGTCAGGTTGCTCTCCCAGTCAATAAAACATTACCAGAAGTTGCCTGATTTCTTTGTCAATTTTTCAAGCCACCATCTGTTTTACTTCCTGGTATTTCCCTCCTTCACAAGTGATTTAAATCATCCTAAGATGTCATATAACACACAAGATATTAATTATACTTTAAACAGTATTTTTATTAGTTTGAGTTGTTTTGGTTTCTAATATTGAGAAAGGAAACCTTTCCTCAGAGAATTTCATTTATCACATTCCCAGATATCTGCACATTATTTGTTATGCAGTGAAACAAACTCCTATTATTAGCCCAAAAAGCAAAACTGCCTGTTGCAATTCTTACTAGTTCGTCTGCATAGAAGACTGAAATTTATTTGCCTTGCAGTAACAAAGTTTTCTGCACTTCAGGAGAATTACTGTAGAGATGGTGAGGCATAAAATTGTAATTTAGAGATCCAAAAATAGACTTCAACTCTTATCCAACTGAAGGCAAAATAAGAAAAATATTGAGGGGGGAGAAGGGAAGATAGTCTAGTTTTTTGTCTGTTTCCAATAAAGCATCTGCCTTCTCCCTCCATCTTTAAGGAATGCATCAAGACCAGTGATGACTGCACAAGGAATTGCAGACAACATAATGCTTGAGGCACTATTATAGAACTGCACAACCAATACAGTATTAAAGCATTACAAATCTTCCATCTCTGCCACAACTGTTTCAAGGGAATAAAAGGGAAACGCACGCAGCTACAAAGGTCAGCATTATAGAGCAGAGCAGAAAAGGAGCTGGAGTAAGCTTCACACAACTCCTTATTAATATACAACTGAGAAGCTACGTCTGAGGCAAGAGTAGAATTCTCTTTTGCTGTTTTGCTAAACCAAAAGACAACCAGTGTAATGTAATATGATTTCCTAAATAATATTGAAGGTTACTAAATATACAGACATGATACCTGTCTCGGAAGGATCTCAAGAAACCAGCAGGAGATGGAACAGTCTCCACAGCAGACAAGAACTAAAATTCTTTCAACTTCAGAAGCAATCATCTAATTTGTCTGAAGATTAGATCCTGACTTTCAGATTTGGCATCCAGAAATGAGGAGAAATACACAGGGAATATATAAGTCTACCAAACACTCTGACCTGCATCCAACAGGACCTACATGGGCAGGAAAAGGTACAAGCCTTTATCTCCCAAGTAACATTTATTTGCCTGACTACAAAAAACATTTATCTCCTATAAATCCCTCCTTCATTCACCAAGCACAATAAAATGAGGCTAGAGCTCTACAGATAAAAGTGTCACACAGCTACAATTTATCCACAGCACATCAGAATTTTGAATAACATTCTATGGAGAAAGGGAGAAAGTATGGGAAAAGTATTAGACACACTTGTAATACTCACTCACATATACCCAACAAGCCTGCAGAGCAACTGGAATCCGTTAAAAAAGCCAAAGTAGGTAACAGTGCCAAGGTATTACCACCTCTGCGATCAAGAACTCTAATACCTACACCACCATCAGACTGTACTCCTGGCTTTGGATGGGAACATGTGCCTATCTTCCTCCACGCTCTGAAACCACCTAGGCAATGTCAGGCTGATGTTCTCAACTAGATCCTTCCCCTCCCTATTAGTATTCTCATCTGCCATATCAATTTTCTTTTTTTTTTTTTTCCTTTTTTTTTCTTTTTTGCACATCACCTTTCTAGCCTAGACTCTGACTATCACTTCCCCTTCCCACACTTTCACTCCTTAGATTTCAAGTAGTTATCTCTCCATTTGTTCTCTTCCCTCTCATTTTCTCCTCCTAGTTTTGCTTTTACAAGACTCCCCCTTCTAAGCAACTGTTTCTTACCAGAGCGCTTGGGCAGCAGGTGTCAGCAGAGATCCTCACACTTTCATCTCCCACAGCCCAAATGACTCACAGCTGTCACTTCAAAGAAATCCTGCTTTGGCCCAGCCATTACATTTAGAGAGGTTTTAGCCAATAAAGCCTAAGTCTTCTCAGCACAAGAACAGGTGTTTTCAAGGTCTACTGTTTTCCACAAATGAATAAACTTTCTGAGGAAGGGCAGAAACACATCCTTGCACAAAAATCAATACATTTTGTTTCAAGGCCCCCATCCTGAAGCATCAATTGCCTTTTTTCCCCCAGCTCAGCTCTCTAACCACGCCAAAACCTTCAAAAAGTTCTGCTTGAAAGACTGACAGATATTGCACAGGAAGTTTAAAGCCCAGCAAAAGGCATAAATAGCAAAGACTACTGTCATATATCAAGGAATAGATGACTAGGGTAAAAGAAGAGTATTCATCCTTTATCACATATTTTTCAACTATGATTTCAACTGTCTATTTAAGAACTTTTGCCCAAGAAAAAGCCATCCATGCTTTTTATAGCAATTTTAAATTTCCACAGGTTGAAATTTCCATTGCCTTTCTATGGAAAGTTCTATTATCTCCAAATTGTTTTCACTCTGTTGTGGTTGTTGAAATTGGTTGCTTCTGCTTGAAAAACCTATCTCCTTACCATGAAGGAAAGAATGCTGTCAAAACTTTCACAGTATTGATGCATTTATTTTACATTAATTTTATTTTACAGAAAAGAGTGTCCTTGTTCCATGAATTTAGTTCCTTGCTCTGGCAGGCATCTCATCATCTTTATGAAAGCTCCTTAATGGATTTCTTTGACTTCACATTTATTCAGCAAGATACACATTTGAAACTTTGTGTACATTTGATATAAAATACCTTCAACTGGGAGGCTCTTCTATTGATTAGAAACCCTATTCTAATTTCTAGACTAAATTCACACGCATTGCCTTATTCTAAGGAACTCTTTCATTGCAATTATCCCTACACATTTATAGAATACTCACATACCCTTTCAAATGCCATCTTACCAGAGATGTCAACCTCCCAAGTCACAACATGATGCGTATCAAAAAAGGTTGACAGTATGTTTTGTTTCTTAAAAATCAAAATTTCTCTTATTTACAGTTTAGTTATACAAACAAATATATAAGCACAGCTGAAGGAAAAGGGTCTTTGATCTGTCACGCTTCCTTAGTACCAGTATCTTTGGTAAATTGCCAGCATCCTTTTCTAATTTTTCTTTTATCATTATGCACGGAATTATCCTTTCCTCCAAAAGAAGTTTAAGAACTTGAATAATATTGATGCCAAAACCAGAATCTTCCAGTCATCTCTTCCAACCTGGTTTAATCTATTCTATTCTATTCTATCTGGATTCATTTTCCCCCTTTTCTTAAAAATAAATGTACACTGCCCCATTAATGCCTAATGAGCTACTCACTCCACAGCGGATCTGCACACAGATTCCATTTCTATTTCTATACTTCTATGCCCTTCCTAAGGTGACTGGAATCAGTTGGTGTAAGTTTGACATACAATCAAGTTTTTAGACAAGCCTGCTTTTAATGTTTCCTTCTCCCCACTCTTGAAAACATATCCAATGAACTTTGCACTGCTTTAATACCCTTTGCGGGGTTTAACTGGGTTTGACAGTTTCACTGTGCAGGCTCCTGTCTCTAGTCCTGAGGCACTCAAAAGTCTAGCTGCAACAATGAACATGATCATTCTTTCATCAGTACAAGTGTATCTTAATGACAGCTTTGCAGAACATTCATACATTTAACAAATAAATAAATGTTGGTGGCAATTCTGAGGAAAAAAAAATCTGTCCCATTAGCTACAATATTGCCACAGACAATCACAAGCACTCCCTAAGTTTTTGTTTTGTAACTATTATCATTTCCTGGATTCCTCACAGATGTTGAAAGCTGCACTGTTGTTTACTGCTACTGACTAGACCTTTAATTGAATAATCCCTTTCAAGTTTTAAAATAAAAATCTAACTTGACAGGTGATACAATACATTTTGTGTTCCATACCATAAAACCAAACAAAGAGGCAGTAGCATGTGCTCTAGAACCCCATTTTTCATTTCTACATAGTAACAAAGTATTTTCATCACATTTACTCTTTCAAATTCCCATAGGAAATGAAGATGGTTGTATACTGCTAGATTATGTAATAAAAGCTCACAGCACAAAGAGACAGGGGCAGGTGGGGAGAGGGTAAACAGTATCCTGCCTAGCTCCTTCTAAGCCCATCACGGAAACCATTAAGCCATTACAGGACCACAGGACCACAGGGATGCAGAATGACAGGCTGGGACACAAACTGGGGACTTTGTGGAAGAAAGAACCCCTCCAACAGCTGTCCCAGGATAGCTCCAGCCCATGTCCAGGTGTGAAACTCATCACTGTAACAGGAGAGCATGTCTTGGACAGAGGGGGGTCACTGCCCAGCACTGTGGGACATATTATGGGATGCAGAGGAAGGGCATTTAGGGGTTGCACAGGACTTACTAGGGGATGTTTACAGGAGGAACCAAAGGCAAGGGCAGGGATGGATTTATGATTTAGGGAAGAACAAGCATGAGAAAACAGAGAAGTGAGTGGCTAAAAAGGGACAATTTTGTGCAAGGAGTTTGTTGGTTGGTTCACTTCCACGGCCATGCCTTGTGCCTGATCAGTGTAGTCTGTCCTATCTATTAAATCCTTTCTAACTCTTTTCTGGGTGAACAGCTTTATTCACTATGTGTGCGTGTACACTGGAGTTTGAGTGCAGCAACTGAGGTGGGACTGCTAGCCACCGGAGAGACTGAGGCAAGTGCCAGCCTGGGGTGGGTCATGGGGATGCCTGTGCCTGCAGTGCAGTGCCTGGAGCATGTGCAGGCATGCATTCATGTGTACTGGGAACCCATGTTCAGCCTTCCTGCTGGTTGGACCTGGGGCATGGTGCTATGGCAACTTCACTCCTCTGGGGCAGCCAGATCTAGCTCGCTGTTGCCACCTAGTACAAAGGAATAAAAGGCTTCTAAAAAGCTAAACACAGTACCTGCTTAAAACACAATTTTCTTCTGCTGTTCCTCATGCAGTGATCATAATCTTTTGCTCTGTATCTCAACTCTGTCCCTTTTCTACTACTTTTCCACTCAGATAATTTCACTCATTTGTATCAATCTTCTCTATCATAGATATTTCCTCCCTTCCTTTTCACTTCCACTCTACCCCTTACTTAGATTTTATGGGTTCATTTTCCTTTAGCATAGGCCTTTCTGCATTTTCTGTAATCCTACCTTGGTCCTCCATGAAATTTCTTTTATCATTTCTTCTTTAAATTGTCATACACCCTTCCAGTAACCACCACCCCTTACACAGTTTGGCATTTCCTTTCAGCTTTCCTCTCACATACCAAAATTTGTTTTTTGTAACATTGCCTTTCACTCTCTTTAAAAGCAAAATGCATGCAACTGAGGCAATCCTCTTCTTAAATAGAACATGGTTATTTTCAGCACTTACTGACTGAACAGGGTTTGTATTAAAGTTTTTTTCACAGGAGGACACCATGAAAATCACCAGACTATTACTGCAAATGCAGTTCAAAAGACTCAAAATTTGAGTCAGTTCTTCACAAAGCATTAGAGTCTGCTTGTGGATGAAACCACCAAGAAAACACCCAAGGTTTAGTTATTTCTTTTCCCCTCCTCCTCTGTGTGTGCCTGCAGAAAAGAGATCATTTTCACATACTCCTCTTAATAGAATTTGATTTTGCAGACTTTGTTCTACCTTAAGTTGCTCACCTCATTAACTTCAGCATATCCATATATGACTGCAAAGTTGAATTCAGTTTTTCACTCTAGCAAGAGTTTGTCAAAGAACTTTTATCTTTTTGATGTGTTTTGCATCGTCCCTTTTTCTAAGCTACCCAGAATATTGCATTTCACCAGCTGTGAACACCAACACTTGAGAGGCACGTGGAGACGGAATTATGAGGAAAGGCTGAGAGACCTGGGGCTTTTTAGTCTGGGGAGAAGACTAAGAGGGGATCTAATAAATATATATAAATATATGAGGGCTGGGCATTAAGGGGCAATGGGTATAAATTACAGCACAGAAGTTCCACCTCAATATGAGGAATAACTTTACTGTAACAGTCAGAGACCACTGGAACACGCTCCTGAGAGAGGTTTTGGAGTCTCCTTCTCTGAAGACCTTCAAGACCCATCTGAATGTATTCCTGTGCAACCTATGCCAGATTATGTGCTCCTGCTCTGGCAGGGATGTTGGACTCAAAAGATCTCCAGAAGTCCCTTCCAACCCCTAACATCCTGTGATCCTGTGAATTAGTATGGCATCTTCCATCCAACACCTCATACTGTCTGTTAGGACCCTCACTAATCTAAGGCATTGATTTTGGTGTTCTAGTTTTTAAAAGGCACTATACAAACAAGGAAGATTCATCTTAAACATAACTCTACAGGACTGAAAACATTTATCAGCTTTATACGAACCCATCTGTCTTCACAAAAACTCATATTCATCAGATGACTCTTTAATGACTTTACCCACTATTATAGAGAAGGACAATTTGATACTGTTACTACATAAAGAAATCTTCTGCACTGAAATTACTACTTCTTTCCAGAAAAACAACTCGGTTATATTAGCTGAACTGTGTTTGGCCTAATGGCTTTAAAAAGAAGAGACCACATCACTGTGAGGAGACAGCAGACATCTTTCGAATAGTATTGGCACTCAGGAGCAATGCTTTAGGTTTCTCCTCGTCCTCTGCTCTGTCCTGGTGAGCCTGCATCTGGAATATTGTGTCCAGTTCAAGAAGGACAGAGAACTGCAGGAGCAGGGAGGTCATTCTGCCCCTGTACACTGCACTGGTTAGGCCGCACCTCGAGTACTGTGTCCAGTTCTGGGCCCCTCAGTTTAGGAAGGATGTTGACTTGCTGGAGCATGTCCAGAGAAGGGCAACAAGGTTGGTGAGGGGCTTGGAGCACAAGCCCTATGAGGAGAGACTGTGGGAGCTGGGGTTGCTGAGCCTGGAGAGGAGAAGACTCAGGGGTGACCTTATTGCTCTCTACAACTACCTGAAGGGGGGTTGTAGACAGGCAGAGGTTGGTCTCTTCTCCCAGGCAACCAGTACCAGGACAAGAGGACACAGTCTCAGGCTGCGCCAGGGGAGGTTTAGGCTGGAGGTTAGGAGGAAGTTTTACACAGAGAGAGTGATTGCCCATTGGAATAGGCTGCCCAAGGACGTGGTGGGGTTGCCATCGCTGGGGGTGTTCAGGGCAAGGCTTGACAGGATGCTTGGTTCCATGGTTTAGTTGATTAGGTGGTGTTGCATGATAGGTTGGACATGATGATCTTGAAGGTCTCTTCCAACCTGGTTTATTCTATTCTATTCTAACTGCTTGAAAGAGTCCAATGCAGAGCCACAAAGATGGTTAAGGGAGTAGAACATCTCCCTTATGAGGAAAGGCTGAGGGAGATGGGTGTCTTTAGCTTGGAGAAGAGGAGACTGAGGGGTGACCTCTTTAATGTTTATAAATACATGAAAAGCAACTGTCAGGAGGATGCAACCAAGCTCTTCTCATTGTTGTCCAGAGATAGGACAAGGAGCAATGGATGCAAGCTGGAGCATAGGAGGTTCCATGTGAACATAAGGAAAAACTTTTTCACTGTGAAGGTGACAGAACAGTGGAACAGGCTGACCAGAGTGGTTGTGGAGTCTCCTTCACTGGAGACATTCTAAACCCACCTGAACATGTTCCTGTGTGACCTGCTCTAGGTGGTCCTCCTCTGGCAGAGGGGATGGACTAGATGATCTTTTGAAGTCCCTTCCAACCCCTAACATTCTGTGATTCTCTCCAAAGAAGCAGTACAGAGCTTCTGAGTTTGAAGCAGCAATGAGGTAAACTTGCATACTGACCACCACAAGCCAGGGCAGAAATGTGCTCTGTTCATAGATTACATGGCAAGGACTAGTCACACAGCCTGATGCCACTTTGGAAACACACTGGAAACAATGAAGCACAAAATCTTCCCTTGGGAACCAAAATTATCCCTTAGCTGTGAGGGACCCAGATAAGGAAAATCAAGGTTAGATTTAGTCCTGCTACTCTTTGTTTTGTCCTAGCACAAGAGACTTTTACTCCACAGCCTACTTCTGATGAAGGGCTTTTCCTTACTCCAGCTGAAAGCATCAAGGTCCATAAACAGCAGAGCAATAGAGGGCTCATTGCAACTGCTTCTGCACTCAGTGAACCCTGATAACCAAAGAGCTGCAGTACGCCTCATGTTCCTCTGCTAAGCAGATGTATTCCAGCCAATGACTTCACAGTATCACTAAGGTTGGAAGAGACCTCAAAGATCATCGAGTCCAACCTGTCACCACAGACCTCATGACTAGACCATGGCACCAAGTGCCATGTCCAATCCCCTCTTGAACACCTCCAGGGACAGTGACTCCACCACCTCCCGGGCAGCCCATTCCAATGGCAAATGACTCACTCAGTGAAGAACTTTCTCCTCACCTCGAGCCTAAACATCCCCTGGCACAGCTTGAAACTGTGTCCCCTTGTTCTGGTGCTGGTTGTCTGGGAGAAGAGACCAACCCCTTCCTGGCTACAACCACCTTTAAGGTAGTTGTAGAGAGCAATAAGGTCACCCCTGATCCTTCTCTTCTCCAGGCTAAACAATCCCAGCTCCCTCAGCCTCTCCTCATAGGGCTTGTGCTCAAGGGCTCTCACCAGCCTTGCTGCCCTTCTCTGGACACGCTCAAGTGTCTCGATGTCCTTCTTAAACTGAGGGGCCCAGAACTGGACACAGTACTCAAGGTGCGGCCTAACCAGTGCAGAGTACAGGGGCACAATGACCTCCCTGCTCCTGCTGGCCACACTATTCCTAATACAGGCCAGGATGCCGTTGGCCCTCTTGTCCAGCAATACACCAGGATTAATCCTGCAGTCCACATTGTTCTCCCAGCCTGCTTTCACCACACTTATCAAGTCCTACAGTGTCTTACAATAGGCTTGGACTTCCCCTTAAAACTCTGATCATGTAAGAAATGTGCACCCTTGTCTTGTCAGAAGACAGCTACAAAAGTTCACTTCTGTATTGACTATAAATCTTGTCTTAGTCCTTCATTTACTCTGAAAAATTCAAACTGCCCTAAAACTTAAAATTGCATTCTGCCCATGTACCAATGAAATTCATTTAGAATATCATGTTTTCATTTTGATCCCAAAACATTCAGCCAGAGTGTTCCCAACACTGTCTCTTTCTTAAATGCACAGCCTCAAACAGTCACAGTATTCAAAAACTCCAACTGGAAAAGACTTCAGAGAACACTTGTGGGGGGAACTCTATCCCCCATTAGACCTGCAGTCATCAAGCTATCACAAATAAACTATATTCTGTGGAAGTCAATGAAGTTGTTCCCATGACTGCAAAGATGGCCTGGCTTTCCCTTGCTACATTTCTGTATGTAATATCATGTACTCTCCTTCAGGGAGCAGAAGGGTAGATACTGGAAAACAGGGATTAGTATATTTTCATTCAATGGCCCAGAGTGACCAAAACAATTATGACATGCACAGGGACTGTCCCCTATATATCCTCACAAGGAACTCTAACCATATAATGTCAGAATTACAGTTCCATATGTTACTAGGTTTTCAGATTCTGCTGAACAAATTAGAAGTACTTAAGATATTCAGTGTTATTAAGTACTTTGTACCCCACATTTTCTACTAGGTCACACATTGCCCAGCATTTTAAAGCAGGCAAATATTACATATCCTGTTTTTCAGAAGTCATATTTGCCATCCAATTTTGTCTACCTAGAAGTCCATTTGAAGGTACAAATAGTTCAAATTTGGATTCCAATTGCTGGTGGGCAATTGTAGAAACATTCCCAGTACATTCTACCCTCCTTAATCTGACAGACTTGCTATATGTTTTATTGTACTTAAGTCTGAGGGATTGGACTAACATTTTTTCCTCTACAAAGCACATTGCTGTAATTGAAACAAAAGTCAACTGAATATCATAGTTTGGCATTGCAAAAAATGCACTCAGTTCTGTCTAACACAAAGTTTTAGCAATTGTTTCACATTTTATAAGAATACCGAGTTACTAGTGGCCTTTTAAAGGTATATAAAGAAGGGATTAAGTCTTTTAAACCAAAACATCCACAAGTTATAGAACTTTCAAGCAATTATTGATTGCATACAGCTAACCTACAGTAGCACAATTTTCCTTCCACACTATGCATTATCAAGAAAAGTTCACATAGCACAAAACTGCCCTTTCTTCATTATCTCACAATTTCCAGTAACAGCTGCATCTAGTTGCATTTTCTTTGCTCTTTTAATTTTTTTTTTAATAGATTCTTATATGGAATTGTACCTGCCCATTCATAGAACATGTTTTCAGATTCAGAAAGAACCACTGCCTCTAGCCACCTGCCTAGTACCACTTGTACAGACAGAGTATAGAGTATACAGTACACAATACAGACAGCTACCTCACTCCAAAGCACTAGTTCAGCCAAGACAGTATAAGGTAGCAGCTAACAAGCTAAGGTTTCATACTGTGCTGTATTTCCCACCACACTCCCTGGGCAGGCATGCTCACATATTATAGGGACAGATATAGATGGGTCAGTCACAGATGGAAGACATCCTTGTGAAGAAATTTGTCATCAGACAAGTCAATAGGAGAAAATTCAGGCAGGAACATTGTAACTCTTCCTACACACAAGCTACCAGAAATGCTTTTGACAGTTTGAATGCCACACTGCTTGTACAAAAACATTCATTTCATATGATTATAAAAGAGCAATAAATGTAGTATCATCTTCACCATAAAATCAGAAACCTTGTTTTTCAGCAGTCACCTAGCCTGAAGTTAACATTGAAATAGCCTTCCTCAACTCAGCACTGCAAAACCTCTCATAGTCCAATACCAATCCTGTACACTGCTCCTACACAACTAACTAACATGGCACTGTGGCAGTACAATTGCTTAAAGCACCTTTAATGCCTTTGCATCCTGACAACCATTACACTGAAGGAACCACATGAAGTTACAAGAAGCACTGAAATACCCTAGAGAGCTGTGAAACAATACAGAATAATGGAATACTATCAAAGTCCCTACTATTTCCAAATCATGGAACTCTAATTAAAGTTTCAGTCTGGTTCACAATAAATTTGGGGGGAAAAAGGCACTGAACCATAAAAATGGCTACACAAAACAAGGTAACATTATTTTACCATTTGATACTGCTTTGACCATATCATATAATCTACTTTTTAATAGGCTTTTATTTCCCTTTCATGAAAATTTTTATCTAAATGGCTGTAACAGCATACACCTGCCTGGAAGAAAACCCTCTTTTCAGTGATTTGGAAAAATACTATCGTGCAGATGTCCTTTTCTTGACATGCTCTGTTCACTTTAAATGAATGCACCTCATTAACTCTGATAATTAACAAGGTTATTCTCAAAACGTAAAAGGTTTAAGTTCCTCTATTAAGTCATTATTTGAATTTACACTGCTATTAAGATGATGAGGCTACTGTGAATTTATTTTTACACAAGATGTTTCTCTTTTAAGATCCTATTTTTTTTCCAAGTCAAGGCATATAATTTCATTGTCATGTACGCTACACAATAGTAAATCTACTGGATTAATAAATGTATAATATACATACAGAAACCAAACAAAAGTAAAGTTGAAAACCTAGATGGAGTGAGGTAGCAAAGAAAAAAGACAGCCAAAATAGCATGTTTGTGGCAGCAGAAGCCAGCAATAACTGAAAAAAAAATAAAAAAGGACCAAAATTACAAGCAGATATACACAACTGGGGAAAAGACTATCAGCAGATGTATACCCTCCTAGCTGAACCATTCCAGTAAGACTGCAGGCTACAGAGAAAATTCCAATTCCCATGCTCTTACACTGGGAGCGTAGTAGCGCACATTTGGGGAATTTTGTTCCTAGACCACGTGTAACTGTCTAACTAGTAAGATCTACTCAAAATCTAATAAGTACTTTTATTTTGCATATTGGTGTTCCCAGTACATGAACTTGATTCATCCACAAGAGAAAAGCCAGATGGTTATTATAAGGATATTAAAAACAGTTAATTGCAGCAGTCATGTAGAGAAATTCCACATCAAATGAAAAACCCCAATATGAACAATTTATCTTATTATCCATATTGACACCATATTTGTTGATTTGAGCTGCAGTTAAATATATGGAGTAATCATAGTATGGAAACATTAGTCACATTTACTTAGAGATTTAGTTATAAAGGGTTTATTGATAGCATACCCGACACCACAGCATTGAAGCACATTGAATATAAGTATCTAGAGATGTCAAATTAACGTCCAAGGTTTTACAAAGATGTTTCTTTGTACAGAAGACAGTCACTACAAAATTATAATAACATTTTAATCCTTTAAATAGAATAGACCAGACCAGGTTGGAAAAGACCTTCAAGATCATCAAGTCTAACCCAACATCATCTAATCAACTAAACCACGGCACCAAGTGCCTCATCCAGTCTCTTCTTAAATATTTACCTCCAGTGATGGTGACTTCACCACCTCCCTGGGCAGAACATTCCAATGGCAAATCACTCTTTCTATGAAGAACGTCTTCCTAACATCCAGCCTAAACCTCCCCTGGCACAGCTTGAGACTGTGTCCTCTTGTTCTGGTGCTGGTTGCCTGGGAGAAGAAACCAACCCCCACCTGGCTACAACCCCCCTTCAGGTACTTGTAGACAGCAATAAGGTCACCCGAGTCTCCTCTTCTCCAGGCTAAGCAACCCCAGCTCCCGCAGCCTCTCCTCACAGGGCTTGTGCTCCAAACCCTTCCCCATCTTTGTTGCCCTTCTCTGGACACGTTCCAGCAACTCAACATCTTTCCTAAACTGAGGGGCCCAGACTAGACACAGTACTCAAGGTGTGGCCTAACCAGTGCAGTGTACAGGGGCAGAATGACTTCCCTGCTCTTGCTGGCCACATTAGTCCTGATACAGGCCAGGATGTCATTGGCCTTCTTGGCCCCCTGGGCACACTGCTGGTTCATGTTCAGCCTACTATAGACCAGTACCCCCAGGTCCCTTTCTGCCTGGCCACTCTCCAGCCACTTTGACCCCAGCCTGTACCACTGCATGGGGTTGTTGTGGCCAATGTGTATAATCCAGCACTTAGATGTGTTAAATCTCATGCCATGGACAAAACAACTTTGTTGTGATGTGAGGATTCCCACAGCTCTGACTGGATTTGACACTGAAACAAACTAAGTTTACAGAGTTACGGTCAGATGGTTAGTCCCACATAGAAGAGTTTCAAGCACTGCTAGTTTAACCCACCCATGCATCTTAAAAGGGTGTCATTCATTCAGCATGCCTTTTCCACAAAACTTTAGTTACTGTATTTTAAAGCATCCACTGCTGGATCTTGTCACAAGTGCTGATCAGCCTAAAACAAACATTAAATTCTTCCTATGAAGCATCAGGAGTGCTATGAAATATACAGGACAAACTCACTATGCAAGTCTAATCAGCATAACTGCCTGAGGAATTATCAGTTTGCCAATCTGTCAACCCCTACAAAAAGTGTAAGAACATTCTCAAAAATATAGTATGGTATTCATGGATGAGCTGTACAATTAATTTTCATTTTAAAGTTGAAAGTGACTGCTCTTCAGCAGAATGAAGATAGAAATATGCATGTGAGATGAATGGAGGGCAGTATTTAATGGTGGCAGCTTTACGCAAGCTTGGATGAGATTTTTGGTCAGGAATATTAGATGCCAGCAGAGTTTTTGCTATTATTAGGAAGTATTATCACTGATTGTGTCTCCAAACACACCCTTATATATGGCTTGAACATTTGGAAATGGATTTGAATGCTTACAGTGCTATCTCTGTTAGATACTTTTCCTTTCTAAATGGTGGTTTCCCAATTGAAACCAATGCCCTGGCAAACAGCAAAGCTTTAACTTTCATTGCCAGTAATGAGCCTCCTTCCTCGGTCTAATACAAGATGCACACAGCATTCATCTTCTTACAGCCCCCCTCCCCACCCTAATCCAGCAGTCAGAGACAGAGCCCCAAACAGAAGAGTTTGTTTTTCAACATGAAGTTCAAAGAGCTCTTTTTTTTTCTTTGCTTTTTTAAACAAACATTGGAAAAAAACAGAGTGGTTTTGGCATTGCTTTAATCACATTAAACTTGACGACAGGAACTCTAATTAAAATCTAGAACTCTAGCTGTAAGAAACAGCTAATTAGTTCCCAACTTAATGAAGTACTGTGGCAGTGTCCATATTAGCTGTTCAGCATTAGAAGGGATATGTTCTGCAAGATAAACTCATTCTCTCAGGCAATACATCAGTTTGTATATTTAGTTCAATCCATGCCATTATCACAGGGATTTAAGCAAACACACTGTAATAACTATCAGATTTGCAGATCTCTGTAGACAGTAAGATAATTGAACTTCGTAACATTTCAAACAGAAAAGGGCAAAAATAAAAGGCAGTTTGTTACCTTTCTATTAGGCAGTGAAGATAAATTAAATTGCACTAAGTGTAAGGCGTTTCTCTCCTTTCGATTTGTTCCTGACCACAACTTGCAACTACCAGAAGATGGGGAAAGAGAGAAGGCATTTTACACATGTGCTCCCCAGAAGTCTGATCAAAATACACGGGCTACGGGAAGGTTTGGAGGAATCTTCGCTACAGAGACAGCAAGACACGCTGACAGCAGTGGAAGCCTGAAAACCTTAGCTCAGATTTCCACAGCTTTTGGCGCCTGATTTTATAAGGACTGGTACCTCTATCCCCCTTTCCACACACAGAGCATCAACTAAAACAAACAAACAAACAAAAAAATCGCTGAAAAATCTAATTACAAAGGGCAAGTTCTCCCACATTCCCCAGACACCTTTTCAAACCCGAGTTTCCTCCTGTTACCGAGTCGCTGCATGCCACGCTTTCTGGGAAAACCCTTGACGTTAAAGCAGCATTTACCCCGCTGTTGAGCTGAGAAGGATGTGACATTGTCCCTAAGGGGGTCAGAGTCGCGCCGGGGAAAGGCTCGGCGGGGAGCGCACAGCCCGGCGGCGGTACTCGCAGCAGCGGAGGCTCCCCGAGTGGCAGGCGGCCGGGGCGGGCGCTCGGGGGCTGCTTCCTCCCGGGGTCCGTCTCCGACTCGGGGCAATGCGATGCAAGGCCAAGAGAAAATACCTGCAGCGCACAGGCTGGAGGCTGAAGGACCAGGGCAGCTGGGACCGCTGCTCCGTACCAGCGACGGTGAAAGTGCCAGCCCGGCTGAGCAATGACAGCAGGCGACGGGTTGACGGAACCCCCTGTGCCCGTCCGCACCCGCCGCTGGCCGAAAGCAAGAGGACGGCAGCAGGAACCTGCGCGAGTGTCTTTTGGCGCTTCTCTCCAAAATCCCTAAATATCACCACCACCAAACAATAACAACAACAACAAAAAAGGCAAAAAACAAACAAGCAAATAGAGAACAACACCCCCCACCAAAAACCAGAACAAAACCAAACCCCCACAGCCAACCACACACACACACACACACAAGACAAAACCAAACAAACAAGCAAAAACCCCACCCCAAACCAACCCTCTCCCCAAAAAGGGCAGCACCCGGCATGTGCCCCGCCATCTCCACGCTCCCTCCTTCTCCCCCTTCGCGGCGCGCCGGGTCGAGCAGTGCCGCCCCCCACCCACTCACCAGCGGAGGGCCGAGAAACCTCAGGGAGCCGGCTGCCGGGGCGGCGGGGCCGGCTGCCTCCCGGGCTGCGCCCTCCGCCCCATGCCGCCGCCCGCCCAGCCGCCAGCCCGCTGCGCCGCCGCCCGCCCCTGCGCCCCGCCCCATGATGTCATCGCGGGAGCTCCCCCGCCCGGCCGGCGGCGGGGCAGTAGTGCCCGGCACATCCCGCGGAGGGTGGGTGCAGCTGACCTCGGGCTCCGCTGCGTCAAGTGAAGTGGTCGGTCGCGGGGAAGCACATCCCTCGGATCGGAGGATTTCACGCCAGAGAATTCACCCCCTCCCTCGAATACCCCAGGTTCTGTTTTTCCTATGAAATACTCTCTCAGATCAGTTTGTTGGAAGTGTGGAAATCCTGCGTGGAATCATTGGGAGAGAAGAGACGGGGGCTTGTTTGCAGGTCTCTTTGTACTAAAAAATTGTGTGGTCGCCCGGATTCGCCCCTTCCCCTTAGAAGATGCACAGAAATAGCATCTAAGCCCTTAGTTCAATATGGAGAGCAACTGGGGGGTTGGGGGGCTGTCGAGGGATGGGAGACGGCACTCAGCACGACAACGTGC
The DNA here is from genome assembly GCF_014839835.1 of Dryobates pubescens. Lineage (NCBI taxonomy): Eukaryota > Metazoa > Chordata > Aves > Piciformes > Picidae > Dryobates > Dryobates pubescens. Next base: position 51,509,940 of record NC_071612.1, read on the forward strand.
AGCTAGCTCCATTACTTAGCCTCCCGGTTGTATAATTAACTCTCATGTGATATTTGAATGGCTTAGGTAGCTTAAGAAACTAACCTTCTGAGGCAACATGGACAAGTAGTGGTCCAGAGCTGGAAAGACAAAATACATTTTAAAGTCTACTTTAACACATCTACGAGTTACATGCATTTGATAGCAGCTTCGTCACCACACTAAATCATTCTAGGCTGATTTAAATTAAGCTTCTGTGGTCTTAGGTAACAAAGTATAGAAAGGGGACAATATGGACTTTTTTTTTTTCTTTTTTCTTTGATTGACAAGTCTAGAGATTAAAGAAAACATTGGTAGAACAACTGAAGAGATCGAGGACTGTTAAGTCCTATTGCTATAGGGGCAAATGTCTAAACAAGTATCACCTTCATAATGATGAAAATACTAAGCAAGCACCTGGATATTACGGAATTCACTCAGGTAGATCAGTACTTTTTCTGGGTCCTGGGATCTGATCTGCAGATCAAAACATGAGAGGTTTTTTAAAGTTTTACTGCTTGTTATATATTTCTTCTCCTTTTCCAATAAACTGTAAAAAAGAAACAAAGCTGTTCAAAATTCTCTCACCTTCTGGCACTAGTTTAAAAATTCTTTTAATTCTCAGCTATATGCAGGTAGATTTTCACTCATTCTTGCAACTTTTATCTCACCCTATTTATCATTTTGCTTTATTGGAGATGTCACCTAATCAGGTTTCTGACAGCTATTTTTGTACCCTGAAAATAAAACTGAAGATTAAGTTACATCAGCCTCATTTATTGCTGCTCTGCTTCACCATTTTAACACATTTGCATTGCTACTCTCTGCATGAAAATACATCCCTTCCTCCCTTAAAAAAAAATTAAAAATAAAGTATTTGGGTATTCAATTGTTTCCTGCTAGCTGCAGAATAATTTTTCAAAAATTGGATCAGTAACAATATACATGCAGGAATGAGGACTCCCTTCCAGAAAAGTCTTCTTTCCAGCTGGGATTCTGAAGCCTGAGGCAGTAGAATGAAGCATTTCCTATTGCTCTGGATAAGTGGACTAATCACTGAGGTTTAGTAAAGGCTACTGATCTCATGGATCTGGTGGTGTTTCTTTTTGGTAAGGTGTTTCAATGGTTTCATTGCGTGGAAAACAAAATTTCAAAGACAAAAAAATACCTCAAATTCAGACAACTGATATTAAGTCAATAATAGCCACTACCAGCCTAAAAAAAGGGACAAGGTGATACTTGAACAGTAATATTTAACTGGAAAAAAAAGATGTATACTACGTAGAAGGTATATGCTAGGCAATTAATTCAGAGAACTCCATATGGAAAGAGGAGCTCTGTTTGCCATTGCAGAGCAATTTCCTTATAGTGCATTCCTCAACAGAGAAGAGCATCAGTCTATCAGTGGAAAAGGTGAGTTGTAATTGCTGCTACTCTATCAGTTAATGCTGGTGAAAATACTAGTTTAGAGAGAGCTGCAGCTTTCTCTAGCAAACCTTTATAGATTCCCTCATACCTTAAGCGCATTAACAAATCTGCAACTACAGCTGCTCTAATTACATATGACTAAGAGGACCAAGAACCACACACCAGAACAATTTGTTATGACCCAACACGTGTCTGAGATTATTGTTCATCATACCTGAACTTTTGCCTTTGGACATTAAAATTCAGTCTTTTTGCAGACCAGTGTATTTGGATTTTTAAAGAGATATGAAAGTCAAGGAAGAGTTTGTGCTGATGAAGATCTGGAACAGCTTTATGGGTTCAGAACCATAGCATTTAAATACAGGACTAAACTTTTCTTTCCAAGTATCAAAAATGAATATTGTATTTATAAACCTATTTCATAAACCTCTGTGTTACAGAGCAACAAACTTTTACAGCTACAAATTAACATGGGGGATGTGGCAAATGAAAGAGAGGGAAGAAAGAATCATGCTATATACATTAAGGCAAACCATACAAATAGAAATGGGATTATTTGTAGGAAATATTACAGTGAGTACTTACTGGTTTTTTTATTGTTTTGGGGTTTTTTTGCCACGAGATTAGTAAATTTGAGTCAGATTCTGCAGAAATGGAATACAGCAACAATACCACTCTTCTATTAAAAAATAAGAACATTCATGGTATGTGCCTTTGCCACACTCTCAGGATGTGTTTACACTGCCAGTTCAAGACGTTCCCACCAAAGGAAGTGACTCTTCCTTTCTTTCGGGTATTCCCACACCTCCAAGTTATGTATTAACAAAACCATGACTGATGTGGTGAGGAAGTTCAGTCTATTTATCAGGCTGCTAGTAAATGTGCAGCCTTTAGAAAATTATATTTATCCCTGTCTTCACACTCACCAATTACTAGTGCTTGCACAAGAGTCACAATAGTTAACAGGAGCTCAGAAATAGGTCTGGAGAAGAGAAAAATGGAGGCAAAGCCTCCAGCAGAAATGTAGTAACACTAACTCAAGCCAGCTGTGAAACACAGCTCTTGAATGGGATTAATAATAATAATAATAATAATAATAATAATAATAATAATAATTTTATTTAGTAAGTTGAAAATAGCAGCTGTAGTCACCAAGTGTACTTTACAGTAGAACAGCTCAAAGTAGAAAGGACTAAACTTCTTCAGAGGTGATCACAGCCTGGTAGTTATGCTAAGAAGATTACAAGTACAATTTTTAATCCCTCAGGCACAAAAAAAAAAATAAAATAAAATAATTGAATTGAAGCCTAACATCTTGACTGTGCAAGCATGTTAGCCACAGAGATAACAGATAAAATATGAGGAATATGAGAAAGTCTTTCTGCAGTTTAGTGAATCTCCAACAATTTTGCAGCTTCATCATTTTCATTACTTTTCTATTTGTGCTTTTAGAAAAATAAAGTTTCATTTCCATTGTAAGGACTTTTGCATTGAGGATTTTCTTCAAGATAAAAATAAAAGATGCTTCATATATTCATGTGTAAGTTGTCATTGGACTCTGAATAAAAGCTAGCCATAGTGAAACGGTGCTAGAAATACACAGCCCTAACACCAGACAAAAGGGGTGTGTTAGAACAAGGAAAAACCCCACAAACTCAGAAGCCAACCACTTACTCTGGATTTACTGAAGTGCATTCCTAGCCTGCTGTTTGCCTTGTGGCTAGATCTTTAAAGCATGAGTTCATATATATTCAGAGAAGAAGGTAACAGAGAAGACAGAAAGAGCTATTTCACATGACAAAGAATAACTGCAGAGATACAAAAAAGGACAGAAGTTGCTTTCCTTGTTCTTCTCCCTCCTCTGAGTAAAAAGTTCCACCAAATGAAAAGGCTTCATGTCATATTTCCTGCTATACATCTAAGCAACAGAAATACATGCTGCCCGTTGGCTGAACTAACCAAGCTAACAGGGAATGTCTGAATAGAATAGAATAGACCAGACCAGACCAGACTGGAAGAGACCTTCAAGATCATCGCATCCAACCTATCATCCAACACCACCCAACCAACTAAACCATGCAGCCAAGCACCCTATCAAGTCTCCTCCTGAAGACCTCCAGTGATGGTGACTCCACCACCTCCTTGGGCAGCCCATTCCAATGGGCAATCACTCTCTCTGTGTAAAACTTCCTCCTAACCTCCAGCCTAAACCTCCCCTGGCGCAGCCTGAGAGTGTGTCCTTGTTCTGGTAGTGGTTGCCTGGGAGAAGAGACCAACCTCTGCCTGTCTACAACCCGCCTTCAGGTAGTTGTAGAGAGCAATAAGGTCACCCCTGAGTCTCCTTCTCTCCAGGCTCAGCAACCCCAGCTCCCTCAGTCTCTCCTTATAGGGCTTGTGTTCCAAGCCCCTCACCAACCTTGTTGCCCTTCTCTGGACCCGCTCCAGCAAGTCAACATCCTTCCTAAACTGAGGAGCCCAGAACTGGACACAATTATCTGGATGAAAATATTATGGCATAACTCTTATTTTGCAGTTTGACATTGAGTAATTATCATTAATGACGCAGTCTGACGAATTTTGCAAGTGATGTCCTCATATATGTGACCACCACATAGCATTATGCCTGTGAATGATTGATGGGTGTCTTCACAATGATCCTCAGAATAGAGACAACTCTACACAAAGTATTTTTTATTACAAACTATTTATTTATCATCCTTTCCATAAGTAAATCTTCTTTATTTTGTACCCAGTCATACACTTTTGCCATTTCATCCTAACACTACTACCTTCGTTCCTTTTCCTTCATCTTAACATGAAACAGCACTGATGTTGAGACACAGAATACTGATACACTGGGCTGTTAAGAGTATCTGGTTTTATTGACTTTGTATAACCCAGGCATTTATTTGTCCTAGTTTTACAGATGTCTGCTGAGAGTCTAAGGGCCAAAATACAAAAACATTGGTTTGCTGTAAAATAGAGCACTTCAGACTGAGGACTAGAGAATATATGTCTGTAAGGAAGTATTTGCCATGTGCTGCAATGTTAGGTCTGTTCTTAGTCACCTTTGATATGCTAATACCAAATCTGTACCACATGTAGTTCTACAGGGGAAGGTATTTGCCTGTTGATGTGTGCTTATTAATTTGAAGAGCATTTCAATAAAAAGATGTACAGATATACAGTATGAGGGTTAATGTACACACATAAATCCACATACAGAAGGTTTTTCTAACAGGAAAACTGTCTTGGTGATTTAGAATCAGAAAGGGGAAATACTGCCTCTCCTGCTAGCTATCCTAATATCATGCATACAATTACTCCAAGTTAACTCTCATGCAGTTTTAGTTCAGACCTACATATCTTCTTGTTCTGCACATGATACAAAGATGATACACTGGCTTCCCAGTAGGTTTCTTGAGTAGCTATTACTCGCATTTAAGAGCGCATGTTAGCTTCTCAAACCCCAGGCAGTTCCTGCTGCTTTGTTCTCTGCTCTCAAAACAAAATTCACATTACAAATATTACACCAAGTGTTTTCTTCTCTGAAATTTTACTACTGGATGGCAAATATAATGGTGTTTTGGTAGCAAATATGCTCACTCAAGATGACAAATTTTATGAAAACAGTGAACATTAAGACAAAAAGGCACAAGTGAGCTGTCTACCATCAAAAACAAGAGATCAGGCAACCATACTAAGAGATAAATACATTTTTGTTTAGAGACCATTTTGGTACATGCATTATTTTCCATCTCATGAGGTTTTACTTCATGATCCCTTCTGTTCCTAATGTGTATTTCCTTCTCAAAGGAAGTCCTAATTTAAATATGCAGTAAAGATGAACAGACTTTACAGAATGAAAAAAACCATGACAATACAAAATGAGTGCCCTGCTCCTGAATACCACTTATGTTCTAATAAATAAGTTAAATATTAACAAACCTGCTAGTATGTATTCCCACATATTGGTTTCTTGGTAGGATAGTATTATACAAGCTGTACCAATTTATACCAATAGGTATGTTTGGTGTGTACATAATATTTAGCAGCTGAAGCTTGCTGTCTATTCATTAATACATTTGTGGAAATATAAGATCAAAATAGGCCTGTAATCTACAGCTTTTCCAGTTGCAAACACTTTCTTCTATGCAGACAACAGCACAGGATATAGAGGCCACAGAACAGACATGGACATACACATAGACAGTTAGTTGCAATAATGATATTATAACTAAACTGTGCACAAGTTTTGATTCTTGTGAAGAAATGCTGTTGCTGGAGCCATAATATTACCCTTGTCACGGTGTTCCCCTTTTTCTCAGATGGCAATATGTAGCCAAAAGGGAGGAAAAATGTTAGAAGGGACTGTAATACTGCATGTTTTAGCTTGAGTCTGAAACCACTGTCCCTGTAACAGTCCACATTTATCTTAGCGTCTTATTTTAGCCTGCTGTGCTCTGCTCCCCAAGCACAGCATGTATGATACTTACAAAGTTTTTCACCTTTCTTATTTCAATAAACAGCAATTCAAGGCACGGAGTCATGGCATGTGCTTATTATTCCTTACACTTAAGTGGTGGTTTGGATACTGGTGATAATAATCTAGATCATGCAATCCAAACGTTGCTTAGGTCACAAAGAAAGTTCTTTATCTCAGTTTTATGTTATTTTTTGAGTTGTTTCCAGGCTCTATATGTTGTTCTCCTAAGTATCAAAGATGTGTTTACATATTCTCCAGCTGATTAACAGAAACATACCACACACCAGCTATATTGGTTTCAGTCTTAATATCAAAGCAGAGCAAGCATTTTCAGTCACTATAAAAAAATGCATTTTAGAACCACATCTTACTCAAAAAAATCATTGTCAGTGACTTTTGTTGTTGTTGAAACAATAAATTAATGGCTCTACAGGAACCTTCATAGCTCTTTGTAGGCAGACATTATGTTGGAGATGCTAAATGCCTGCATGCCCAAATACATTTGCAAATGCTTACATTTACATTGTTCTCTCAGGCACTTACATTATCAGGATCAATTCTTTGGATATTTATTCAGATTGGACATTTATTCAGATGTGGAAGACCAATTCCACTGTGTATGTCTGGCCACTGAACTTCATTGAGTTGGAATTACTGTACAAACGAGCTACGCACCTCTGGTGTAGTTCACTTGGTTGGCTTCTAGTTTTCACATTTATACTTGAGCTGAATATGCATAGATAGCCCATGAAGTGGATATTTTAACTATACTGGCAGTGGGAAGATCTTATTTAAACTGTTAAATCCTGCTACTGCATTCAGAGTTTGTGATGTTTTTCTTTCTGGGTATCCTCTCCTGACTTGAATTAGATATACACGAACCAATTTGTTTCTTGTACTGCTTTTCATTATGATGCATAACTTGAAATTGCTGGATTCTCATTAGATTTGTTTTCCTTAATTAAAAGGGGTCTTGTCACATGTCTTGCTGAAGACATGACTTATGTAACACATTCCTTTACACTGTGTTCTCTCTTCATTTTAAGAAAGAGTAATAATTCAAGCTTAATAACTGTCATTCAGAATTCATATGTCTGGCTTGACCGTATCTCCAGAATTGAGGGATGTAACAGGAATAACTTTTTGTTCTACATTACTGCAAACATTTAAATATAATTATTAAGACATTGCATTAACCAGTGATGGCTCTGAACACACAACAACTGTTAATAGAAATTAGTTTGAGGTAACTTGTAATTCTGGGAGAGTGTGTGTGAGCATTCATTCAAAGTGCATTGGCTCTTTTCCAAGCACAACAAATTGCTTAAAAATACTTGAGGTTCAATGCTTAATTAGAAATATATGGCATCCATCGTTACCAGCTGGTAAAAGTGTAGTTAAGACTGACAACACAATAGAGGAATAAAAACAAAGGAATAAAGGGGGAGGAAGAAACTAACTGCTGAATTTTGCAGGATACAAAAAACAAAAAAAGGTCTGTCAACAGCCCATTTAAATACGCTCAGAAGTGTATCTTCATTTAGCTCTATGTGTAGTTAACATTAATGTCTAAAGAGTTTTCCTCCCACATACAACATAAGAGTCATCCAAGTGACACTCCAAATATCTCCAAAATTGCTATTGTCATAACTTGTTAATTTTCAGGATTTAGTTAGCAACTGTTTGTTGTCATTTGAATAAGTTAATGCAGTTGTCTGATCCATTGTATCTTTCTTTCTCCCCCTAGTCCTGAACACAAAGAAAAATCTGGAGAGTGTTTGTACCCAGGAGAAATCTTTGCTTCACAAAATCCCCAAAAGATCTAGAGCATTATTGTGATATAGATAAGTGATCTGATGAAAATTTAAAATAATAATGAAAAATAAATTTAAAAGTGTAAAGTAAATATTACATAATGAGAATCCAAGATATAGGAAAAATCCACGTTTGTGTTCTGTCTCACCTGCAGTTTTAGCTGCTGCAAATTCATATTATGTCAATTCATAATGACAATTTAATTAAAGAGGAAGTCTAAACCCTTAGAAAAACTACCCAATAGTATCCAGCTTTGCAAACTTACACAAGTTATAACAAACAAACAAACAACACCCCAAACTTTTCACAGTAGAACACACCAATTGGCACACCATTTTCTCTTCACAAATCCATATGCAGAACAGATGGCTTCATTAGCAGAGAGAGATTATACAATGACAGATAGTGAAAGCAGGATTTGAGGAGTAAGCAAAATTTCATGGTTGTAAAGGATGAACAGACCCTTTTTGTGGGACAGGTATTGTATTTTACTTTTTCAAAGGTGCTTCAAATCTCTGTAGATCAAAGACTGGGAGACTGTCATGGTTATGAACACAGGAAGCAATGCTCAAAACAGGATGAAATTAAGATTTCTTGGGCATTGTTTCCAGTCGTTCAGTTTCTTGGACTACAATATCTGAATATTATTGAAGACCACTGGGAGGATGTTAAAGTTGCCTGATACCCAAGTAGTGGTACATTCAAGTTTTCAAAAGCTAGAGCAACTATGCTTTGACTTTTCAGTATCTGATTCTGAAGCTTCTTTACTAAGGCATTTTTAACTCTGATTGTGGCAATGTTGTTGCTATTCTCAGGAATATCATTTCACCTTAGTAATTCATCCAGAAAACACAAAAATTACCCTTAATGTAAACAATGTCTATCTTCCTCTTTATTCTAGTTATTGGAAGTTACTAAAGAATGTGTGTTATTGCTGTTGGGGAAACATCTTCTTCAGTCTTTCCCTTCCTCTCCAAATGAAATCTTGTTGGAATACACTGAAATATTTTAACTTATTCACCATGGAAAGGTTCTTTGGTGGGGGACCTGCTCCAGAATCCAGGTCCCAAAGAGCTGTTGAGATTAATGATGTTGCAGTAAGTGGCAGAAGGGGTCATGTAACAGCAAATCTATTTTGCAGCTTTGCAGGAAAGAGCCCTAACTTTTGCATTTTCTAGGAGACAGAAAGACGTGGTTTTTAATGGGATCCAGAGTTGCAGTCAAGTCTTACAGGTTTTCTTAATGCATTAATGATATTTCAAAAAGTTATTAAAAGATACATTTTAGGAAGTAATAGCAATCAGAGTAAACTCAAAAGATGCAGATACATAATTCATGCTAGCTTCTTGGAACTAGAATATTTGGTTGTCCAAGTTGAATCAAAAGGAACATCCAAACTCTTCCATAATTATTTTCTTCTCTTTCATTTGTTTGGTTGGTTTGCTTTGTCATGGTTTGGTTTGGGGTTTTTTTCTTTTTAAAAAGTGGCAGTATGTGGAATCCATTTCATCCATCATGGTCCTGGGCTGCTCAATACAAGGGTAAAACTTGAAATACCTTTGCGCATAAAGAGTTTGCAGACACTGCAGTTAATGTGTTCATGATTTCAATGGTGATTGTTTATGTATTCTTTATGTACTCTTTATGTACTTTATGTACTCTTAAACATACCAAATTAAACCTAAGTCTAACATGAATTTGAAAGACATGCAAATCTATCACCCATGTATATAGAGAAACTTTCCAATCTTCCTTCCTACAAATGTATTACTGATTAATAGCATTTTAGTTGCTCTCTGCCATTGTTACTTTCAAATAGGTCATACAGACCATCCTACCAAACAGACATCAGTATCTTATTTGATAAGGAAACACTATTTAAGTATGGTTGCCAAAGCATATAGACTAGACTAGACTAGACTAGACCAGGGTGGAAGAGACCTTTGAGATCATTGAGTCTAACCCATCACCCAACACCATCTAATCAACTAAACCAGGGCACCAAGCACCCCATCAAGTCTCTTCCTAAATACCTCCAGTGATGGCGACTCCACCACCCCCATGGGCAGCCCATTCCAATGGCCAATAATTCTTTCTATAAAGAACTTCTTCCTAACATCCAGCCTAAACCTCCCCTGGTGCAGCTTGAGACTGTGTCCTCTTGTTCTGATGATGGTTGCCTGGGAGAGGAGACCAACCCCCACCTGGCTACAACCTCCCTTCAGGTAGTTGTAGAGAGCAATAAGGTCTCCCCTGAGCCAATAGAATAAACCAGACGAGGTTGGAAAAGACCTTTGAGATCATCAAGTCTAACCCATCACCCAACATCATCTAATCAACTAAACCACAGCACCAAGTGCCTCATCCAGTCTCTTCTTAAATATTTACCTCCAGTGATGGTGACTCTACCACCTCCCTGGGCAGAACATTCCAATGGCAAATCACCCTTTCTATGAAGAATGTCTTCCTAACATCCAGCCTAAACCTCCCCTGGCACAGCTTGAGACTGTGTCCTCTTGTTCTGGTGCTGGTTGCCTGGGAGAAGAGACCAACCCCCACCTGGCTACAACCTCCCTTCAGGTACTTGTAGACAGCAATAAGGTCACCCCTGAGTCTCCAGGCTATGCAACCCCAGCTCCCTCAGCCTCTCCTCACAGGGCTTGTGCTCCAAACCCCTCCCCAGCTTTGTTGCCCTTCTCTGGACACATTCCAGCAACTCAACATCTTTCCTAAACTGAGGGGCCCAGAACTGGACACAGTACTCAAGGTGTGGCCTAACCTCAATTACTTCTCTTGATTAAAAATCCAGTAGAATTTGCTTGTGCCCATTACTCCATCTACTTCCTATAAACACTAGGAAAATACTGTATTGTTTTCACCTGTAATATATACAGCATGTGTACTATCACATACAAACATTGCCCAACCTTCTCCATTTATCTCACTTCTCAATATGCGTTTGTCTTACAAAGAATAATAGCAGTATCTCAGCTTTAGAGAAAGCCATATGGCTACCAGCTTTGTCCACTGTGCAAATCTGCAGCAGACATCTTGACAACCAGCACTTTCTGTTTGATGGCCCTCTACACACAGCAAACTCTTGGAGAATTAAAAAGTAAACACTGAAGTTATATGGAGAAAAATAACAGATATTACTAGTAGCATTATGGCAAAAGGTATAAAGGACTAATAAAATCAATTTTTCTCTAGAAAAAGGCCATATAGAAGCAACCGAGAAAGTGTTAGTCATGGAATTAATTCAAGCATTTTTGTTTCTCTGAGCTAGTAAATCTTTCAAAGCTTGTTTTATATCACACACCATGCTGGTTTAAGTATTGTGTAGTCAGTTTTCTGCCTGTCCATGTGCTTAATACAAAAAAAATTGCTTGTTGATTTTGTCAGAGTACATTAGTACTAGTTTGCTTGGCAACTTATATGCATGATTACTGATTTTAGAAACTGTCTCTCATTCTCAGAAGCATTTATTTTGTTTTGGAGGCCAGTATGGCTGACAATAGGGTTAGTAGATGCTTGACACGGTAATATAGAAGGAATGTAATAGTCACATCATGGAAGTCTCACGTTTCTTTTCCAACAATGAATGGATCTGAGTGGTGGGAAGACAACAAGCACCAAAACTTACTTTTATTTTAAGTAACTAACAGGTCCTGTGTCTAATTTGAGATATGGGTGTGCTTCTTCACATCATACCACTCACATGCTCATCATTTCCTGGAATCTTTTGGGGGGAAAATTAGTTGTCTAACAGACCCTCTAATTAATGTAACAAACACTTTATAAAGAGTGGGAGGCTGCTACAGTCATTAAAAGGAAATGCGGTAAACTGTGTGGGAACTTTTCAGATAAACCAAATTCCAGTGTTAAAGCATTTTCTCAAATGTGCATTTATCTTGGGAAATATCTCACACCACAGTCTTCCTTCTTCAGAAAACTCTCAAAAAAAACCCCACAACAACAAAAAATCCAAACACTGATATAAAAGGAAACAAAAACTGTGTGTCCACTAGTATAGTTTTAGTCAATCTCATTTGCCTTTTATCAGGACATAGAAGAAAACCTGTGCTACACGTGTCCAGTAAAGGCTGGTAAGAATACATTTCTATAATTGACAACACATAGCCTACAGTAGCTCAACAAGATGAGCGCTTCTTCTTCCAATAATGAGAAGAGGGAGAACTTAAATTGCACTGGCAAAGATGGAACCTGCACGCTTTTGTGACTGTACATTTACATGCTCTAAATAAGTACCTGAGGACACAGTCCAGACCTGTCTTTAAAAGCCACTTGAAGAGGAACTCCAGTGTGACATCTCTGGTTTAAATCCAAACAGGTCTAGGATGGAATACCCAACAGATCTGTAATACAATTGTTTCTAAGCCAAAACAGCAGAGCTTTAGAAGTAGAGCAAGTGCTGATCTAAGCCATCTAGTTACCAAACTGCTATAATCGAAATAACCCCAGAGCCAGGCCCAAGCATATATTTCATCCATGCCTCTGATATATAAAGCAGCACTAGAAGCAGAAGTCAAAACCTGGGATTTCATTCCCCCTCATCAAGAGACTATAGAATTGCTATACTTTGGCATAAGAAAATTTTTCAGCCCAAAATGGCCTCTGACTGCTGGAAGGCAAGTTTGAATTGCAGTGGCTGATGGCAAAGCTTGAAACTCTTCAACTAATACATAAGATATCCAGGACCAGATCCTCTGCTGATACGTCAACTGGTTCTAATAGTCTGTAACTATTTTAAAGTCTAGGGACCTGTTTCATGTACCTTCTTATTCTGAAAACTGGAATTTAGTTTTTGTACTGAGTTTGGCTGGAACAGGGTTAACTTCCTTCATAGCAGCTGATATAGTGCCGTGTTCTGGATTTGTGGTTAACACAGTGCTGATAACACTCGAGTGCTTTGGTTACTCCTGAGCAGTGCTTGCATAGCAAAAACACTTTCTCTTTTTCCCACCCTACCTGGAGGTGAGCAGGGACCAGGGAGGGAGCACAGATGGGACAGCGGACTCAGGCTGGCCAAAGGAATATTCTGTGCTATATAATGTCATGTTCAGCAATAAAAAATGGGGTATTGGAAGAAAAGGGTACAGAGGCTTGGCTTCCAGAGTAGCTGTTACTCAGAGAGTGGCTAAGAATCAGTCTGCTTGTGGGAGGTGATGAGTGATTGCTTTTGCATCATTTGTTGTTTGTTTGTTGTTTTTTTTGTCCCCCTGTCCTTCATTAATTAGACTGGTTGTATTTTGTCTCACAAAATTTCTTCCTTTTTCTGTTCTCTCCCCACCTTCTGCTGGGGTAGGGACAGTGAACAAATAGCTGTGAGGGTGCTTAGCTGTAGGCTGGGGTTAGTCTGAATACATTTGCAGCAGGAAGTGGGCATGTTGATGTCAGAACCCCTGGGCCAATTCCCAAGCCTACTTGAAAGAAAGCAGAAAAAACCCAAATTCCTGTGTTTGTTCTCTATATTGCCTATGGATGAGGGATATAATAGTATAGAGAAAAAATCCTTATCTCCTTCCAACCAATTTATATTTAAATAAAACTATCTTAAGAAATAGGAGTTGCAGCTGCCCCCTAAAATGACTAATTGCTAAGATAAATGAATCCTTTCATGAATAAAGTGATAAAGTGATAAGTTTTCACTATTTATTGCCGTCCATTTCCAGCATTGGTTTGAACACTGACTTCAAAGCAAATAAGTGATTTCCATTAAAACATCTTCTCTTTAATGTACTATAAATTCTATTAATAATATGAAAAATTTTCTGTTGCATGACAGAATATCTTTTTTTCTTTTATACAAAACTGGTGAATGGAAAACAGTTGTTTTTAAAAAATATAAGAACAAGTAGAAAGCCGATTTCAACCTAAAAATTAACATTTTTTTTTATTTTGAACAATTACTGTTAGTTATCCTATTGTTGATGTTAATTTCTTTCTCTACTTCCTAACTAAATTTTTATTATCTTATGAGGTTATTATTAATTTGCACTACCTATCTTTTGTCAAAAACAGCATTAAGATACCATAGCATAACACTAGAAGCACTACTATTGAAAAGAAGCAGGAAATGTTTAACAAATCCTTCATTACAAAATTATCAAGGGTATTTTCAGTCTGTGGAGTGTTGGAACTGGTGAGTGTGTTTCCTGAATCTTGAACACATTTATTTTCTAGTTACAGCACCCATTATTTGTCAACCAGATTCCTTTATTTACAAGAAAGGATGCTTTTGCAAACTACCTAGAGATTGAATTGAGTATTTTGGGGTTTGGTTTGTTTCATTTGGTTTTTTTTAATGCAGAGACTGTTTATTCAAAAAGGTGGGCTGACTAAACAGTTTAGTCTGGGCATAACCAGCTTCCCTAGTGCTTTGCATTTCATATCAAAAGCTCTGAACAAGTGAAGCCATAAGCTTTGAAGAAAGGGAGTTTGGGTGATGGCAAATGTCAGCAGTTCCACTGCACAGGATGGGCCACAGCAGTTCTGATAGCCTAGGAATTCCTATGTCACAACAGACCACCTCATGTCACCCAGGAGAGCTCCAGAAATCAGACCCATACTTTTCTGCACACATTGCTCTCTTTGCCAAAAGCTATCCAGAGATACTCCCGAATAAACCACAACTATCAGAAGCTGTGGGTATGAAAAGCTGGTCAGCAAATCCAAAACAAGAAATCACCTTGGATTCCAAATGTTCAAGCCATGCATTGATTAAAAGGGTCAGGAGGTTATATTAGTTAGTAAATGCTTGGCATGAAATTCCTGCTTTGAAAGAACTTGGGTCAATCATTCACTAAACAGGGATACTGTAATTTCTCTTCTAGTGAAGAAACCCAAGGGAAAAAAAAAAGTGATAATACTATACTTGATTTTGCCACTTTTCTGTATTTTTCAAGTGGAAAACATATTATGGATTAAACAGGCTCAGAAATTATTGGTGCTGAAAATTAACACCATCACATTATAGACATCTTTTAAAATGAACTGACACATAATTGCACGTGAACAACATTCTTCTAAAAAAGAAAAAAGAAAAAATGTGCACTTCTGTTTGAAGATTTTTGGGCATATTATATCTTGTAAGCATATACAGGAGCAAAATTTATAAAACATATATTAAATACATAATAAATATGTTATATAACTCTAATAAATGTGTATTAATAAATAATAAATGGATATTATATAAATATATAATAAATATATATTACTAATCTACAGGAGCAAACTCTTTGTCCCTTTCAGTGTATGTGCAAAACAGATGAGACCACAGGGAACAACGTAAGATAGTATATTTGTAAATGAAAATATGCATAACTCAAGGCCATATTTCGAAAAAATGTGATCCTCTCTTTTGTAGCTTTAAGAAGAAAACAGATAAAAGGCATGGAAATTGACATAGACTACACTGACTCGCTTACAGAGGAAGCAATTCCCTTTTCACTCATCTATGTAATTAGCATACTATGGTTGTTTTCTGGGAAGTGATTTTAACTGTGTCATGTAAAATTAAAGAAACACATCCACTACCTAAAGATCTGAATTACACCTTATCAAACCAGAAAGTGCCATCTTTGGTCAAAGGAACATGGTACTTCGCCTATGAAGAAAAAATTCCTTCTCACTCCCAGTCCACTCTTCTGCAATATGAAGACACGGTAGAGTACAGCAGTGACAAGGGCTAATTAATTTTTTTTACACCACAGGATTTCACAGGGCCTCTATTCTGAGCAACTCCTGTTTAGTGTGGTTTCAGTCTATTATTCATAATGCAAATGGTCTGCAACTTGAGAGAAGTGGGAAACTGCACAAAATCTCCCTGTGCCTGAGAAATTAGCAAGTGTTATCTTGCTATTCTATATGCAGCACATTGTCAAATTTACATTCCTAATTTTTTACCTCAATATAAAAAGCATACTCATGCTCTTTGAAAATAAGAAAATAAGGCATTTAAAGAAAAAAATCAGAGGCACCTTGCATTTGCTTTGAACTACATTTTACATTAAATCATTTTCTGAAGACAAAAGCTGCAGAAAACTTGCATGATTTATTTGACATAGACACTGAATCTGTAAGTGGAGCCGTATGTGAACAAAATTAGCTTTGAGCGATCCTAATCTTCAAGGATGTTGAATGTGCATGCCTTTAATTGTTACAAATTGGGCAATTTTTGCTTATAAGGTTCTATAATAGTCTGCATATAATATATATACTATTTGCCAAAGAGGACTGTGTACTTACTGGGAAAATAAACAGAATATCTACAAACATCAGGAAGACACTGCTCAGCAAATGAGAGTACAACCAGGAAATTGTGAATGTTCCATCACAGCCTCAAAAAGTAGGCTGAAGACCTGAAGTAACATAGTCTTGGCATGACACGCAGTGTGGAGTGTCAGTTACCCTTCATATAGGGAATATTTTTCATTCTTGCTGAAATACTACTAATTTCTGACATTAATGATGAACACAGAAGTGGGAGCTGAGGCAAAAAGAAGGGATAAAATCTTGAATGGCTGAGATAAGGCAAAGAAAAACCTCAGTCTGGTTTGAAGCCATTGCACACAGAGCTGATAAAGTTGGTGCTTAGCCCTGAATTCTGCCTGTGCTGATGAGAAATTTTGAACTGGCCTGGCATCCTGAGCAGAGTTGCAAAAGCCCAGTTGTTACAAGGCTCTTGAGCACCAATCTCACTGCAGGGAATAATAAGGGCAGCATCTTAAGTTTTGAGGAGTCAAGCACTATAACACAACTAAATCTGATACCAGTTTCCAGTTGTTTCCTAATTGTAAATATCTCTATAATATTGTAAATACTGTGTATTTTGTATATATTCATTTGCTTCTAACTGACTCGGTCTGGCAAAGTCAATGTTTGGGGGGAAACTTCAACCCACCACATCCCTGAAGCAAAAGTCTGGAGTTGTGTGTGTTTGTTTAAAGACTAATTAAATGGCACCTTTAGATTTAATCTTACAGGTGATTTTAGCAAAATTAAGTTTTATTGACTAAGATCTGATGAAACCTTAGCTGGAATAAAATGCACACCTGTGGTGACTAGAAAGATGAATTCAGACAGAGAAAGGATACCAGGACAATAAAAGCTTAGTTTGTCTAGCTTAGCAAGGCAAATACTATGAACTACACATGCTGTCCAGCAGTCTATCATGAAAAAGGAGGTGATTTGTCTCAAAGCTTCATCTACCTCTGTTTTATGACACTATAACTATCAAACAAAATGTATGGATAGTGAACTGAAGAGCTAAAAAACTGTTTAAATTGAAGGATGAGGGTGGAGAATGAGCCCATATGAATTTTTTCATGAGTAATTTCAAACTGCAGATTTAGAGAAGTACTTCAGTTTCTAGGATTGCAATGAGAAGGAAAAGGATAAGCAAGTGAAAGTCATATAACTTGCTAAGGATATATAAAATCACACTAGTTTAGAATACATATAAGGTGATTTATGAAAAAGATAATATATCATGGCTGCATGCAATGGGGATTTAAGTTATGGAGATACCTAGGAGTTCTCTTGCTGTCCAGTATGCATACAAACATTAAGACTCATCAATGTAGGGACTCAGAGCATCTGACATGATGCTCTGATGCATGAGATGCATGAGAGTTAAGATACATATACAACTTGCAAGAGTCATATGTCTAGCTACAGATGCGGCAGCACAGAAAACCTACAGTCTAATCCGAACGTATTTTGTCCTCAGGTAAATGCTTACCCTCATAGCCAAATGTTTTGTATTGGGCACACTAATGCAGAGTTGGAGCTAGTTCTAGTGTCACCTAAGGCATAGGGCTCCATCTGTAAAGGCCAGGAAGAGGCTGGTGCCATGTAAAACATGGATCCTGATCAATCTGAGATAATTTCCTTCATGAGTCTGAGGTGCAAAGCCACATGTCATTATTTGCTCTTTTTTTTTTTCCAGTGCTCTGGAAGGACTCATTCACTTATCACTTAAGGAATAGCTTGCTGAAGTAATAAACATGCAATGTTGCAGATTGCAATGCAGAACCTAGGCATGAAATTGCCTTCATGACCCTTTAGTTCTGTCCCTGTCCCAGAGATGCTGCAGTTGAGTCTTTCCTTTATCCTGGAGCTGTTGGTGACACAACTTTATAGCTGCCACCATAATCCTTTCTGTGCCCTCATCCAAATTGTTCCTGGAGTTGGGTCTCCAGAAAGCCAGAGGGATTCAGGCTAGCTTTGCATCACAGTACTCAAACCTTCTTCCCTTGTGACATGGTGCAGAGATTGGTTTTGGCTAGAACTAGCTCTGGTTGAAGGGGGTTATTGGTTTGGCTTTACACCAAGGAATAATAATTTCCCAATTTATTTTCAGGTAGCTCATATTTGGCCAACAATTTTTCAAAGTCAGATACTATATAAACCTTCACAAGCTTCTGTGAATTTATCCAGAAGACAGAAATCTCTTCAAGAAAAGTAATTATGCACCTACAAGATACACAGGAATTTACCTCTTGAGTCTGCATTACTCATCAGCTATTTTTATAGACACAGGCATTGTCTGACCTGTGTCATCTTAAATCTTAAAATAATTACTCTTCAATGCCTCTGTACACTTCTCAATGCAGCAAGCTTTCTGTCATGAGTAGTGAAAATATGTTCAAGACTCAATTCTAAATTCTTGTCTCTGTTTTTTCTTTTACTTCAGTAATACTTGCAGCATAATTTTAAAATACAGATTCAGGATGATTTCGGAGCTGGGAACTAGTACTATCTCCTGTTGTGGCTTCTGAGGTTTGGAAATCCCCATGCAGAGAGCTTGAACCAATTAAAGTGCATTCAGTAGGTATGTCATAGCCATCAGTAGGAATACAATGGCATTCAAATGAGCAATAATGTGGTATTATCAGAAAAATATTCCCTGACAGAATATCCAAAACATCTATGAATAAGGTTTGCAATACTGTACACTGGCAGTAAGAAACAAAGCCCATATCAAAAGGAGCAGAAGCCTATTATACTGTGTGCTAACTATTCATGTGAAAAGTTAGGGAGTTCTGTGTTGTTTTTTATAGTTCTTAAAGTAAAAATCAGTCATAGAAGTGAACTACAGTGATGTAAAGATGAAAGTTTTTCATGTACTTGGGAAGGGAAATACCAGAACAAAGTTACTCTGATCTGCTGATTTGATAGGGGCTAGATTAATGAGGCAGGAATTATAAAAATATAGTTAGCTTTATTTTTCCCTAAAACTCCACCCCCAAATTAGACATAAAAGTTATTAAATCATTTACAGGTTCTATTCGGTCATGAATTCTACCAGGATGCTTATGGGCAACTTTAGTACAATTTAGAGAATTCAGAAAATGGAAAAGGCTAAGCTGCAAAATAGCTTCACCCCACTTATATTCAGAGGCAAGCCAGGAACCTGAAGGAAAGCTGATGAGAATACCCAATTGTACTCACGAGGATGGAGCAGGAATTTGGCGTGGGTCCCTAGGTCTCTCTTGGTGGCAGGCTCCAGGAACTGCAGGTTTTATAATCTGATTTGTGGATAATGCAGCACGATCCAAAGGAAAAGGACCCACCAGAATCAAAGTGGCCGTAGGCACGGCTGCTATGAGGAAAAACTCATGAGCAGCAGCACTGCAAGAAAGCCCCAGGTTCCACGGCAGGCAGGGAGCAGGACCTCAGGCAGGCAGGGTCTGAGAAGAAGCTAGGTCTGAGTGGAGTGAGCAAGATGAAGGCGGGAGCCAGAGCAGGAGGAAGAGTGAGGGCAGGAGCAGGATGGTTGCTTTTTGACCACTCTATTCAAGGCATTTCTAGACAAAGTGTCCAAGGCCAATGTACAATGAGTACAAAGCACCCTGCTGAACATAGCTCCCAAACCCAGCGGACTTCCCCCATGGGTAAGGAACCACTGCCCTGGCAGGAAGCATGGGCACTAATTACCTGTCCCCAGGCAACTGGGAAGGCAATTTCGCACCTTGGAAGGCAATTTCTTGCCTTTGTCATTCCCCATTCAAACCGCCACCGATGGAGATGGGGAAAGGGGAGTTTGGAGCACACCATAACATCTGCCAACAGAATTATCTTTACTGTGTGGATGCAAAGATGAATTCACAGTGCTTTATGAGATATAGTCTCTTGGTACTCATGAGAGTTCTTATGTATTCATATAATTGACTTAATGAAGAGAGCAGCTTTCTGAAACCATTACTTCACTGTTTCAGAGCCAAATGCATTAAAGAAAACAGAAATGAGAGTTGTCAGTTATACTCAAGTCATTGTGAAAGATTTCTAACATGACTAGCAATGATAAAAGTGTATCATCCAGACAGAAAAAACACTGCAATGAGTTACCTTCTGTGTTGACTTGCTGGAACGAGTCCAGAGAAGAGCAACAAAGTTGGTGAGGGGTTTGGAACACAAGCCCTATGAGGAGAGACTGAGGGAGCTGGGGTTGCTTAGCCTGGAGAGGAGGAGACTCAGGGGTGACCTTATTGCTCTCTACAACTACCTGAAGGGAGGTTGTAGACAGGTGGATGTTGGTCTCTTCTCCCAGGCAACCAGTACCAGAACAAGAGGACACAGTCTCAGGCTGCACCAGGGGAGGTTTAGATTGGATGTTAGGAAAAAGTTCTATACAGAGAGAGTGATTGCCCATTGGAATGGGCTGCCGGGGGAGGTGGTGGAGTTGCCATCATTGAAGGTGTTCAGGAGGAGATTTGATGGGGTGCTTGGTGCCATGGGTTAGTTGTTTAGGTGGGTTGGACACAATGATTTGAAGGTCTCTTCCAACCGGGTTTATTTTATGTATTCTATGAACAGTGTTACAAGTGTCAAAAGACTTTGAACCCATGTTGCATTTCCTTATACAAGTAACTGATAACAAACAAGGTTCTATTTTCATTTGTTTCCAGAACATTAAGTC
Source organism: Dryobates pubescens (assembly GCF_014839835.1). NCBI lineage: Eukaryota > Metazoa > Chordata > Aves > Piciformes > Picidae > Dryobates > Dryobates pubescens. The sequence goes on from NC_071612.1 coordinate 51,530,633, forward strand.
TTTTCCACTTTATAGAAAATGGATGTTCCAGCTTCTGAAAGTAATCGTGGCTATGTAAATTTCATTCCAACATTTTTAGTTAGTCAAGAACTTAGAACTCAGTCATAATATATAAACGTCAGTTGCACAAAGCCACTGGAAAAAAATGATAGTGAGTGATGACCATGCAAACAAGTTCATAAAAACAATCCCCAAATCTCAAGGGACACAAAATGAACTGTACATTGTTTTAGTTGTTAGCCTTATGAGATGTTTGAAATATATAATTAGCATTGCAGAAAGCGATTTCATTTGGTCATAAGCAACAGACTACACACTATTTTTAGTTATGAACAGATAGTTACAGGATTTGACATTGAAGGTGGTGGCTTACAATCACCATCCAAAATGTGTTTTCTCAGTAAGATGTAACATAATTATCTGCAATGTAATTGCTCATTTTGTAACACCACTCATGTTTCTGGATATAAGCTTGTCTTTGATAGTTTCATGATGGCTTCTGTATGAATGTGCGCTGTTTTTAAGGCCACAACCTGGACCTGTAGAATTACAGGCATCCACAATTTACGTACCTTTCAGTAGAGAAGAGAATATGTTATTAGAAGCAATTACAAGCTTGTAAAGATGAGAGGGTGTTTCTTTCATTACTCCATTCATTATTGCCCTCCCACCACCACCACCACCTTTTCTTTTTTCTTTTTTTTTTTTTTTTGTTTTACAAGTAAGCACGAGGCTAAAACATGGCCTTAAAACTAATGAAGCATGGATGTAGCTCCTGGAAAAGTTCCCAATGCTTTCTCATTGGCTAATACAGCACTTAAAAATCAAATGAACTATAAAATTGTGATGGCGAAAACTAGTCTACTTAGAATATTCCAGAGTCCAGAAGAAAATGTAAGAGCTGTTCACAATCATTATGGAGAACGCAATAGATGGAAAATAGCATGATTATGAGATTAATACTTTTTAGTTTTATTTGCTATTTCTAGTCTCAAACACTTTTCTGCACATTTAATTTTCAAATGTTTTCATATGTTACAGATTATTTTAATTATTTTGTAACTACATTATTGTGTTAATGTGCATTAATATAAATATATTACTGTAGTAATATATATTTATATAATTAATGATACTAAATTACTTTTGCTTACCACGTATGATACTTACATCATCATGCCATTTTGTCCTAAAGAATTCAATGTTATGGATTTCTTTATTTTTTTATTAAGCACTATAGATATCTTGTACCCTGCCAAATATTTGTACTGATGCAGATCTTTTTTTCTCTGCAGGTCAGAATGTTGGACTGAAAGGTACTATTTTTGCTAAGTGCAAATGTTTGTACTTCAGCTATTGTGCAGATTGCTTTTCCAAAACTTTGGCTCTTTACCCAACATTTTGAAGGAGTGTGGGATGGAAGATAAGAATGTTAAAATTCAAGTTTTCTCCTTGGCTGCTTCCACTCAGCCAGCCCATATCACCATATTGTGTGTTAGTGTGGTAACTCAATCTCCAGTAAAAACCTGGGTTGGCATTGTGGTTTATCAGTTCCCTGTAATCTCATGTGAGCTCCTGCAGATCAAAATCATGTGCCAGTGAGCAAGGCTAGTGATGCCAAAGTCTGTGGCTGCTAATCTGAGTACAGCCTTTAGACACAAGGCCTGTGCTCACTACGCTTACATTTAGAAGGCAGAAACTTGACAACAAACAGCTGAGAGTGTGAGAGAAACAGAAAAATAATCTAGCAGGTATCAAGGGTAAAAAATACTTGGGAAGAAACAGGTGCTTCACTGCTCCAAATCAGTATTTTCACACAATGCCACACTGCCTAACACTGAATAATTATGTTAAATGCGTTTCACCCTTAACACCGATTTTTCATCATGAGCTTCTGAAATAATGCTTATTTCAGCAATTAATGCCTAGTTCCCCCAAGAAAACATCGAACACACTTGAGTTGTATGAACAAGAGAAGCATCAAGCCTGCTGAAAATGACTACTTGGTAATTAACAACTTGGACCATGAAAACCGTCACTTAAACAGAAAGAGAGAAGTGATCTTCAGGATGAAACTCTTACTGTGACATGTTCTGCTTCATTTGATTCAGCAACTGGATGTTTTAAGCACTGACCATAGCATATGCTACTGAAGAAGTTCTATGCTTTCTATATCTGTGCAATACATATTTACTTGTACATATATTTACTGTAACAGGTGAAAACATGTCAACAGTTACAACATCTTTGCCTCTGTCTTCCATGCTGTGCTTCAGTTCCATTGTACAACATCTGTCATTGTAGCAGTGCAGTCTGTTTGGTACCTAGTCTGCATGCACACGTGCACATAAATATGATTTTGGAGCCTTGACACTAATTTGTTGGAGCTAATCTGTATCACAGGATGACATAGATGATGGCAAGAAGAAAGGATTAAAGACCAGCAGAAATGTGATCAAGATACTTAGTTATGACTTTCATTGAGTACCATATATGTGTTCAACTCAGTTCAAGCGAGATGTTGAGGTACTGGAACGGGTCTAGAGAAGGGCAACAAAACTGGTGAGGGGCCTGGAACACAAAGTCTATGAGGAGAGGCTGAGGGAGCTGGGATTGTTTAGCCTGGAGAAGAGGAGGCTCAGGGGAGACCTCTTTGCTGTCTACAACTACCTGAAGGGAGGTTGTAGCCAGGTGGGGGTCGATCTGTTCTCAACAGGACAAGGGGGGACAGTCTCAAGTTGTGCCAGGGGAGATTCAGGCTGGATATTAGAAAGAAGTTCTGCACAGTGAGAGCGATTTGCCTTTGGAATGTGCTGCCCAGGGAGGTGGTGGAATCGCCATCCTTGGAGATCTTCAAGTAAAGACTGGATGAGGCACTTGGTGCCATGGCCCAACTGAATTTCTAGCAGAGTATTTCCCCCCTTTCTTGGACATCTTGAAAGCCAACTTTTTGTACCTTTTTTTTTTTTTAAATCTATACAAGTGAGAATTTTGTTACAATTTAAGGAGCTCAAAACAAGCACTAGCTGAGATAGTTAATTCAGATTTCTGTAACTGAAAACAGCCTCAATCTGAGATGTTGCAGATGGTATGGAGGAGGAAAAGTATCATTTTGGCCACAGAATCACATTTAAGATTTTTTTTTTTTCCCCTAACAATCTAGGGACGGAACAAGACTCTTAGGTGTACTGCACTGCCCTTATTCTTTCCTGCTTCTTTTGCTCCAGATCATGTGGGTGTGACAGGGTTTTCCCTTAGGAATGGACCTAGTAGAGAGGATGAACAATAGGCTGTCATTCAGATGGAAGACAGAAGGTGCCAGAATGACAGATAGACACTCCATCAGTTTCCACAGACAACCCATCAAAAGTGGATTTCTTGTTAAAATATAGCAAGCTTTATGCCCAAACCACAAGCATATGAGGTTAGCATCCTATACTTTTCACATGGCCAGAAGTATGATTTCAGGCAGTAGTCAAAAGAGTAAACAGACTACCAAGGTAACTAAAAAATACTCAGTCAACACAAAAGATTTATAAACTCTGTGCCAATTACTCAGATAGTATTTCATATCAACCACAATCCCATCAATCCTCAATATGCATTTCTGCTCCCCCTGTCATTATGTTGCCAGTGTTTGAAAGCAAAATGTATGCCATGGCAAAGCAATTTTGTACTACATTCTCTCTCTCAAAACCGCTGTTTATCTGTGTTTTATTTAATGGTCTCTTATCATATAAAAGTGGCAGATACCTAACAGAATTATTTATTGCTTGAATGTTAGTCCACTGAACAATTTGAAACCACAAAGTGGCGTCAGCCTCTACCACAGTATCTATACAAAGTAGTAAAAATGTTCTGTTTCCATCAAATCTATTTATCATACTAATTATTCAAAAACTGCATTGCCATGGAGACAATACTCCTAAAATCACCTGAATTAATGAGGCTGATAATTAATTTTGTTTAGCTCATTCCAAACTGATCTGAAGATTTTGACATTTATTGATTGGCTTCTGCAACCTCTGTTTTATTTACTTTAGAGTAATCTATAACCTACTTTAAACAACCCTCTGACAATTTTACTGAGTAACCACAGACAACAGAAAATCTTTTTCTCCCAAGACGTTTCTGAGAGAAATAGGTGCATATACTCATGTAGCCAACTTATCCAAGAGATGCATAATTGCTGACATTTATTCAGAGCCTCTATTTTTTTTTTCCCCTCCAAAAACCAGAATGCTGATCAATGTCACTATTTGAGTCTCGGTAATCTGACGGTACAAACCATCTGGGGAAACAGACACTATCTGTAACTACCCCATCTCCAATACCAATACATGACATATGCAACTGAAAAACCCAGTTGTCAAAAAATGTTTTCCAGGGCAAAGGAAGGCAAATGCTCTACCTGTTAAATGAAGTGGTCTAACTGACATAAAGCTGCCGGGCTTTTATAGCCACCATCATTCATCTTTATGAGAAGAAAAAATCTGTAACTGAATTCACATGGCAGCTGGTGGAATCGAGGCTGTTTATGAACTTTTCTTAATGCCTGTTGACAGAAAACTTGCAGGCCAGAACACTGACTGCAGTTGTATTAGGTGCCAAATTACTTTTATATATCCAAGAGGAAGAAGAGCACTACTATGACTTTACGACACAAGGATATAGATTATTTCCTTCCTCCAATCACTTCAGACCACCAGGTGACACCACCTATTTAATTTTCTATAGATAAAATTTTGCCTCTTGTACTTTATTCCGTGTCTCATGAACTACGATGGGTTGGAAGGTAAAACAGCTCTTGAGTTTAACCCTTAAATCAAGTGAGATATCTTCATACTATTTTGACAGTAGATCTGTTTGCAGCTAACTGAGTGACCACTTTGGTTTTCAAGCACTTTTATAACTTCTTTCAGTTAGTGTAGAACATTTTCAGAAAATGTTATATAGTAAACCAAGTTCTGCTTTTCTGAGGCAACTGTTTTATCTGATCACAAAATAATTGTGGATTTATATATATATATATATATATATATATGCACATGGAGTCACATACACATTTTATATAAATTCTAAGCTGCAATTTTGCAGAATTTCTCTCCCTCTCTTTCTTTCTTTCTCTTCCCCAAGCAAAATTAATAATGCTTGGGCTAACACAACAATGTCATGTAAGTCATCCCTGCATGAATCTTACTTTTAAAAAATAGTGACATAATAAATTTGTACCAACTAACTATGCTGTTTCTGCATTTCACTTCTCTTGAAACATTTCAGGGATTTGAGTTCTATATTCCTTAGAGAAATAGGGAATTATTTTTTTCTTTATTTCAGCTATAAGAAAAATTCAGGAGTAGAGGATGTTGGGAGGTATCACTTGTCTACCATGGTAACTATTAAAGAAATAATAGCATGCATATTGACATAAGTGGCTTGGTTTATAGGAGTCTGCATATAAGTAAAAAAAATATTTTTTCTGGTTATCAACTTCAGACTTAAGATTAAGTGACTGCAATATTGAATTACAGTGCTAGCATCCATGGCTACTAAAATGAAAACAAAACAAAACAAAAAACCCCAACCATACACAAAAACCCAACCAAACCTGAAAACCACTGTATTTGATTATACATTTTCCACCTCCTAATAATAATAACAAAAAATTTCTTCCTATCACCAAAACCATGAAATCATAGCATACCAGGTTGGTGGGGACCTCAAGGATATTTTGGTCCAATCTTTCTTGGGAAAAGCACAGTCTAGATAAGCACCCTGACCAGACCAACCTTGAAAGTGTGCAATGTTGGTTCATCACTTTCCTGTGGATATCATTCCAATGGATGATCATCCTTGTTGGGAAAAATGTTCCTCTTATGTTTAATTGTAATCTCCCCAGGGATAACTTGTACCCATTACTCTTTGTCTTTCCCATGCGACTACTTGTGAAAAGAGTCTTGATCTTCTTTGTAGCTACCCTTTACGTACTGGAACATGGCGATAAGGTCTTCCAAAAATCACAGGAGCTTTTTGACCTACTGCCTAGCAATCCTCAATTCTCACCATTCTGCTTTTGAACAATGTTTGATTCTGGGTGAAATTCCCACAATAAGTATATATGCCAAAGTTGATCACATTTTGGATAGATTTGGCCCAGATAACAGTGCAGATCTAAGCACTAGAATCTAGGAGTAGATAACATGACTGCTAATACCCTTTTCTCACTGCCCAAACTATGAGGACCAATATCTAAGCACCCAGTGTGAGTTGTGTTGCATTAGCCATCATACAAGCAGGTGTAAAAATGCTGTCTATTGAGATGGTTATGATTTCACTGATAGCAGCCAACATAATTTTTCATAATGATGCAGTACTACTAGACATTTGCACACACAGAAGAGGCCCTTGGATTGTCTCCACTGGCTCACCAGATTTGAAAGTTGTTAAATATGCTGCAGATCATGTACTTAAATGTTAATTACTTGTAAGCACTTGGCCAGAAGACACTGCAAGGTTAAATTGGACATAATATGGGAAAACCTTTAGACCAAGAATACCAAATGGTCTGTAAACTAACTTGATAACATCAGATTCTGGAAATAGTCTTTTTTTTCTTTTTTTTTTTTTCTCTCTTGGCATTCTCACAGAAAGATGTTTACCTCCTCTTTGAGATGGAAAGTTTTCTCCATCCTAAATGACAACTAAGCAGAAAAAGTCTGGTAAGACCATCCTACTGCAAAGTTTCTGATTACTCCATTTAGCCCTGGGTGAAAACTGCTACTAAAAATTCACTATTGTTGTTGAGGCAAGCAATAGGTTTATCTAAATGGAGCACACTTGTGACATACATAAATTGTTTGTAAGGGCATTAACTATCTGCCTTGTTTCTAGTCCAGGTGTCAAAAATCGACATGTTTTATATCTACCCTGCAGAGAGCTCTAAACTGTCTGGCAAGCTCAGTTACGCCTTCTCATTCACATCTGCCAGTTCCCACACAGTAAGTATCATCTGCACTGGGCCAAGGCAGTAAATCAAAATAATTCACTTGCAGGTTTCTGGAACATCCTCTAGGACAGCTGCCATCCAGTAAATTCTAAAATACAGGAATCACTGGTATTAAATCACTGACAAGTCTTTGATTACTGCCAAAAGCAATGATGGTGGGTTGATAGCTGATCAAATCTCTCTGCCAAAAACTAGCTAAAATGAAAGTAGGACCATTTGGCAAGTTTAAAAAAAAAAAATAAAAAATTAAACTTATCTAGGCAAGAGCTGAAAATTGTTCATCTATACTACCTGGGATCTTGCAGCATAGATGCCAACACTCAAACTGTGGTTATTCTAAAGAATATTAGGCGAAAAGAGTACTGAAAAAATCAAGTATGTTAAAAATTCTTCAAAACCACTAGCCATACAATGCATAATTTATTTATTTCCACTGCCACATATCTATGCACCAAGGAAATGTATTGCCTTATCTGTAATCTGTATGAACTTTGAGAATCTAAAAGAAAAGATATATTTGAGTCAGTGCCTTAGAACCATTAATGTCCTTCACTGAGGTTTTACTGGGAATTTCTAGAAGATTTTGGTATTTTACTCCTCTGGCTTTAGCCACTGACTAATTTGTTTTTTCTGGCATTGTTAATAGACAGTTGCCAGTTTGTTGTTCTGAGTTCTGTCTGCGATTCTTCTACAAAAGATGGGTTGACAAAGACTTGATTAAATGTTGAAACAAAACTCATTTATCCATAACGACCACACCCAGATGTGATTATCCTTTAAAGAGAAACCAGTAAAAACTGAAAATTATGATTGACACATGTGGCAAGTGTGTTAAAAAAAAATATATATCAGGTTACTCTCATGGATATGCCTGAAATGTCATAAACTAAATATTGCTGCTGAATAGCAAGTACAATTGTTTTGTTTCCTTTGTATTGAGTTCTTTGTTGACAAACCAGCTACAAAAATATCTATAGACTGTCTTAGATGCCTTTAAAAATTTGTTCCTGTTCATCTTGTGAATTCAGTGCATGTGGATATCTACTCTATTTATTTCTTGTACAGACATTCTGATCAGATCTGCCATGTAGGAAATATAGAGGAGACAGAAATCCTTACAGAATAGCTGCTTATCTAGAAGAACAGAGGAAATGTTCTGAGTTCCCAAGACACGCTGAGGGCCTTTAAGGCAAAACCCCTCTGCCTGCATGCTGGCTCCCAGATACACTGATTCCTGCCAAAAAGGGATGTTTCCAGGCTTGTGAGCCTCTCATCCCTATGAGGTTTCTGTCTCTTCCATTACACCAGAGAAACAGAAAAATCTTATCCCTTTTTTGGGATCCTCTGAAGTCATCTTGATTGGTTCTACAGGATCCAGGAAATATAGGTGTGTTTTTTCCCAGTACCTTTAACATTCTCTTAGTATGAGCCTTTCATATAGATAATTTCTAAAATTTATCTCATTTTGTCTGTTCCCTCTGAACATTCTTACCGCTTGATTTGCTTGTTTTGATAGTTTGAGTAAACTTAAGGTTAAGCTAAAGAGATAAAAGCTTAATATAACATAAGATATCATAATCACAATGCATAATTACCTTAGCTTAACCTACTTACAGGAAAAAGCTAACATCATCATTCCCTTAGCTTAGCCTAGCTGCAGGGAAGGAAAGGGGGGGGGGGGGGGGGGGCGAGAAAGGTGGGGGGAACCACCAAAACAAAAGCCCCAAACAAAACAGTGAAATGCAGGAAAGGTGGGGGGGGGGAGTGGAACCAAACACAACAACAACAAACCCCAACCAAACATAAACCAGAAAACCAAAAACAGGGTGCTTCCTTACTCCCACCTGTCTTGGAGTCATGCCTGGAGAAAAGCCAACATCCTAGATCTGAAATCTAGAAGCAGCAACCAGACTAGGAAGCCTCTCATGTTACAATCTGAACTTCACGCACCATAATACTTTGCTCCAACCAGTACTTTCATTTTGAAGCTGGCATGAATGTGGCACGATATGAATAACATCAGCAGATTCAACTCAGCCCATGACAACTAGTAATCCTATTTTAACATCTATTCAGAATATATCCATGAAAGATGCAGAAAGGCAATTTGTCAGACATCCTGGACTCCACTGAATGGCATGCAAAACTTGGCATGAATTATTACAGTTCCTTCATAAGTCATGAGCAAGAGACAAAGATTAAAATCTGAGTGAACTGTTTGATGCACCATCTTTTACACAGTTTCAAATGAAGGTGGAAGCTTTCACAGTGTTTTAAAGATGCCATTCAGTTTTTCTTCCTGCATCACAGAATGAAAATGTTGCCACACAAAGGCAGTTAGCAGTAAGTGACAGTTCATTGAAATGGAATGCAAAGTGGAAGAATTGCAGATTTGTCTCTTGTTCTCCTAAGAGTCTGCTTCCTTTGTAACCAAACATCCAGAATCCTTTACACAAGTTTAGGATTCATTTTGCAGAAATTTCTAAGCCTCTCTGCCACCATGTTCTTGAAAGGAAAGATTTCTGGAGTCTCGTAGTTTTTAATATCTAGCTCTAAAAGTTATTAAGTAATCCTAGTTCTGAAACATTCTACTTTTTGCAAATGAGAATCCAGGAAAAGAAAAAAAAATCCAACCAACCAAAAACCCCACACCACAAAAATTATTTTGTTAGCATTATGAAGTCTTTGGAGAAAAGTTCATAGATTCTTTTTTTGAGACTCTACTTCAATGTTTTGAATGTGTTTACCTATTCTATTCCACCAAATTCAGAGCAAAATTTTACTGATGATTAATATAATTTTTTTTACAAAAAATAATAGAGGGGGTTTCCACACCTTCACCAGCTGAATAATAAAATTTGGCTTATATAACTTCAGTATCAATATTGTGCAGTGAAGTTTACCAATTCAGAAAACACTGTGGTATCTGTATCTTACAAATTTAGCTTCGGTATAGTTGCATCTTCGCTTAAATTCCTTCTGTGAAGTAATGCTCCTTACTAAATAATAAAAAAACTACTGTGCTATATCATGACAGTGAGCCACTGATCAATAGGAACATAATGGTTGAAGTTAAACAAAAATATTCTGAATAGCACATTAACACTGGTTCAGTAAGTTTCATTTTCAGCAGTAACTTTTATATTCTTCCCTCACTTCATTTTAGTATGCACTTTAGGCGACCCAGAACTGCATCTCTGTAACTAGGATATACCCCAATGAATCATTTCTGAGAACACAGTTCTTGCTCAGCTAACAGTAACAATTGCCAAAGCTCCTCTAACAAGGTAAAAAAAACAAAACAAAACAAAACAAAATGTCAATTACTTTTATCATCAGCTACTTATTAATTGTACTACAGCCATAACTAGATTTTGGATTAATGACCAATAACATTCCACTACTGTGGAAAGGAACCTAAGTAGTGAAAATACAAGCTCTAAACAACATGTAAGAAAATGCAGTTGTGATTAGAATCTTGTGCTATTCTACACTTTGAACTAAAACTGGAACCTCTTTTCCTCAAAATCTAGACCTCTATTTTTGTTTTCTGGCTGAATTTGATCTTTTAAAACAATTGTGGTAAAGTGGAAATACAATCAGGAGATAAGCTGCACTGCTGTTTTTCTTGGCATACAGTTTTCAAAGATGAGATTGGTGTTCTCTATTTGCATGTTCAAGATTGAAAAAGCTGTCAGGCTGGGCAGCAGGATGGAATTATTCTCACTGGATATATTTATAGGAGTCGTACATGTGATGGAGTAAATGCAAGCTTCGCTCGTGGCTGTAGAATGGGACACTGTCTACTTTCCATGATTAACCAGCCTCAGGCACTAACCAGGAGGCTTTTGATTGAAAATCAGTTGTAATCAAAATATACAGCTGGAAACAGTCTTTGAACACACTTAGTGTACTCTCCAGTCCCAAACCTGTGTTTCCATCACAGCATGTGATCCAGTGAAGATGAATAATCCTGTTACACTTTGTAACTGCAGAATACTTTGGATTTGAATAAAAGGGTGATGCAGATGAAAATTATCACTGTGCTCTTAGCAATTAATTTTTTTCCAATAGAAAATACTATTTTAAAATAAGCAGGCTTTCAACATACATAACCTCGAAAATTGCTTTACAGCTAACAAATTTAAATTGTCTGTATGCTTCCACCTCACAAAGGCTAAAGAATTTGTTCTCACAATGCCTGCAAGGTGAGTCAGTATTCAACATCTTCAGTCTACCAACAAAAATCTTAAGCACAAAGCTCAGACTTTGAACACCTGCATTTGTCTTGGTGGTGTTAAAACTGATTCTATATTCAAAATCAGTGATCAAGCACATAGATAATATATGGAAAAACAAACAAACAAAAAATCCCAACAAAACCAACCCCCAAACCTCCTTCCCACATCTCCTGCATCACAAAGTAAAAATAAATAAAAGCAGCACCAAGCTACCTTTTAAAGTTCCCATTGTATTCAGTACCATACTGTCATGACATCCACTAAGCATAAATCTTATTTGCATTACATATCAAATGTTAAATATCCATTTTACACATTCTGAGCACACAAAGTGCAGACAAATGCTAGCTTTCTTGAAAGAATACATTCAGCAACACAAAATGATTTGTAAACACCAGAAGAATCTCAACTGCGTTACAACAAGCAGGTAATGTCCTTACAAACAGCCCAACTCTGAACTGAGTGTGATATATTAATCCTGATTCAAAATATATTTACACCACAAAATAGGCAAACTGAAGCACACAAAGATTTTATACTGAAATAAACAGTACTGTACCCAGTGGAAAAAGCTGTGGTAAAATTTTGCTTCAAGAATTTGGTTTTTACATGAAATATCTCTTTATTCTCAAAAAACCCTTTTTTTTTTTCTACGTTAATAATCTAGAAAACATGTGGTAATTGATTTCTGAGTCATTATTAATCTCAAGCAAAACCATAACTAAAATCCATATTCCAAGTAACATCTCTGAGCAGTGGAACACAAGTATGCACTGTCAAATGTAGTTACATTTTCCTGTCAACCTTTTGGATGTACAGATACACATTGATTTAATAGGTAGAGAGAGAGAAGTGTTCCCAGTGCTTATCACTACAGCTGAAAGGATGGGAGGAACAGGATGCTGGAATATTCAAGTCTACATGCAAAAAGAATATACTGTTTGTTGACTCAATGGAGGATACAGTGCAGGCTAAGACACGGGGACTTGCAAACCTAAACTGCTGATGGTATAAGGGTCTCAAGAACCTGGCAGAAGAGACATGGAATAGTGCCTTTCACTGCAGTGAAATGACACGAGGAAGTGACAATTCTAGGATGTCCACTTTGCTTCAAGGTTAGCTTGGATGGGACTCTAAGCAACCTGATCTAGGTGAAGATGTTTCTGCTGTTTGCAGGGGAGTTAGACTAGATGATCTTCAGGGATCTCTTCCAACCCAAATCACTCTGTAATTCTACTGCATGAAGTACTCCACGATTTTAAAATACTTATTCTACTTACTAGCATGTCTCATGGAAGGTAATTCAGATCACTTTGGATTTCCTTAGTTATTGCCATTGAAAGAAATGTGTCCTTTTTACCTGCTGTAATCTAAACTTACCCTACTTTTACATTTCTCTATTAATAATAAACTCTGGATCAGAGCTTTTTCCTCCCTTATTTTTGTCCCTCTATATCTATCTCCAGTTTCCTGGGATACCTAATATATTCACAATAGAGTTGAAAATACTGAGAAAACAACACTGTGAAATACCCAGTTCTGATAAAGGTCAGAAACATACCCAGTCACACAGCTAGCTAAAATTCAGTTACAGTTCTTTCTATTTTTTTTTTAACCTATTTTCATGCTACCAGCAATGTTAAGGCAGCTGATTTAGTTGATGGAAGAGAAAGATGCTGTCTCTCACTTTTATTTTATAAGCAAGTAGAAGTTTGCGGTTGGAGAACAGGCAATAAGTCATCAATGTGTTGCAGTGTTTGCACTTCAGAAGACATGAGGCTGTTTTTCTCTTCTCCCTTGATAACTTCACTACAAGGGCTTAAAGAACCAGTAGAGATAGCTTACTGCACAATTTTAGCAACTTGCGTTGTAAAGTGCTTTACTTAGCTATGAAGACTGGGAGAATCACTGAAAGAATCTATTGCTAGTATGTTTTCCCTCTTCACAGAAGAGAGAAAAGGGAAGAATGGAAACCACATCTTACAATAAACATAACGGTTTTCATTAGGTAATTGAATATAGATTATTATTGACATATAACTGGTTTTAAATGTTTTCATTATTAGTGTTTCTGTCCTGGACCTGTCACTTGTTTGCATGTCTAGAGACAGTGTTTATCACTAGCTAACCTTACAAATTTACCTGCCTGTGTCAGTGAGAAATAGCAAATAATAGCTCTGCACAACGTCTTCACCTGAGCCAGGAGAAAGGTTGAAGAATAGAAAATATTTGATAATTCAGGCACTTATCCTCTGCCTGTGGATTGAAGAGAGAAAGCCCATCAGCACCAGCAGCAATGCTGATGGGAGACACTTGTGTCTTTGAAATGGTGTGGTCTGCACTGCTACTTGGTCAGCTACAGGAGATTTGATGCTTCTGTGCAAAGAATTTCTTTCTCCTCCTTGCTGTGGAAGGCTTTCAAAGAGCAGACAATTCTTTAGGGGATTTTCCTTCCACTGCTGAAAACAACATCCTGTATCTCCAAAAACTATGGTTAACATTTGCTGATGACAAACCTTGAATTCATTCTAATAACTCAATAGTGATATAGAATACTGAGAAGAAGATTCAGTGCATGCAGTATGCACATGGAGTGGGATAGCAAATAATCACTATAAGAACAGAATAAAATAAGAAAACTTCAAAATATTTCAGAATTTAATCCAACATACGTTTGAGTTTTTAAGTCAAACTGAAAGCAAAATGCAATTGTTTGGGTGATTTTTCTTTGTGGGTTTGTATTTTATTTTATGGTGGTGTTTTTAGGAAAGCAGGGATTGTCTCTCAGATTTAATTCGAGCAGCACAAAACAATGAGAAACATACATAAGCACACATGCACATACAGACACACAGATATAAGGAAACATCTGAACATATCTGCCTGAACAGACCTGGGTTACAGACAATTCCACAGCTTTCATATCCTTCCGAGGACACAAGCATATTTTGTATTATGGAATCAACCTCAAGTTATGGAGCCTAATTCAGTACTGCTTTAAAAGTAAAGTAAGCCTTTATGAGACTGTATCTAGTAAACTGATGCCTTTTCTCTTTCCCATCCCTTCTCCTTCAGTGGAAAACATTTAGTGTGCCGTTGTAGAACTGCAAAAATGAAAGAAAATCACAGGTATTTGGTGTTATTCTAATACACTCTTTGATAAGTTTAGGATTTGACAGGCACATACCTAAGGGAAAGGGACAAGTTTAAAAGCTGAATTCTAAAAGTTTTGCTATCCTCTGTCTTCAAGTATTTCTCTTCAAGTCAGTCTCCTAAGTTTCCATATGTTGCTATCTAGGAAAGGCCAAAGCAGTTGTACCCCTTCTGCAGCTGCCCTCTGCACTTCCTTCTTTTTGTTAATGCATTATCACAGCCAGGATTGTAACATCATATGTATGACGCATACATGGAACGTTCTTTGAACTTATTAGTTCTGGATGTGTATCAAAGTCAGTATCTATTTTTTAGCCTTCAATAAATGAAGAAAAGTTGTTATTACCACAGAACTGTCAGTCCTCCCTTAAACTGATTTCAGCTTTATGCGTGTTTTGATCTAACTTTTTAAAATTCCAAGCTGAGTGACACGACATCTGTTGAAATCAACTCATAACAACAAAATGAAAAACCAATAAACATGCATTGTTATTTCAGATCTTTCATAAGAAAGGCACAATGCAGAAAAGATGTTAAAAAAAAAAACAAAACACACAAACAAACAAACAACCCACCCAACTTTTTCCTTAAGGAACACTTCTTAGCACCCGCTTTAGCCTCCCATAAACGCCTCCCCATTAAGTTGTTTTCAAAGCACAGCTTGAAGGTCAAGAACTTGAAAGGAGCTTAAATAAAGCACAAGCTCGGCATCTGAAGCAGCTAGTCAACAGCAGATTAGACCTCCATAGGAGGTAATTTACTCTGCATCGCTTGTGCTCTGGAAAATACAGTAAATTGATTCACGCGGTTTGTTTGTAGCTGAGAACACTTTCAGTAGTCAAGTTATCTTCTTTTACAGATAAATGACTTGTCATCTACAATACCGTTCAGGTTGCTAGATCTTGAAGCTATTTCAGAACAAGAGCTATCCAGATTCAAAGCCACATTCTTGTCTCAGAAGGAATTCCTCCAATAAAATATGTGACAACTCAGTGCATAAATCAATGCTTTCTCAATGATCTCAAGAATCCTTAAACACTTATTTTCCTCAGTTATGACCACAGAATAACCAGCCAGATGCCCATTAATCACATCACTCTCAGTAACACTGAGCTTGTGGTTCCAGACCAAGCAATACTTTTTAGGATCAAAAATGTTACTCTTGGCTTCACTGAAAACTTCATAATGAAGGAATCAAGGAGTTCTGAGCAAAGAGACCAGAGAGAAATGCTACTAAATAAGTAACCTGTCTGTTGGATTTAAGGCAACATGTATATAAAGCACAACAATGATTCCCTTGCTTTAGTGGGAACAAGTGGAACACGAAGTAGAGGAATGAGAATATTGCATCAGCACAGCCCAAAGGAAACTCAGAGAATTGTAACTGAAAGGCAAAACAGGATTGCAAAGCAAAGCTTGTGAAGACCTGAGAAATATATACCTTCTCCCTTTGGCTTTAAATTACTTTGAAAATTTTCTTTCATGTGGCTTTTTCTTTCCTCTTGGAGCTTGATATTCAAATCTTGCAAGTAAATAAGGAAAGCAGCAGTTTTAAGATTGACACATTTTCTTTGATAAAGAGCAAGTTGTTAAAATTATGCACAGAAACCCTAAGGCAGAAAGGAAAGAGCTTTCAATCACAGTAGTAAATAAAGTCCTTGACATAGTCTGAGTAGAGGGTCCAGCTCGAAAATTTAACATCTAAGTTGAGACAGAAAAATCAAGGAAGATGTACATGATTATTTTTTTTTTTATCAAAACCATAGTGACAAAAGCTTTAAGCCTGCTGAGGTTTAACTCCATGTAAAATATTTTATTCATCATAGCCTCAACAATGTATTGCCGTCATATATATCAAATAAAAATGTTTCATTCACAATCAATAAAAACTAAAACCAGGTTAGGATAGGAAAAAATCTGTAAACAATTTTGATGCTAAGAAGATGTGACTTGCATTACCACAATACAAGCTAAAGTATACTGTGGCTTCCCTCAACAAGGAATAGAAATAAAGAGAATGTAATTGTAGTTTCCATAATCAGAGTGGCTATTACAGTCCCAGATTTGGAGCTAACAGTCAAAGGTCTACCTCCACGCCTACATGCCATCCTGTCAGTCCTGCTGAACATCACTTCTGTCATTCCCTGATATCCACGTGTGATGTGTGGGGGAGGGATCTGGCTTTATCAGTAGACACATGGACCCTGCATGTTTTGTTTTGTTTTTTAATAGCACAAAGCTTTAAATGCTAAAGCTCTACTTCAGGTAGTATGGAGCTGATCCCAAAAATGGTACTTAGTCTGTAAAATACTGTGGGCAGGAATTCCATTTCAATGTATATCAGTAGCTCATACATGAGACTCTTCTATGCTATTATAACAGAAATATTGACCCAAGATGTTTGTTGTCAACCTCTACAGCATGTCAATACCCTGTATCATTCAGGAATAGGTTTACATTATTTCTGCAGGTTCTATACTAAATTCAAGGAGAATCCTGAAGAATCACTGATTGATGTATACATGACCATGCACAAACAGATCAGTTTGTTTATAACTAAGAAACCTGCTTTGAGTTTGCTTTTTGTTCGTCTGGAGTGTTTTTTAACAGGAAGGAGCACAACCAGCAGAAGTTTTCTGCATGCCTCTCTGCCCATTTTCCTTTCCTATATATGTCAGCCAGATTTTACAGTCAATGTCACTGTAACACAGAACACACAAGGAACAGTCAAAGCAAGTGATTTACCATTACATAAGCTCCAACAAACAAGGAAGCACAACCAATCTTTAGCCCTAAAAATCCTGCATTCCAAAAGGAAGGATAACCTTTTGTCTGACAACTGAGATCTTCCATTTCCAAACCAGCCCATCCATGCAGCTACCACATGAATATGTGAGTGGAGAATCCACCCTTCTGAAGGTACAACCTCTACGGAAGTAAAATACAAACAATAACTGAGATATTTCCTAAGTACAGAAAAGAGCTCTGATGATGAACATCTTAGCTGTATATTAATGTCAGATGCATGAACCTTTGAATGTTCCCCAGGGTTTGGCTGTATTGAGAGAGGTTTCAACCATTAAATTGTTTTCTATTGCTTTCTATTTCCTGATTAGAGTAGAAATGGTTTAGAGTATTAGGAAAATAAAAGTAAAACAGAAACTGGGGATTGGTTCTTTGGCTAATATCAAGGAATAGCTGAAGTAATATTTTCAGCCAGACTAGGCATAAAACTGTACATTCCATTTGCTTTTTCAAGCAATGGAGTGATTAAATATTCTTATTAAATGTAAATTACTTTTGGATGATAAAGATGATTACGTGCTGAACATGTAATGATTATTTTACCTTAAGATAATATAAGATATTAAAAATGTCTCATAAAAATATAATACTCCCTCAAGGATTTGACTTACTGTTTTTGCAGTGGAATGTGGATGCTGTTCAGTGGACTGCAATTTTATTTCTCTCAATGGGAATGGCCAGTGTTAAACAAAATACAGAAGGGTTTTTTCCTGATTATTTTTGTACAAAACAGAAAGACAGCATAAAAGAAATGGGTTATCTGAAATAATCAATTCAGACAATCTCTGCCCCCTCAATCACACCTTAAATTTGCAATAACAGGAAAAATAAAACTACTGGCTGTATATTCTTTTTTAAAGACAGCTCCTGTACCCTGGAACAAGGCAGATTTTATTCATGTTGGTTGCATGTGTCAAGACTAGTCATTTTCTTTTCATATAGCATGGTGTCATAAGAATGTATCGGGGCTTCACGTCTACAGAAGTTCTTGGCAATACTGAAGGGTGGCTGCCAACAAGTGACATCAGAAGACAATGTCACAACTAGTGATACACAAAGAAACAGGTTTAGTAAATTGCAATTTGGATTCTTTTCCCATTGCTTGACAGGTCTGAGTGGAACTTCAATTAATAGCAGTTCTGAACAAATGTCAGAATATACATTGCCAACAAAATACTCAAATAAGGTTAAAGCTACATTTACTAGATTAAAAATGTATAATATCCTTACCTTTATGTGGTTGACTGTGTTTAAAATACTAGAAACTTAATTTTGAAACAGAAAAATTAAATCTTCAACAAATATACACAAAATGTCTTACATAAATTTATTCAGCTCTCAGTGCTTTTAGAGCTACTGGTCCAATGCAGTGGGGTTGTCATGACTACTGCTTCAGAGGTCCACTAGTACACCCCTACAGGAAACTATTGTTTTTCAGATGCTACAAGCCTACATGCTGGAAAATCCCTCTCATCTTTCCTCCCGCCTCCCTTCTTGTCACAGCAAGCTTCCATGTAGTTTGTGTATCAGTGCACATGACCACTCCTGCTCTTTTATTGGCTCTTCAGCTGAGACCACGTAACGTTCATTGTTAGCAATAAGAAAAGGCAGACTAAGACAACACTCCTCCAATGCTATTATTTTGTCAAGACCCAGAGATATGCCTCAGAACATATCTACTCTCTAAGGTAGGAGTATAAGGTCCTGATCCCAGCCATTACAGAAAAAAAGTTTGCATCAAAATCCACAAGCTTGCCAAATCCACTGACCAATTTTAATCAAATTTCACCAGCTCTTCTTTTCAATAAATTTCATAAAAGTTGTTAGTTAAATCAAATCAGCTCAGTGCTTCAACTACAAGAGACAGAAAGTTTGTCACTGGGGTGAGTCATGGCCTGCTAAGCAGTCAGTTAAACAAGCGCTGAGATGCAACTGCTGCCTGGACTGGTTGCCACTAGCCAGAGTCCAGGTTTCATCAGCCCAACTCTGCCCAGTAACAGCATAGGGAACATGGTCAGGGACTCCCAGCACGTTGGGTGTGGGCTAAAAGGGTATTTTCAGTTTTGAGTGTATGTATTTTCCAACAGGAAAAATTGCCTAGATGTTGCTGACAGTTCTAGTGGTATCTTTTCCAAAGACTTTTAGATTTTTGCAGTTAAACTGAAGCTGCAGGCTTGTTTCTTTCTAGCATATAGAGCCATTAAGAAGCCATGCAACTTCTCAAATTCAAATCGAAAAAGTCATAGGATCATAGAACAGTTTGGGTTGGAAGGGACCTTACAAACCCATGAAAAATTCATACATGCTCCATCTCCAACCTCATCGTTCAATTTAAATAGCTCTTTAACTTCTTTTTATGGCCTGCTCAAGTTTCAGTTTGCTATCCATACATTTTGATAGTCATAGTGTCATAAAAAAACAGAGGCAGATGAAGCTTTGAGAACAGCTCACTTCCTTTTCCATGATATACTGCAGGACAGCATGTGTAGTTCTTAGTATTTGCCTTGCTAGGCTAGGCCTTTTCCACCTTATATTACAGAAGTAATTCCATCAACATACTTTTAAAATATCATAAAATCCTAGAAATCTTTGGTGTGGAAGGCACCTTATAGATCATCTAGTTCCATCCCTCCTGCCATGGGCAGGGGCACCTCCTACAAGTCCAGGTTGCCCAAGTCCCCATGCAACCTGTCTTTGAACGCTTCTAGGGTTGAAGCCTCCACAACTTCCCTGGATCTTATTCCAGTGCCTCATGACGCTGCTTTGATATTAGAAGGAAGTGATCACCCTATTACTTCATCCTAGTGTGTAATCTAAATCGAGCTTTTTCCAGTTTGAAACCATTACTCCTTGTCCTGTCACTACAAGCCTTTGTAAAAGGACACTCTCCAGCTATCACATAGACCTCCTTCAAATACTGAAAAGCTGCTCTAAGGTCTCCTCAGCGCCTTCTCTTCTCCAGGCTGAACACCACCAGCTCCCTCAATCTCTCTTCACAGGACATGTGCATCAGCCCTCTGATCATTTTTGGGGCCCTCCTCTGGACCTGCTCTATCAGTGCCACATTCTTCAGTTGGGGGCTCCAGAGCTGGATGGAGTACTCCAGGTGCAGTCTGATGTGAGCAGAGTAGAGGGCTGGAATCACCTCTCCTGACCTGCTGGCCACTCTTCTTTTAATGCAGCCCAGGATTTGATTGGATTTGGTTGAATTAAAATAAATCCATTAATCAATAAGCATACATTGCTTCTTAACCACTTTATGGAAAATGAATGCATGTCCAAGTGAAGGAGAAACATAGAAGTGGAGTCTCTAATCACCTTATATTTTGTCAATGATCCAATCAGCTTAATCATTCAAGGCAGAACAACAGCTGGTCTTCCTAGTATATTACAATCTTCTAAGAAGGAATTAAACATTAGCATTACACTGAACAGCTACTGACTTTGATACTATTTTGTATCAATGTGGTTTTGTGAAAGGGTGAGTGGGTGGCCTGAGATTGTCAAAGAATCACTTGAGCTCAATGGAACTGTAATGAATAAGAAAAACACACGTATCCCACACACTCATTATTCCTACATAACACATGACATGTTATTCTTTACTTTTGGTAAAAGCTGAATCAGAATTTCCAAGTAAGGTGGTCTCTATAAATTCAGAAATCACGGAAGGTTAAATTGCTGCAAAATCCCTTTTTTATATGAGCACCAGTAGCTTTGAATACATTCAGGGTCTTTCTTCTATCTCTTGTCCCTACATACAAGAAAGTTCTTGGACATACTGATTGTTTTAGCTAAGAACACTGTGGACAAAACTTCCTTCTGACCTGCCAGAGTTATAACTTGCTTATACAGGGCTACTGATTTTTTAAACCATCAAAACTGTTTCCTAAAGCAACAGGTAATTCTGACTACTGTATGCATAGTCCTGTCTGGATAATTCCACTGTTGTGTCTAAGAAATAATACACACATGATGTATATAACTGCAATATTACCTAGAAAGGTTGGACCGAATGAACCCTGAGGTCCCTTCCAACCTGGCATTCTATGATTCTATATGTCCTTGTATCATCACACAAAGAAGCAAAACTTATCATGGGGAGTTCTTAGCTATCATAGCTCATGGGAACTTCAGTTAGTTTGTTCTACCATCTAGAGACACATGAGATCACATAATAGTATTCTGACTAGTCCTTCAGTCTTTCACATATGCACAAAAATTCCATTTCCATGGCAGGTAAGAGAGGCACACAAGACCTTTGAATCCTTTACACACAAAAGTCTCTGTCACTCATTTAATGTAAAGAAGGAGAGTGTGGACATGGCCTGTGTAGTACAGCATGACTAGCCACAACTGGCCATCTTACCATGCAGAAAGGTGTGTGTGCTCAAGTCTGTCTGTAAGATTAAATTAGCCATAAATCAGGATTCCATGCCTTAGTTCTACAACTTCTCCTCATAGATCTAAAGAATGACACATAGGCCTTACCAGCTTGCCTAGGATTTCAGTTCCCTAAACCAAAGTAAATGTAAAGGTTAATGTGGAATATCATAGAATCATAGAATTGTTCGGATTGGAAGGGACCTCAAAGATCGTCTAGTTCCAACCTCCCCACCATGGGCACTAGATCACACTAGATCAGGTTGCTCAGAGCCACATCCAGCCTGGCCTTAAAAACCTCCAGGGATGCAGCTTCCACCACCTCCTTGGGCAACCTGTTCCAGTGTCTCACCACCCTAATGGTGAAGATCATCTTCCTAACACCCAATCTGAATCTACCCATTTCTTTTTTTCTTTTCCATTCCCCCTAGTCCTATCATTACTTATCAACTCTTGTCTTCCTGACATTTCTGCTAAGTGTAAAAAAAAATTGCATTCTTCAACGCTGCACATTTATGGTCACTTTCAAGAAGAGCACTATGTCAATCCTTTTCAACTCTGGCAACAGAGCAATGCTGATTCTATAGGAACAACATGAAATGCAAACTTTATTTCTGTGAAACCAATATAACTGGTTGTATTTTTTCCCTGTCAGAAGCCCAAATGTTAACCTATTTAACACTTTGCTCACAGAGTTAAGTCTCTTTGTGAGAAGCGTCTGCCTGCCAGAACAAAATGTTCAAATGAAAACATTCATAATAGCTTAGTAGAAATGTTGATGACAGAAGGTCCATAGTAGCTAAACAGGGATTGAAAACCTGTTACATGCAATTTTTCGGTGAAAATACAGAGGCTTGAGTGGCTTTCACTTTTACACCAAATATATTTTAAAGGAATTTAGAACAGAAGCTGCTTCTCACTTTCTAGAAAACCAGAGTCAGATTTCATACTTTCCATTTGTGGTGTTTTTTGGCTATGCCTTTAAAATTTAGCTGCAGATTTTGAGCAGAAAAGTAGAAAAATATAAATAATTCACTATTGGGTGTAAAAAGAAAAACAAAATATTATTCTAAATAGATTCATTGGATAAATATCTGGAATGAGAAAAGCTGTACCATAGCAATTCTGTTTTCTCTTCTTCCAAACGAAGCAAAACAGCTGAGAAGAGAGCTAACCTACTTATCGGCTGGTCTTGGCTAAGTCTAACCCACTGCTTCTCTGTCAGCTCCTCTCTCTTTTGGGACAGGGGGTAGGGGGACAGTGGAACGGCTGCCCTGGTCTTTTTGACCGGGGGGGGGGGGGGGGGGGGGGGGATTGGTGTTGTTTGCTAATTGTAAATATCTATATAATATTGTAAATACTGTATATTTTGTACATATTCATTGCATTCCATTGTAGAGTGTAGTTTTTGCTTGCAAATACAGCTTCATTTTCTTCTAACTGAGTTGGTCTGGCTAAAACTTAATGTTCAGGGGAAACTTCCATCCACCACACCATTAAATCTGTGAGGTTGTGAGGTGAATTGTAGGTACCACATTGGATTGCTTTAGCCATACCATGGCTCATTGTGATATGACAACACATGACAAATGAAGCTAGTATTTGACATGCCAGATCACCTCTATCTTGTTACCTCTTAGAGATTTTATTTTAGTTTTTACTACTAGTAAGTACATAGGGTCATGATTTAATCCTAGGTTTGCTAGTTGGAAGGAACCTCAGAAGCTCTCTAGTCCAACCTCATGCTCAGAAGAGGTTGAACTATGGAGTCAGGCAAGAGTGCTCAGGGCTTTATGCTGTCAGATCTTTAAAAATTCAGAGGACTTCAGAGGACAAACACAATACAACCCCTGGAGAAACCTATTTCAGTGCTTGACTCTTTAGTCTCTGCATGGACAGAACAGAGTTAGCAGTCTGAGGGTTCCACAGGCTGCTGCAGTCTCTCTACAGCGCCCCGGATGCAAGCCCCTGGCCAGCCAAAAACCTCTCAAGGTGGCATGATCAGGTTGGCAGAGGACTTTATGCCATTGCACCTCCATGAGATTTTCCCCAAATATATATTATTTTAGAACAGGAAGATTGCTTTAAATCTAACACTTGTAGATTCTGTTTGCTCTCCTGGGCCCCGCTTCTGCTCACATGTACTTTTACTGATTTAGACAGTTTGAAAAAGTGTTTTTACTTTACAGTAAAAGTATTTAAATAAACAGTGGTGCCTATTAAAGTTGAAAATACTACTGATATTAACAAAGTATTTCACTTATCATTATTTCTGTTCAATTCGATAGGAGAAGTTCCAGCTTATTTCATTGAGACCATTATTAAGGCTGTAATTCTCAAAGTCCTGCAGTGATGCTTCAAAACAGATTAAGGTTCTACAGACAATCTTCAGTTCTGGAAGAACAGAAGTACGGCCACACAGCTGACATTAAATGCATTAGTCTCCTATAAAATGTTTCCTTCCTGAATTTTGTTTAAAATACCTATTGCACTTAACGATTTCCAAAGGAAACAGCAGCTGTGTCTACCTTAGCACACAGTGTAGACCAGAGAAATAGATCAATAAAGCTAAAGAGCTGAGGTCTGATTCTGCACACCAGTGTTGTTTTATTTTGGACACTATACAATGAATTGTATTCCCAGTTTTATCTGGAGTGCATTATATGGGCACCCAGGCTGTATATTCCAGTTTAACTTTATCCCAAAGAGGTTCATTGCATGTGGTCTGAGATTGCTGTGAGACGTGAGCCAAGGCTCAGTAGGAGGAATGAGCAAAACATGTTTCAAAAGTACACTCCTGATCCAAGCCCAGACATAAATGGCAAACTTCCCAGGTGTGCTCTCATTATCTTTATTTCTGCAGCATGTGATTAACTAATTTCATTACGCTGCTGGTAAGTAATTTGTACTTAAGGGAGGTAAAAGACTACTAGTGTCAACACGCAGAGCAATAACACTAAACACCATGTTACTGCTTTTCAGGGTACTCATAGAACAGAATGGATTCCATAAATCTGAAGCACTTGAATTTTCTCTCCCAAATATCAAGTATCTCTCCCAAGAATCAAGGATCATCTGTATAGATTACTTACAGAGTTAAAAAAAAAATGTCCTCAAAACCTTTTATTAGAATAAAGTAAAAAAATGTGATTTTGGGATTCAAATCACTTTTGTTGTTGCTGATTATTTACAATTTCAATTTTGTGTATAATTTTAACATTAAGTCTGCTTGTGCACCTGGAAAATGCAATTTTTTTAGTTATTTGTTCCAAGCTCCTACTAGACCTACAGTGATACGTTTAGTTTTATTACTCTTATGCTGAAAACCTGTTTTGCCATTTTTTGAGTTAAAACATGTAAGAGAAATCCAAGGGATTTTACCACCACCCCCGATTACATCACATAATCTCTATCTTAGGCAACTAGCAGAACCAAGTATAATTTTAAATCACATATTAAGGCTATTAATAAGTCTGTCAAATCAAGAACTACACACGGGGTCAATGAATGGTAAGCATAGTAATAATAGCTGCAAAAGGAAAATATAGAGCAAAACACAGCGCAAAACAGAACAGGTTGGAAGAGACCTTTAAGATCATCGCGTCCAACCTATCATCCAACACCACCTAATCAACTAAACCATGCAACCATGCACCCTATCAAGCCTCCTCCTGAACACCTCCAGTGATGGTGACTCCACCACCTCCTTGGGCAGCCCATTCCAACAGGCAATCACTCTCTCTGTGTAAAACTTCCTCCTAACCTCCAGCCTAAACCTCCCCTAGAACAGCTTGAGACTGTGTCCTCTTGTTCTGGTGCTGGTTGCCTGGGAGAAGAGACCAACCTCTGCCTGTCTACAACCTCGCTTCAGGTAGTTGTAGAGAGCAATAAGGTCACCCCTGAGTCTCCTCTTCTCCAGGCTAAGCAACCCCAGCTCCCTCAGTCTCTCCTCATAGGGCTTGTGTTCCAAGCCCCTCACCAACTTTGTTGCCCTTCTCTGGACACGCTCCAGGAAGTCAACATCCTTCCTAAACTGAGGGGCCCAGAACTGGACACAGTATGATCCAGGACACGGTATATGATCCAGGCAGCTGTATGTCTGGTAATGTGACCTTGGTAAGAAGTAAATCCCAGGTACATTGTGTGCAGAAATATTAATTATAGATATAGAATAAAAAGGAATAAATATTACATAGGTTTTTCATATTATGGCAGACTAATCAGGCATCTTTGATAAAGTGCATATCTCTTCTAACAGTTCTTAAGTACTTATTGTGGTATCATGTGTTAGCTGCTTACAGAAAGGTGGAATACTAGAAGAGAGAGATGACAGATGACAACCACTTCTGTCATCATTAGGTTGACTGAAGAATAGCCTTGGTGGAAGACCCCTGAGAGCACCTCACTTACGAGATTTGGCTGCCCAGGCACTGATTAGAAACAGCTCATCTGAGGGCTGTACCTTTTGCTTTGGTGACTTTGGGCAGCCTTGTGATCACTGAACTGTGTCTGCTTGCCCTCTCAGACCTGCTTGCCTCAGCTGGCCCCTGTGTCAGGGGGCCCCTATGAAAAAGCCACTGTCTCCTGTTGGTTGTGTTACTGCACTTGGATCCCATCTCACCTTCCCTTGCAAAGCAGTGAATCCCCACTGCTCACTGACCCTTACAACAATCCTTGTGTTCCTAGAATGAAGAGCCCTAATCTCCTGCTTATCTCTCCAGCCTTCATCTGGATCAAGAGCCCTTTTTCTTTTGAGCACTATGACCAAACTTGACATCAAAATTAATTTCACTACCATTTTTTCCCCTGCTTGTGATAATGTGGAATAGAACTTGCAAGAGAAACTTGGAACAGAAAATGCAATAGAAAATCATCACAAACATAGCTGAAAATAATCATTTATGAAGGCTAGGTTATTTCCCAATTTAAAATCACTAAGTATTTTTAAAATATTTTTGCTTTGGTGTGTATTAAAACACTAAAAAACCCAAAGGAGTTAAACCCACGAACAGATACATTATGAAAAGTGTTCAGTTGCAGGATCCAGCAACCCAAAGATTAAGCTTTGAATTTTATAGATTTCCCTGGAAATTCAAATAAGGACTCAATACTAAAATTTGCATAAAATAAATAAAAGCATCAATAAATCACACACATCGATTTGGGCTTTAAGCTCAGCATTCTAGTATATAATTTCTCCTTAGTGCCCTTACATATTTGATCTGTATCTGGATAAAATATGCTTTTCAGACCTGTGTTGCTTGATGTATTATCGAAGTCTGTTGGCTTCCAAATAATGTCAATGTTCTATCAAACAGCATTACATGACTATAAGGATTAGATAAATTTTACAGGTGAATTTTAGTCACTACAAATGCAGATAAAATAAGAGTCTATTACTACATCAGGAGAAGATCTCAAAGGTAACCAAGTAATGCAACCCGAATCATGCCAATACCCCATACTTCATAAGGTATAGGTCTAGAACTGAAGCGTATTTACATGGCTGAAATACTTTTCATGTTCATTAAAATAATAGGGACCTGATCATTGATGATATAAAACCTAAGACCTCCATAAAAAATACCAACATTACATCTGCTACTTTCATACTTTTTCTCCACGCTGTAACTGCACTGAAATAGAACTGGGGTTAGAGAAATGGAAGAGTAAACGACTCTGAAACAGTAGAAATTTTGAAGAGGTCATGGCTGATGTGATCATTGGTACTGAGTTTGCAGGGCAGTAGCACAGAAAGGGGGAAAGGATTAATATGGAAGAAGAAAAGCATGTGTGAACAAAAAACAACAAAAAATAATTGTAAGTAAAATACAGGACTGTTTTGTCTCTGGTTTGTGCTAGAAGGTTAAGACAAATATCAGCAGTGCTTCAGATTACTTTGAGCAAGACTCTATTACTTTCCTTGGTCAGTCAGAGCCTCTTTTGGGGCACAGTAAAATATACCATTTGAAAGACAGTCTCAATACTACATAAAATATGTGAAAAGCTACTTATGTGTTGAATTTAAGATGTTTTTAAAGTCATATTTGGGGCTGTTTTTTCCAGGAAAAATTTCTCATAAAACCATTTTTCAAGCACCAACTTCCTTATAAGGGTCTGATGGATGAGGTTTGACTTTCTCCCACTGTAACATATGTTGGAAAAGTGTTTCTGGTGTATAGTTTAGCAAATATGCAAAAGAATGCAAAGGCTTAATCATGTAACTTTGTATATGTTTTTTTCTTGGAATATGTCTGAAAATCAAACTGTTGCCCCTCTTATCAACCATATTTATAAATATTATTTCTGGAGAGTTCTGCAACTTACCTACTGTCACTTTACTCTCAAAACCATTCAGCTGAAAACACGCAGAGATTATTTCCTAGACTGCAGTATTTGGTGAGTAGCAACTGCCTCAGAGAAACTGCATTTTGTTGATGTATTGCAGCAATACCTTATCAAGGCAAAACTATTCAAGCATCATTCTGAAGACAGCTATTCCATATGGCATTTTTCTTACTGCTGTTCAACATTCTCATTCTTTCGTAAGAGAGGCAGATGGAAAAATATTGAAAGCACATTTGTCTCGTCACAAAAGTGTCACCCCTTCAAGACCTTTTTGATTTGTTTGGGGAATTTTGTGGGGGTTTTGTTTTGGTTGTGGGTTTGGACTTTTTTGTGGGGGTGGTGGTGGTAGGGGTTTTTTAATTTTTGTTTGTTTGGCTTTGGTTGTTTTTTATTTTGAGTATTTTCAGTGATAGAGTTCTTCATATGTATTGCAATAACAGAGCAAGCAGGCACTGAAAAAGGCCTTTAGTAGAAACTCATCTTGCTGGTGCAGAATAGTGTTATCAAAATTGCAGCTGCCTAGGGCACAGCACTGCCAATATCTCAAGGCATTGTGGTTCTTTCTGCTTTCAAACCCTCTGGCAAAATATCACAAATTTAGAAGTTTAGGGGAAAAGTGCTGAAGTTTGGGGTTTTTTCCCCCCTTCTTTTGAATCAGTCTAATAATGGATTAACTTGCCGTTAGCAGTCACTGTCCAAAATTGCTTTATATCTGCTAAAAATGTATAGCATTCCTGAAGCCACGGGCTAAAAAAAAAAATAGTAGAGCTTTGTGAGGAAAATACATTTTCCAGAGCATTATTCCAGTGAACTTCCAAAAATTTATCACTCAAATCTGGAAAAAATACACTGTGTAGGCCTCCTGCATAAATATAAACTGATCTATCTCTATATATGACATACTATATATGTACATATAGTAAGTGTATTCTGCTATTCTTTCAGTAAAGATACAGTGCTTTTCACCTTAATAAATCTTGTGTAGCAACAAGATATAACAGATAAAGTTATTCTGCCATACATAAAAACGGTGTGAGGACTGAGAATCTATGCATTCTGTAACTTATGATCTGCTGCCTAGCAGCAGTCTGGATGCTACAAGAAGGTATTTTTGTAACTTTACAAACGCTCCTTCAACTTCATAGAAAGTTTGAATGTCTGCCCCTCAGAGAGCAGTATTTTCTTTAGGGCATTTGCATATTCGCATCCTTAGGATTTTCCTTCTCTTGTTTAACAGCTATTTAGCAAAAGATTTACAGAAAACTCCTCATACCTTTTTATTTTTTTTAATTTTTTTTTTTAACTGGGATTGTATAGCAAATGAAGGGGTAATGAGAGCTGGGTATGTTATTTAAATTGGCCTTTTTTTTCTGTCTTCTTGGTGACTTTTTCAAAGCTTGCGTGGGATCTTGTGAGATGTGGGAAAAAACATAATGATTCATCACGGAAAGCAGAAGAGAGTTAGTTCATCATGCAGAGATGAAGAAAACCATAGACTTGGGTTTTCAACAAGTTCTTCAGGCATATTTTCTAATAACTGTTTCTCAAACCAACTATCCTAATTCATCACTACTCTAACACTAAATGGTGTTCCCAAGCTATCTAGGTTTTAGTGCTCAGTGTATTCAAGGAGAATATAGCCACAACATTTTTACATTTACTGACGTGCCTATAAGAACTGCAACTTTCTGAAAGGATCATCTGACAGCAAGTAAGAAAAAAAATTAAAACAGTTCTGTCTCCTATCTCAAACAGAACAGAAGGGCAGGAGAAGTCATTAAGTTCAAAATTATCACCTTTAAAGCTGCACGTTATCCACCTTTAAAGCTGTGTGTTATCTAGCATATAGCAGAAGGCACTTGAAAAATACCAGGACATTATTTCAAAAGGAAGTAAAAATGTGAAGTTATAAGTTTTTACTGGTGAAGAACTGACCAAAGTCATGACCTTGTTCCATAGGAACTCTTATGACATGCACCTGTGTAAAACAAGAAACTGTGCATAAGGCTGCCCTTCTGTGCAAAGTAGATCTCTGTTAACCCAGAAAATCCTATAGTAAGTTTTTCCTTCAAATTATTTTCTCACAAGATGCACACACACACACATATATATATATATTCAAGCACATAATTACCATGTCTAAGCTCACAAGAAACTGTCTTTTGGTTTTTAATTCTTTATCCTGAACCTCAGGGTGTTTTGCATATTTGCGACAGACGAAAGCAGAAAGATATAACTCTCCATTTCAGAGCACAAAATAGTAGAGAAAGCAAAGGAACATTTTGTGACAGTTTAATTTTGGTGCATGAGTGTGAAAATGGTGTGAGAAAGAACTGACTTGTGTATTTTTTGCAAAACACCTTCTTGTAAAACGTCAAACAATGACACAAACTTAAAGAACTGATCTACAGAAGTACTCTCATGGAGTTTTTTTTTTGGACTGTATCCAAAAAGACACAGGGCAGTTTGCAAAGTGCTGACTGTCTTGGGCACACCTGCACAAAAAAGAATTCCATGTCTATAGAAAAGGGCAGCAAAATGCAGAAGCAGCAGCAGAAGCCAGCAACCTAGCCCATATACCCCACCCCAGCCCACAGTTTGCCCAGCAGAAAAGACTCACACCCCAAACCCAGAAACCAAAAGCAGAAACCAAAACAGGAAGCCTTTCATGATACAATCTGAACCTGAAACCTCATGATACTTTGCTCCAGTCAGCACTTTCATTTTGAATCTAGCATGCCAAGCAGCATGGTATTGAATATCAGCAACGGATTCAACTCAAGTCGTGCCGGAAACAAAATGCTATTTTAAGAAAGTTAATATTTTCTGTCCAATTCCATCTAAATTTCATTGTCCTTCTCATTAGTTCGTGACCTACCCTCACACTAAAGAAATTAAAACTGTTGGGGTGCATCCTGTATAATCTTTTTTCTTTGCTCTTCCCAATTCTTCCATTGAGCCCTCAACTAGTGGGAAGCTATCATGCCCACTACTTTGATACCTCTGAAATGGCATTCTTATTTCTCTTGAGAAGAAAAGAGTACAAAGGCCAAACAAGTTTTCAAAATCTATAAAATGGTTTCTGCATCCAAATATTCCATCTTAGGACACCTCTGAAGAGAGCTGGCACAAGTTTCTGTGCAGTATGTTAGGCTATGTAGTGGGGAGAAGAGGAAATGTGGAGCAGTCTTTGTAGCTCATGCAAGCAAATGGACTTGGAACTCTGTCAGGCGCGTTCTTCCCAAGCACAAACTGCTCTCCTGATCAGCTCATTGTCATAACACAGGGTCACCACTTGGTAACACAAGGTCACCACAAGCATGGCTTCTAAAACAAGAGGTTTCCAAGCGAAGACCTTTATTGCAAAGACGCTTATTATGTTATACAGCTAAGTTATATGCCCTTTTTGAAAGCAGAGTTGTCAGATCCTAATTGGCTATTTTCTACTGGCATGTGTTTAAGCAAAGCATACAATAGGTTAAAATTAGCAAAACAAGCTTTTCAACACATCCAACCAAATTCTGCCTAGTCTTTCTTTTCAGTTACAAAATGTTTACATTCTTTTCTAAGTCAAAGACTAAACATAGCTTTCCCTAATTTGAGCAAAGGCAGATCTCCCCCTACATCTCATCTGATGTGCAAAGAAGTAACAAGCTGAGATATTGCGTACTCTTTGCTTAAGCAGACATAAAGATCTCTTCTCGTGTATGCATT
The DNA here is from genome assembly GCF_014839835.1 of Dryobates pubescens. NCBI lineage: Eukaryota > Metazoa > Chordata > Aves > Piciformes > Picidae > Dryobates > Dryobates pubescens. The sequence goes on from NC_071612.1 coordinate 51,562,283, forward strand.
TGGCAATAGCCACAGTCTGAAAGCAGATATTCTCATTTTCCATGACCTGTTCAACAGAGGTTTCCCATCACTTCATATGAATAAAAGATATTTGTAAGTAAATGGACATGGGAAAGAAGAAAACTAGGAGCAGATGATAAAACTCTTTGAGCATATGTTCCAAGAATGCAGCAACATTCTAGTCTCTGCAAACATATAAAATGAGTCAGAATGCCTAGATTAGGGTGGTTTTTATTTAAATGGAAAGAAAATGTGGTTACAACAAATATTTAGCAAACTGCTGCAACGTACTTGCAATTCTATGAATGCTCAGTTTTAACGCACGCAAAGAATGCCTGCAATAAGTTGGATATAGGCCTAATCAATTCCAAAACCTTAAACGTATCTTTTCTTTTAATTTTCAGCTACAAATACCTCCACATATGCTTACAGACTCTGTGAAACAAGGCTGTGCAGTCTGTGTCGTGCACAACATGCTTCAAACTTGGTGTTAATCAGAAGATTTGCATCAGTTGTGAGCCTTTGTTCTCAGCACTTTCAGTTCCATTAAAAGAAAAAATGGCGTGAGTATGTACAGTTCCTGACACTGATTACGTTTTACAGTTATCACACATCAAAATACATCTGAGGCACAATTGTGTATAAGAACTAGTGAATTATTTTCTAGATAAGGTAGATTGACAGCTAGTATAAATAACTCGTTATTTACATATCTGTCTGACATTGTGATTTTGACTTAGCAAGTTAGAATTCCATTACAGATAGGGGTTTTTTTCCCCACAGTGAATTACTCTAGTATGTTACCAGAACAATGGATTTCACACTTCAAAGGAATTAGTAGCAAAAAGCTGACTACACTGCAATGGAAATGACTATTTAAATGGAGTGAATCAGGTCTGTAACATCACTGTGCAGATAAAAACTGATAAACATTTCCTACTGAGGAATAGGAATAGAGGGGAAAAGAGGAGAACAGGGAGTGTAGTTAGTGGTGGAGAATGGTAGGGCCCAGGGAATAAAAACACAAATGCTTGGTAAAGAAAGGAGATAAATGGACGATAAGAGACAGAAGCTGGATGGAAAGGTTAGACAAGCAATAAGGACCCAATACAAAACAACAGAGAGTGAAAAATCAGAGTGAGAAAGAGAGCAAACAGTCCAGAGAAAGGGAAATTAGGAAAGTGAGAGGAAACAGAAAAGAACAATTAGAAAATTAGTGGGGCAGAGGGAGGTTGCTGGTGTCAGCAAGGTATGGAAAGATTTGAATGAAAAGAACCTAAGGAATTAGGGGAGTGTGCCAGGGAAGCAGGCTACAAATACGAAGGAGAGAGGAACAAGAACTTAGGTGGGTATGGAAGGCAGGATAGATATCCAGAGTCTGTGGAAATGTAATAGATACCCAGGGGAGAAGTCAAGGTGGGGGCGGGGAGAGAAAGAGAGAGAAAGAGGAAGAAATGTGGACTGCTAAAAAACACTGGTAACAGATTAAGTCAGGATAGATGACACTCGGCTTGATTTCAGGGTTTGCTTTTGACCTGCATTTTCTCTTCTGCTTTTTCTCTTGTTATCTCATTTTTCCAGTCTAGCAATCAGAGATGTAAACTAAGCCAATGTGTTTGTATCTGAATTAATATAAGGTATGTCACATGACAGCCAAGAGTCTACTTCTCATAAATACACAGCAAGTGATTTGTTTCTCTGTATCAGTTAGCCAAGACGTACACATTTGAAGTTTTGTAAGAACAGGCTGTTCTCTACGTTTGAAAAGAGATAAAAGAGCCAAGGCAGAACCTACTCTACTCAACAAATAATGTTTCCATTAAATACTGTTAATATGTCCTCAGGTGGTTCAGGTAACATGCCCAGCATTCAAACCAAACTCACTTTCTATGAATTTTACATGCCCAGAATTCATTACCACAAATCTGCACAAAGTCTCTATGTGTCAAATTTGGAGGCTACTTAGTAAAATTATGATCAAAATGAAGGAATTATGCATCTCCAAATGAATGATCTCTTCTTTATCTATTACATACAACACAGCTATAAAAATGCTATGTTCCCTATGGTGGAATTCTGGGTTGTCAAAACAATCAGTTACAATTATACAGGTCAATTCAAAATTTTATTCATTTCTCAATATAATCAAAGTATTCTCCTTAAGTTCAATTAAACTTATGTCCCTGAAAATGACTTAATTAGTGTTGTATTGTTGATAAGGTAGAATAAAACCAGGTTGGAAGAGACCTTCGAGATCATCATGTCCAACCTATCATCCAACACCACCCAATCAACTAAACCATGCAACCAAGCATCCTGTCAAGCCTCGCCCTGAACACCCCCAGTGACGGCGACCCCACCACCTCCTCAGGCAGCCCAAGATTTGTAATAGCTCATCTGTTTTGATTTGCATTCTAAGATACGCCTGGTGCAGCTTTAATTTCTAACTGCTCTGCCATTATAGCTTATTTTTTAGGATGCAAAACCATGCCATGTTCAGCGTGATATAATCCATTTAATGCATTGTAGTAATTTGTAAATTATCTTTTGTTATTCATTAACTGAGACACTGAATGTGAAAATGAGATATATGCTAACATAAGGGGAGCCCACTCAGGGTGCCCTCTTGGATAATCTTCCCAACATTGCTTTGCCTCACAACACACACTTCTTTGTAGGCACCATATTTGCCAGACATATTTTAGACCAACATTTATTCATCGTCCTTAACTCCTCAGCTCAAGCCCTTAGGTTCATTTGACCTTCACTGGGCTGTCTTCTAGCTGTGTATCTTCAAGCATACTGCTGAAGCATTTGTTTAACTTAACTCACCTAAGTATTAGGTATTTTCCATGTAGTTACTGGCCCAGTCTCAACTTTTGTTGGCTATGATGTGCATAGAGGCAAAGCTGTTCACATGAATGAAACATGTTGTCTCATTTGTGGGAGCTGGTAAAGAATTTTGTTCTCCTAACCCTTTTATTTGTATAGTAAATAGAACAAATGAAGACTGGGAAGTATTAGGATATTCAGGCTATTTGGATTGCATCAGCAAATGTGAATGTCTGAAAAGTCACTCTAAAAGTCGATTGCACAGATTCCTATACAGTTGTCTATGAGTTAGAAGAGTATTTTATTTCCAAGTGACAGCTATACACATTTAGCCTGGTCTCTCAGCAGTTCTGTGTTGAACTCTGTTTTGAATTCAGGTTTTAGATAGGACAAAATATAAAAGTAAACCAATCTTTTTAACCAAGTGCCACCTCCATCCAGACAGTGTTTTTTTGCTTATAGCCTTTACCAAGTTACATGTCAATATAATAGTAGACAAAATTTACATCAGAAATTACAATGCCTATCCAGTATACTTAGCATTTATTGCAATGACAAAGATCAGTTAGTTTTTTCATGGAATCCCAGGCTGTTAAAAAAAATTACTTTTGCTACTTGTCCTTTTTTGAGCTAGAACAGAATAATTTCTGTTCAGTGACTTTGCTTTTCAGCTCAAGTCTCTTCCAAGTAGCTGCACTTTCTGAAGCTAATAGTATGTTTTCACAGGCAATGTCTACTCCTAGCAGTAGTAACACTGGATGTTTCTGATTAGCACCAAGGTATGCAGGCCAAGGTCATTGCTAAATCTTGTGTCCTACATTGGGGATGAAGAGTAAAATGTCACACTTGCAGGGAGGAACACACAGTTCAGGTGGCCCTAAGCTGACAGCCAAGGTTTTCCATTCCATATATGTCATATTGAGTATAAAGCTGAGGGATCACGAGGGTCAATCTTCTCTTCTTCACTGGCTGGTGTTCAAGAAAGACCCTATTCATTCTACCTATCCAAGTGCTACTGAATCCACTTCCAGAATCCAGCTTCTGAATCTAAGCTCTGTCTGCCATTGAGTCTAGTCTGGGACTTCTGCCACAGCATCAGTGGTGATGGTGACTAATTGCCATTGTGGGGGGAACAGGTGTTGGGTTCAGTATTGGGTTTCTATATATTTGTATACATTTTATTATTGTTATTATTATTTTCATTGAAGTAGGTCTGGTTTTCTTTTCCAGTTCATAAGTCTCTCTCCCACTTACTCCCTTCCATTTCCACTTTGGGAAGGAAGAAGAATTAATAGAGAACATCTGTCACTTGTTTAGTGGCTGGCCCAGCCAGGTCAAGAGTTTCAATGTGAATTTTTGGGAACATTTGTTTTTTTTCTAGTTTTGAATTTTAAAAGTGGGAATTTTGTCTCAAGCACTCACTTCACACTGAGGAGAAATTAACCCAGTTCATCCAGACTGCTGGTTAAAGAGAAGCAATTACTCAGAATTCAACTGCTTGTCATGGTGCAGAGACCTACAAAATTCCCTGCTGTGTAAATCTGTGTATAAATCAATTCCAGAATAATTTAAAAGCTCTGCTATTTTAGCCAAAACCCTCTGGGATAATTTTGAACCAAAGCAATAACTGGTTTTCAGGTGAGCTGCTGGAGCATTTTGTAAGGAAAATTTTAACTGATTCTTTACAACTCTGTTGTTAGCTGTGGCTTTTGCATGGTAGAGATAATCTCACAAGAAACAATGCATATTAAAAAAATCTCTTAATTATTTGCCTTATCTAGGCAATTTTAAGGCAGTCAGTAAACCATGTATCTCACTATTCAGTCATTCATAATTGTTTGATACAGTAAGATATGAGGCTCAATTTGTTCAGAACAATTCTCTTCTTTTTAAAACTGATACATCTTTCTTTTCAGGCTCAGGAATATGATGCTACAGCCAAAAGCTGTCCTCAGCTTCCTAAGGAAAGAAAGCAGGATGCAAAGCCAAGCTGCAGTGCCATTAGTTAGACATCCTGGTCCCACATAAACAACTTGTTTTAGAAGGATCCACCAAAGCACTAACATGAACACATCTTCCCCAGATGTGTCCAATGAAGGCTTTTAACATTAAAACACGGAAATTTTTGGTATGAAGAAATGAAAGCACCACTCTTGCATAACAGCTCTTTTAAACAGGACTTGGAAAACCATTTACAGCGATGTTGTACTTGTCTATTTTCCTTCCTTCAGGTAGCCTACTAGAGGATGACAGCCAACATTGTTCATAATGTTCAAGAGTAACACAAAGGTGTTCTTTGATATTATGGTGTTCTGTGTCTCTCAAGAATGGTTCTGTCTTAGTGGTGGCAGTAAGCCTGGAGCAGAGTTGACACAGTATGTGCAAAAGACTGTGAGACTGGGGGATGAAGAGATGAAGTACAGGCCACATTTCTGAAGGATACTTCTGGACCTTCTAACTGGAAGGTGCTGTGGACTTTTATTCAGGGCTATATTTCCACCCAATGAGGACTTCAAATGAATAACTGTCATTAATTTTCAATAATATGTTTCAAACTAGTATTGTCAATATCTAGTTAAGAGAATCCAAAGGCTGAACTCTAGAAGGTTAGGTTATCCAGAAAACCGGTGACAACTACTTAAAATGCTTGCCATCAAAGTTGTTAAGAAGGAGATTCACAGTAAGAAGATTTTTATATTACCCTCTGGATCAGTTACATAAAATAGCCTGACCAGATTTAAGATTCCTTATCAGAATCTTGAAAGAGTTTCTGGGATAAAATTTGAGTTCAATGAAAGATGGATAAAAGAGATAGATTTATTGAATCTTGAAAAGACTCTGCAACAGCAGAGAAAAATACCGAGTCCCATTATTCATTGACCAGATGAGTATACTGTAGCAGAATGGCTAATCTTAATTAAGGCAATGCACATATCACCTCTTGTTATTTAACTCTCTTTCATGCCTGTTATGTTTCTAAAGATGAATAAATAATTCTTTGTTTTGAAAACACTATCTGGCACCACTGGCCTTTCAAATTCATTATGACTCCCTGAATAAAGCCTGTAGTGGGGTCTAACACAAGTTTTATCTGCTGAATTAATCCCATACAAAATCAGTCCGAGTGACTAGTATGGGCAACCATCCATTTCTGGTTTGATACACTGGATTTGGAAAGGATGCTACAGAACAGAAAGAGAGCAGAGAAGGGGTTCTAATCTTACTCCAGATATTTTATCCCTGAATGTGGTTTTATGGGTGTTATAAAGAACTAAAGTTACTAAATGAACATTCTATGATTTTGTCCAGGTTTTTTTTCTATTTATCATTTAACTGATGCATGCAATATCTATATAGTGTGCATGTATATGTGTATATATACATATATGTATATAGATGTGTGTGTGTGTGTGTGTGTGTGTATGAAGAAACCTTAAGCAAATAGAAATTAAGAGACTTCCTAAATGGTTTATACCTGATTTCCAGTTCACTCTGAGCTCTGTTTTTCAGATAAACATTTTGCATGTTTCCCTATTAACTAGTAAAAGTATTCCCTTTTAACCACAGGAAGAATCTAGCTATCACCACTCAAAAGTAACACAAACATTCCAGAACATCTCTGAAACTAGCATTTACACATTTAAGGAATGTTGTGCCTGTTTTCAAGACAAAGAGTACCTGTTCTGTCATTTTTAACACAAAATGCATATATTTGCCTGTTCAAGCTTATAAAATCACTTTAACAGACCAGGGTAAAACTTGGATAATAAAAAAAACCACCAAACAACAAACAAACAAACAAACAAACAAAAAATCATGGGACACTGCACTATAAGTATCAACAATTTGTTTGTTTCTTACCTGTAGGAAACAAAGTGGTCTTCTCACATGGTTTCTTCAAGTCCAAATTTGATGTTGCAGTTTTTTCCTACTTCCAGCTAATCCCATGACAAGTGTTTTCATTGAGGCCAAATTTCATACTCTAACCAATTTCATCGTCTTTAGAAAGATTATTACAAATATACCACTATGCACCTTCAGAATAAACAAAAAGAACAGAAAGAGGTTCAGGCTGAAAACATCTTTCTGGAAAGCTGTTGTAACACCAATAACTGCTCCAAAGTAAGCCTGGTTATATCGAGCTTTGAATAAATTATGACTCTGCTATCACAGCCTTCACATTACTTTGACACAGGACAGAGCTGTCTGTGGCTGTGACCATCCATGCACCAGAAAAACAGGGTGATAGCACTGATCAGATAAAAAGGAACACACCCAAAAAAGAACAAAAAGAAGTTGAAAGGTGGTTTCCACTTGTACTTGAAGAATGCCAGGTGCCCTTATTGGTAACAGCTGTAAAGTATAGCTAGCTTGTCTTCACCTAAGGAAAGTGTGGAGAATTCAGCTGTGCTGTCTGAGTGAAAGTGTTGAATGGTTTCTATGCAGACAGACCAATATAAGCTCTCTTCCTGAGGAACTCATAGTAGCAGAAACAAAATGTTTTAAAATGCTTTAAAAATAGTTTTAGAAGGTCATTCTCTGAACTTGGGGGGAGGGGGGAAAGGGGTGTGGGGAATCTGGAAGAAGAAAAAAATAAACAGGTGCAAATTAAGTTGCAATTACATTGCACTGATAATGAACCCTTCAAAATTAAATTAACTTTTTTTGGTATATAGGCTGATTCATCAGAGGGTGGGAAGAAAAGCAGGGAAGCCACAGTCACAGTTTGAAAAATTACAATATCAGATGCTAAGCATTTGTAATAAAATCTATTAAACAGTTGGGACAGGTGTGTTTCAAAGATCTTTATGTGGAAAAGAAGAGTAGCTCCTTGGTTTAGTGAAATAAACAGAGAAAGAGACAGACCATTGTAAATATTTTAACAAGCTTTCCACTCCTTGAAAGAAAAACTTCTGTAAGAAGAAGTTTTTCTGTGTTGGGTGGTTTTCTTATTCTCTGCTTTTCTGGATCCTCACATAACTTCCTATTCATATGGACTTACCAGGCATTATTTATTTCCTCACTCTTCCAAACAAATCTGAGTAAAGCAAAGAGCCTGTCAAATGCACCTGTAACATGAAATTTTTCTTCTGACTACACCTTTCTTCTCTATAAACAGCCAGAAACAGTGATTTGTTACAGAAGAATAGGAGAATCCATCTTCACGGCACAAGGATGGGGAAAAAGAACCTGATCATGTATTCTCCTGAGAAATTTGAAACTTGCTTAACTCTCATGGACCTTTCCCCTTACTGATGTTGGCTTAGATAAAAGCTGGAATACTACAGAACTATCCTGTCCCTTTTTGTGGTCACCTTCTTTCACCTCTTCCATGCTATAGCTTTTGTATTAGCTTGAACCTACCTAGCAATACAGAGCTGTTTGTTTAGACTTCTACATTCTTTTGCACTATGAAAAACAGTGTAGAAAAAATGCATTGTGTTTTGTTTTTAAACAGACACTTTCCTTTCAAGGCATATTTTTTCCTCTGTCCCTGCTCAGATAGCTAAAAATATACCATTTGATTGAACAATTTGATCTATTTCCCATTTGTTGATACATTGCCGTTTCCACCATTGCCACACACAAACACAGTAAGAAAAATCCGAGCCAAACTATTTTTTTGGACAGCACAACACCATTTATTCTGTACATTTTTTAACCCTGTGTAATTGTGGGGGGCATATTTTAGACTTAGCAAAAGTATCTGGATATGTAAAAAATGTTCTTGTTTCCCCAGCTGTTTGATAATTCCAAAATTATTATTTTGTTTTCCTCCTCGACTGGAACCAAGTATTTTGAATTATTGAAATCCTCCTTGACACAAAATTTTCAATGCACACTTGGCTGAGGTAATTTGCTGTCACTGATAGGGGAAACATCCACTAGGTAGCAGGCATATCTCCTAATCTTGTCCAGTGGGCTTATACATAGCTTCTCCAAGCTTCTCCTTAGTGTTTTGTTGCTGAGCTGGAAGAGTGTTCCTGAAGAAAAAAATACTATATCAAAAAATGTGTTGCATTGACTCAGTGGACATTCTTTACTGAAAGAATGTAAAAAATACTTGGTTTTATTAATCTGCAATTTTTCTGAAATTTCCATGAAAAAATATGTAGCAATAAAATCAGAAAAGAAATATTGGAGCATAGCAGACAATGTATTATATTTGCCTATAGCAGACAATGTATTGTATTTGCCTATATGTGCATTCCATTCTCTACATTCTCCCAGGTTGAGAGAACTTGAATTCTCTCTCAAGTTTTCCCTAAAAAATCAAAAAAATATTGTCATAGATACTGCTTTAGCTCGAACCTAATTCATCATTTCTCTTACACACTTCTGTAACACTTGTTTCCCTTTGATTGGAAATTCTGGTAAATTCTGCTCAAGTATTACAAAAACCCCCAACAAACTATAGGATGACACATGATTACTGTGTATAAGATGATTGGGGGGGGGGGGGGGGGAGGTAGTAAAAGACAGTTGATATTAATCTTGTTCATCCTTTACTATTTGCCAAGTGATCCTGTTCACCTACTGTTTATGCCAGAAAACACAATTCTGCCAAAATGTGCCTGAGCTCCTTAGGAGCAGATCTTCAGCCAAATCATAAGAAAACAGAGGTGAATTGATGAGACTCACCCTTCAAGGTGTACAAAACATAGCATGCTGTGATTAATGTGTGCTGCCACTGGATGTCAGTGATGTTCCACTTACACAGCATACATAATTAAGTGATTTCAGAACAGAAGACCCTGTCCTACATGCATTGAGATACCATTAATAAAATCTAGCCTAATGAGAAACAAAACGGTTAAAAAGGTGTCCTTTGGCTAGCTTAACACCAAATGATCCATCTTAGAGAATAATTTACGGGTTCATTTTATAGCTAGGGAGGGAAATCTCATTTTACTCTGGACTAGTAACATGTAGCAGTATGTCATGATATGAGATTCTGAGCTTCTCAAGCACTGGATCTCTATTTCTACAAGCTGTCTGTTGATAAAAGGTAGCTGCTTTCTTCAATTTTACTATTTGATGCCACAGGACAAATCATCCAAAAATAGCTGTAGTATTGCATGTGGAGTCAAAATTGAGATGTTAGAGCCAAAATAAATATTTTAAACAAATAATTCTCTCCATAAATTTGTCAGAGGAGTTTATAGCAGTCCTAGTTCATAGTCTCTGACCAGTTTCTCATTTTTCTTGATATTTTGATAACATCTACCAGGGAGAAGAAAAAAAGGGGAACAAAATAAAAAAGAAACTGTCTCATATCTTCATTGTCTCACAAATAAGGAATGACAAGCTAAGACAGACTAAAGAGTATGAGGTTCTGTCTTTATTTCAAATTCAAACTTTGTTTCTTCTCTTTTGTTCAGTTCCCTTGTTCCTTTATTGATTTCCTCAGATATTTTTTACAAATTTTTTATTGACATCTTTTGAATTAACCATTCAAGACAGAAGAGCCTGAAAACTAAAACCTGAGTTATGGCTCACAGTAATGACCTCATAGCAGTACATTCACTCAGGTTTTACACAGAAATCCAGATGTGTCTGCCTCGGATTCCAGCTCTGGGGGTTTGTATTCTATCTGAATCAAGATAAAACCCAAATCCCTGAAATCCACCACTAATCCTAATCAAGTATTTTCACCTCTCAAGACAAGGTGCTATATTAACTGTAGTGTCTACATGTCTTGGGACACATTTGCCTGTACATATATAGAATACAATCCAAAACTATTGTTTGCAATATATATCTTTAACTATCCTTGGATATCTCAAGCTTAACATCCTAAGAGCATTGTTATTTTCATCTGAGTTCAAATTATATAAACTATATATACCACTAGGGAGTTAGGTGTGAAGTATAGAAGCATATGTACTCACAAGCAAGGGACCACTGATTTCAAACCAATGACTTCGCAAAAGACAAGTTTCATTTTGGAACAGCTGCCTGAAACCTGCCACTGCAACCAAAACAAAGACAGCAAATCAGATTACATTTATTGCAGATTCATCAAGCAGAACTACCAACTTGCATGCCAAATTGGCATCTGTCATGATTTAGGGAGGATCAAATGAAAGAAGTTATACTCTATTCTTTTGCATGCATTTCCTTTAGTAACTAAACCTCACTATACAATATATGTCCACTAGTTGCTGGCAAGTGCTTTCAAGATATTCAGGTTTTGGTGGGCATTTTTCTGAGAGCAAAGGAATATATAATTGAAAGATTCATATTTCAATGCCAGATGAGACTATTAGGATCTTCCTTTGAAGTTCTATCTACACTGGGATTCAAGAATCACGTGGCCACGTGCACCTGACATCTCAATTCTGGTAGCAAAGCATGCATTTATCATTGGAAACTAGCGAAACAACTTCTTCAGATACCACTTCTTCAGACTCAAATTTTTATTAGAATCTCTAAATGTAATATTTTCTATATACAGCAATCCCCCTGTTTTACTTTCCATTTTTCAACAACAACAACTAAAAAATTAAAGTACTTTTCTGTGGGCTTACTACATATTAATTTAGAAAGGCAACCATTCTCTTTACCATGATGAAAATTGTCCTCTTCACTACGTTTGGAATATTGAGTGAAAATAAACTCAAGATGGTAGCATGAAGAATTTTTAATTTAGTTTTCTATTCACAAATTTCAGGATGCAGTCACAACTAGTAAAATCTCCCTTTTGTTACGGTAATGTGGGACTTGAATGGTATTGCAGTGGTACAGACCATAAAACCAAATGCAACCGGACATTTAAACAGTTTAAGAGATTGCTGTGTTCTATCTCCTGCCTCTTATGCAGTTACACACCCTTAATTAAATTCATCAGCAGAGAAGTCTTAAGCCCCTGTGCAGCAGAAAAAGGTAGGTAGCTGGAAAGACCTATATTATTAAAACCAAGAGCGAATTTAAGAAAAGTAGAAAATTAATTTCATGTCATACTAGCTTTCATAGGCAACCAAATAATAGAGCTTAGAGGCACAGCCTTCTGATTTACATAGGAACACAGTGACACTGTTTGGGCTTTTTTACTGGAGTTGATGGGTTCTAAGAACTGGAGATAGCTTTCCAAAAATGTGGCATTCATGGTTCAACAACTTGTATATTTTTAAGAGTTTTAATCTACAGCTTTTGGTGCAATCACATGTACACCTGTACCTGGGGTAAACACACATAATGGAATTCCCCAGTGAAATCAAATGGAAGATATGGCCCATAGTGTAGCAAATTTCTGCTTTTGCTTGACATGGACTCTTTAAGCTTGATGAAGCTATCTTATGTGAAATTTTTACTAAGTCTTTACCTGAACAAAAATTAAATTTTCCTAAGGGACGCTTTTCACAGTATTAGTGTTATTCCTAACTTGCAAAAAAGGCATCTCCCACTTCACCTTATCTTCAGTCATCCTTTTGGAAACTAATTTTGTGCACCATTGTCATTTGAGAATACAAACAGGAAGTTTACAAGATATATATCGGCTGGATCTGAGGTTGATGAAAGGAACTTTTTATACAGTGTGACAGCAGCTAGGGTATGAGTTACCATCACTGCCTTCAGAAAACAGAAATCTGAAAGAAAAATGCTTTGTTTAACTGTAATAATGATATTTAGTTAGACCTTTCCATCCTTCTGTAACCATTAATCTTTGTATTTTATTTCTGTGATGTTCCTTTTGTTTGGTCATGACCTTTCAGCTGAACATCTATATTATATTTCTGTCCTCTCCCACACATGTAAAACTTCTCCTCAGAGGCACAGATATAAATAAAAAATATAAACTATTTCTGTTAGAAACTTCACCACTTTTCCTTCTATTTTTATGCATATGTAATAACATAGTATGATTTTATTACTCCAGCAATTGCAGCAAGTGACAAATTTGCATTCCTCCTGAAAAATGTTGATAATTTCTAAGAACACAATATAGATCTCTGTTCCTTTAAATGCTACCGTGGTATTTTGATGTAAAGAGTTAACTCACAACAAGCAGGTGGCTTAAGCAGCTTACAAGTTATCAACTCAAGCTATCACCATTGCCCAATGCCCAAGTTTGCATTCCTGCAGTGGAGCTGAGTCAATGGCATAGATTGTGTGAGCCCTCCTAATCAATTTCTGTGCTCAATCAATACAAGCCCTTTTTTTTTTTTTCCCTGGTGGTCTTCCTTGAGAGGAAATTAAAAAAAGAGGAAGAAAAGCAGCAGGAGATTTTACAGTGGTATAGCTGCCTCTTCCATGCCTGTCTCTGCTTTAGCTCTTTGCAAAGAGTTTGCTGGTTTTGATAACTCAAAAAAATTAGGTGAAAGGATTTTAATGCTATAATTCAACCTCAAATTATGATCTAAAGAAGATATAATTTTACATCAAATTCTCCTACCCTATGACAACTGGTAGAATGTTCTGGAAAAATAGAAGATAATATAAAATTGTACACAAGAGGCTTAGCTAAAATGCTTCACTATTTAATATTTTACTGGATTCAGCATTTCCTCAAGAATGCCAAAACTTTTTCTTCAAATGTTTTTTATCTGTAATTTATAATTATTTTTCTTTTAAATTCAATTAATTCAACTAATAGCCCTTCTATACCTAATATGCAGAAATGCAGAAGTAAATTCATCATGATGTCTGAACAGGGGTTAACTACATAAACTAAATAAGTAGTAAAAGAAACCGAATCACTAAACCTCCTTTCCTCAGTATGAATATTTAACACTAATGTCACTCCTCTCAATTTTGTGCACTTTCACACAAAGGAAGCAAGAGTAGTGAAGCTGCTCTGTTATTAATGTTTTAAAACTAAATGTCTGTATTGCATATGCAGAGTAATAGTTCCATGATTTATTTAAATTTATATTGTAGGTTATACCCATAGTAACAGCAGAACATTTTTCTCATACAAAATGCACCATAACGCCTCCTCAGGAGCTGCTGCAATGCATCAGTGTCAGCATGCTCCATTATTGATGATTGTTGCACCAGCATTTTGGTCCATTCAGAAGCATCAGGGTGATTTTGAAGTGTGCCTACATGAGCAAATAATTTCCTCAGATATCCTAAATGAGACATAAGAAAACAGAAAGAAAAGACAAACAAACTTCTAAAGTAGAACCTTTTTTTGGTTTGTGTTCATTTTTACCCTGAAAGTACACAAAAATATTCCACATTTAAAATTAACATTTTTCATCACATATGTGTAAAAGGTAACTGAATTATATTTGCCAGCACGTGCTGTTTGGCACACTGTACTTCTGGGCTTCTTTATAAGCCTAGCATAATAATTTAGACTGAGATAAAAACAATATTATCTGCCATACAGCATCTAATGTTAATGGGCCAGCTGAAGCAGATCACAGAATCACAAAATTTCAGGGGCTGGAAGGGACCTCAAAAGATCATCTAGTGTAACAACCCTGCCAGAGCAGGGTCATCTACATCAGATTACACAGGAACTGATCCAGACAAGTTTTGAGTATCTCTAGAGAAGGAGATTCCACAATCTCCCTGGGCAGCCTGTTCCAGTGTTCTGTCACCCTCACAGTGAAAAAAATTTTCCTCATATTTATATGAAACTTCCTGTGCCTCCACTTCCACCCATTGCCCCTTGTCCTGTCACTGGGCACCACCAAGAAGAGCCTGGCTCCATCCTCTCAGGACTCACCCTTTACATATTTATAAATATTGATGAGGATCCCAGCTAATGTGTAAAGCTGAACTATCAAACCAAAGCAGCTCTCCAGAGTGACTTGAGCTAGATCTGAATGATTTACTAAAGTCTAATAGAACAATTCCTCATAATTATTTTTTTAAAGGCAAAACCAGAGTGTTCCAACCAAAACATGAAATCTGCCTCACAATAAATGTAAAACTTTGCAAGAAATATTCTGTAATATTAGCTAAATGGCAAAGACATGCAAAATAAAATTGCGCTCAATTTTTGTGCCAGTTTGAATGATTTGTATTTGGTTAGAAGCAGAACTAAATGCTCCAATTCTGTTAAAAGAAAATAGCCTCAAATTAGAAGGTGGAGTGGAACTGTTAGACAACTTCAGAGCCTGATGTTGTTCTGCAGGTACCTGATTCTATGAGGAAACAAATGACATAACTTGATTTAACCATTTGTGACATAAGACACTGATTTATTTACATCATTAATGATTGCAGAATTGGTCCCATGCTCCTGCCCAAAGCTCCATCACTTGTGGCAGCAGTCATTGTTGTATAAAATTTCTGTCTTCTGGTTTTGTGTGACTGTAACTGGGCACAGGTGCAGCTATGTATCCAAGTGCAAAGTTATTGTTCTAATTTTTCCTACTTCAAAGTGGCTAATTTCCACGGGGGGTGTGTGTGTGCGTGTGTGTGTGTGTATGTGTGTGTAAGAGTCACAGGCAAGTGTTGGCATTACCATTAGTCTGGAGTGCATACTTTTTTTTTTTAATACATAGTTATGCATCTCACAACTTGATCCTACCAACTGCTTTACTTGAACACTGGGTGACGCTAAAGAAATGAAGCAGTAACTACAATATCCAAGTGAAAAAATGTTCAGATTGAATGATTCTTTAGTCAGTGTTAATAAAATAAGTATTTCTTCATCCCATTCTTTCATGAGGTCCTGTTTTTCTCCCTCTTCTAATAGTCAGGAAACATAACTCTGTCTTTATGTTGAATGCGCATTATGTGTCCACTTCAATGTATTCATAGAAGATGAACAAGAAAATGCAGGGGAAGTCTTTAAATAAATTTAAAAAAAAAAAAAATCACTCAGATTTGAAAAATTGAACCTTTCATAGACAATGCCAGTAACTCTCTCTCTTTATTTTTGTTTTCTTTCTAGAAATGGAAATGAAAATTTCTCTTTGTAGCTGTCAACCATTCTTATTGTCTCAGATGCCAACAATAATTTTCTTAGCTTTGCTTAAATGGAGAAAAATCTGATGTCGCAGAACATTGTTGAAGCACTAAAAGCTCCCACAACTATATTTTTTCTTCTTTGTTATACTTCATGTCATCCCTGTCTCTTTTCTTTTCAGCAGCTAGCTGACTTCTTTCAGAGGGCTCACACTTCCTCCTCTTCTCTTATCCCTTAGACCTGCAGTGCTCTTTGCCTTTGAGGAGAGTTGTTCTCACATTCCGGTATCATCTCAGACTTAACCTTTTCCTTACTATCAGTGATGCATTGTTAAGCCATAAAGACTTGAAGAAAGGTCAGGATAACATGCTTTAAACCTCAGAAGCATCATCTGTAATTGGTTAATTGCTTATGTATGTGTTTTACTGACTTAGGCCTCTTGATTTAGTAACCTATAAACAACTCAAATGTCAGAGTATTATTACATCCTTGTATATATTTTACAAAAACAATTGGAGGTACAAAATCAATTCTTCAGAAGAATATTGAACTTGGGTGAAATACATGCTCAGAATAGGTTTAGTATGTAAAATATCATCCTTCTTTTCTCTCCTTGATGCATCTGTCCTACAAATAAGTAAATTCCAACTGCAACATGGACCTTCATAGACTGGCCATCTTTTGTAAGCCAGAAGTGTCACCATGACAGATATCAATCCCAGCTCTTAGGCTGGTACACAAATCTGAATGCATGAAGGGGATACTTTCCAGGGCTGAAAGAAATCATTAAATAATTTTAAATTCATAATTAAAACCTGCTCAGATAAACTTTTTTCCTATGTAAAAAGTCAGTTCACATATAAGCTATTCCAGAAGGTCCTCATCTAGTGTGAAACTCCTTTCACAGCATATGCACAGAACCTGCATTCCTCTTGAAGTGGTTAATGTAGCCCCACAAAATCACGGACTAAACTTCAGAATTTAATGTTGACCAGGGCTCCCTCTTGTGATCATATACTGAGTTCAGGTTCTCTCTGATGTATTTGGACATTTACAAACACTTCACCTAAGGGATTAGAGATTCTCAGGAGAATTGTGCCTTGGAAGCTGAGGATGTGGACATTTGTCCTGTCTACTAAAAAAAAACCAGAGGACCTGCAAGTTAGGAAGAAAAATACATGCAATAATGTATGCCTGTTCATATAAACATGGAATTTTTCACAAGAGTTATGAGAACAGTCCTAAGCCTTAGCAATAATTAAAGAGTCGGGAACATATAAAGTAAAATAGCCTGCTAACCAATGACATAAATGTTGTAATAAATATATAAAATTGAATTTGTGAAGGTTTATAAATGACAACAATTTTGTTTGGATTTTTTCCAAAATGCCTATGTATCTATAGAGCTCTTCAAAAACTGTTTCTATTTCAATTGAACTCTTCTTTAAGAGACTTATCAGGATTACTTTTAGCAAATTTTCAGTGTGCCTTTTGATTAAAACCAAATTGTTTCTTCCCCTTTTAAAAATTATGGGGATGCCATTCTCTGCTTTCAGTTAAACAAAATTAAAACAACAACAACAACAAAAAAGACCCACTGTATTTGTTTAAGTTTAATTTAATTCCCTAAGTACAGATCAGGGTAACAAATTTAGCAATGCCTGTGGGTGTTAGGAAGTTTGAGATTCATGAATAAACATTTTTTTTTCTAGTATTCCTTACTTTCTTCTCTCAAAGGTCAAACATAAGGAACAAAAGTGGATCCCTAGTAGACATCTGCAAAACCAAATTTCACCCACAGCCTGAAATGTAAACTAATTGAAAATGGAAATTACATAGTGTAGGCAAAATTTTACTTGAATACACTCTACCCTTTCAGCTGATTATAGCAGCTCAGTAGTGTGGGAATACAAAGTTTTATTATAACTTTCAACTCTGGTTTGGTTATTTGCAATTGTAGGTACTGCATATGGTATAAATTGTTAGTGTATGTGCCAACCTGAAAAGATATAGCCTAGAGTAACTTGAATTAAGTAGCCATTGTAAATGAGCTTTGTATACCACAGCATATTCCTGAAATGTCACCTAAACGATATAGCTGGATGCATGAAGTCCAGATATTCTTATCTCATGTCATCATCCATTTGCCCCTCCTAAATGACTTAGCACTGGGACAATGCTAATTTCAAGCAAAAAATCTGAACTGTAGATCTGTCAGAGGAATGCTGTTGGTGTGGTAAACTGTGGCTGCAGGAAGCAGATATCTTATCTCCACTGTATTTTACAGATGTCAGAGGATTCAATACTGGCCAGTTCCAGCTACTTCATGTTTTGTCCACATCACTGAGAAAAAGAGAGTAGTCAAACTGAGCTCTAAAATAAAACTGTAGTTAGTAAAAGTAATTTATCAGTAGTTCAAAAGAAAATTCACCTTTTAACCATTTTCCTACCAGATCTTTTTCTGCCTTCCAATTGCAGTGGTACAATAAGCATGAAAGCCAACATCTGTCTTCATACTAACTCAAATACTGTTTTTATGTACTAAGAACACATAATTTGCATTGCATATGGATATGCCTGTAAATATGAAAATGCATCTTTGAATGGTCATTCCAAGTAGTTAACTTGCAGAATTTTCTTTGTTGTGAAGCAATCTCAATTTCAAAGCTTTGTGATAAAAATCAAATTCTAGACAACTGTGAGAAAGCAGAGAGAGCAAAAAGGAACTCACATGCAACTTCCTGTTACCAAGCCCTAACTTCATTCTGTCTGTGGCTTCAAAAAGGAAACCTCTGTCCAGGCAAAAGGGGCCCCACAAATAAATAGGTCATGCTAATAGGTAAGTAGTCACCTGATATAGCAATGCAAATACGTTATCTGTTGATAATACAGACCATAAAACTGCATATCTAGATGAGTCAGGCTGGAATAAAAATTGTTTTAGTTATTTGTTCTCTAACCAATTACCAGGTTAAGATATCCTCATTTACTTGTTTTCTGCTTTCATTTTGTGTCTTTAAGCTTTTTGGTATTATACAAATATATTGCTGACAATTATTAGAAAGTGAGTCATCCTCCTTATGAAGTTAGGAACACCATCTCTTATTGCTATGATAAGCTAAACACATCACTACACTGCAAAATCAGCTCACAATTTTATATTCAGTCCTTTCAATATTAAAGGGTAATTAACACTGACTTGGAATGGAAGATTTAGATCTCCTTTGTGTCTTCTAATACCTCAGAGACAGAATCTGTGTATTTTCTGATGTGGCCTCAGCTACATATATTTAAACAAACAAATAAATGATTCAGGGTCTTAAAACAAATTCAGACAGATTACTTTAAGCAATTACAAAGTTTTGGATTTATTCACTCTTCTTAATGTAGTCCAAAAGAGCTTGCATACTGCCATAAATCTTACCTGTTTTTGCCCAAGGAACATCTCTAATAGAAATTTTCTACAGCAAAATGTGTGTGTCTACAAGAAAGAAGCAAATAAAAGCCTTACTCGAATTCTTCTCCTTCACACCCAATTCACCTCTGAACCATGGAGGGGCTGAGGATGAAGGACAGTTATTAGTCATGACACTTAATGGAAAACATATGGCTGATAAAGATGGTGCATATCCAATGCTATCTATCACTGATGAAAGACTACTGTTGGCATATCCTTGATTCCTCAATTTACACATATTTTATTACAAATAATAAAGCTCCTTTTGGAAATCTTGAGTGAATCACTAGGAACCTCTAGTGGAATACAACTATCCAAGAGGAGAAAGGTTTTCTAATTCTTGCCAAAAGGGAAAAATAAACAGGAGTAAAATAAAGAGGGTTTTATGCTATTTTATCTACTATAATTTTTATGTTCAGATTCTGAATGAAAACATATCATATTCATTTTTAATTAGTAATTTGATGATTGTTTCCCAATAGTTCACTTATTATAAAATGGGGGTTTTGAATGGATAAAGTATTCATATATGCCTGTTTCTAGTGTCATTAAAAAAAATAAGTTGAGAAAATTCTTACCAATTAATCCCAGTTAAGTTTGAAAAATACAGGTTTTCTTAAAGAGATCTCTTCTGATTGCTGTTTAGTTCATACTGTTTCACAGGAAAGAACATACCATATACTTACCCCCCCGCCCCCGACTTCACTCCACACAAATTCAATATATCTCCAAAACATGCTAATGAAACCAGCACATAAAGCAACAATCAAACTGGTCACCTAGATTAAATGATATATCATTACAATATTGTCATTTATCACAAATAAAATAACAAAGAATAATTTCTTTTCTCCCTGCATCAGATATTTGTTGCAGAGAGCTTAGCAGACTGATCCTGGAGTAAAACCAGCCAGGCATCCCAGGTTACAACGGGAGTCTGAATTTGTCAGCTGATTTACGATGAGGTGCTTTGGAATGAGACAAATGGAGATGTGCTGTGCTCTTCTGGGCTTGGGAGTTGAGAGACACTAAACTGTCCCTCTGCTAATTGCATGTCCTGGTACTAAATGGTACCCTGGTGACTGGCAGGAGCAGTTTCCTTCCCATTTAAAGGAAATGGAAGCTTGAAATGAGAGATTATTGTGAGGAATAACTTTGGAGTTTGTTTGCTAATTCTGCTTGTGCGTTTCACAGAGCACAGACCTTTGCTGCTAGAATTTATTTATGGATCTTAGGTGTATTTTCCAAACATAGGGGTATTTTGTGGGTTTTCTGCCCATAAATTCATTAAAATTCTGATGTAATGTGTAACTGTCTTTGGCATATAGAAAATTCCATTTTGGCAAGGTGTTTTCCTTCAAAAGGCTTAACATTCAGTAATTTTGAGTCATTGGCAAATTCTATGATCAGAAAATGCCCCTAAACTGAATATAGTTTAGTTTAGCTGCAAAGAAACAAACAAAAAAGTAAAGTCAGACTAAGTCCAACTTCAACCTTTTTTTTTAATTTTTTGCTACAAAAGCTTATTTTTTTAAAAAAGTCAGCAAGAGCTGACTTTATTTTATGTGCACTGCTGACTCACTAACATTGTTTGCTCATGTCTTTACTGACATAACAAAGAAGGATGTATGCGATAAGCTAAGCATTCCTCAAGTATTAACCATAGGAGCAGCAAAGCCTAGGGAAAAAGTTTGAGCTAATCCCTATAATATTCCATTTTTTATATAACTGCTAAAAGATCAAAACCCTATGAACAAATATCTTATCTTATATTGAACTAGTCATTTTTCAGTATACCATAATAAAGTTAGACCTTATTCTATTTTTCACAGTTAAAATTACTGATTTTGTTTATATTTTGTTAAGCTTAGAACACAAGTTAGGGTAACAAAATTAGCAGATGCAGCAAACAAGAGTTAGGAACATACCTGCTATGAACTTAAGATATGCTGAAATAACTAGAAAGTTACAGATGATATGCAAGTCCAAAGGCTGTTCTTACCCTCTCTGATATATACACACCCTATACATATGTATACACGTTACACACTTATTTATTTCTCTGGTAACTTTTTATTTTTCCTGCTGGTATTTTCATACCTGTTCTTTCCACAGCCCCTTCCTTACCTTTTCTTCTGTATCTGATTTAGTTTTCTTCTGTTTCAGTTCACTCTTGAGCTAGTGATGGATGATATACCTATGCTGCATAAATAGCCAAGCAGATGTAAGTAAATTAACTCCTTTATTAAGATAACCAGCCCACCACAGCAGGCTATAATTCACTGAAAAAGCTGCTCATCAGATTCTTAGCATTTAGCACATGATGCCAATTTACAACAGATGATGTCATAGCACAGGAGCCAGCTTTTCAATATTCAGGCAATTGAAACGTCTGCCAAGAAGCAGAATTGAATGACAGTTAAAACAACAGGAAAGGGTAGAAAAAATGATGGCTAACATATAATTTTATGCCTTTAATGGTGCTGCATCAAAAACCATTTTAGTAGAATCTTCCTCAGACCCATTCCCTCCATTGTGTGAACTCTTCTTTGAATGTGTAGCTTGGCCCTTTTTACTGTTTTTTAAATGATAAAAACTGAAGGACTGGCTTATAGCAACTAAAATACAGTAGATTTGTGGATAGTATGACTCTCATTAATACAGTATTTGTTACTTTAAAGCAAAGGAGGCCAAATTCTCACGATAAGTCTTTCTCAAGAAATTGCAGTGTGGTATAGTTTTATTATATTATGGATGTAAAAAAGAATGAAAACAACTAGAAATTTAACCGAGAGCAATGAAATGTGTCTCACTTCATTGAGACAAATAATTAAAGTTTATCTTACAAAGTTCAGATTTCCTTATCTTGGTCTATGTAAAATATGTTCCAGTCTATGTAAAATATGTTCCTCATATTAATAGGCACAAGCACTACATTGAAGCTGTAGACATTACACTTCCGTAAGTAATCTTTTGACTCTTGCACTTCATTTGGTTTAGACAACCATTTTTGTGAGCTCAAATAATTTATGTCAGTTATAAAGCTAGATAAGTTTGGATATTGCTTTTCCTCATTTACTTAACACAAGCACAATCATGAAGAATATTTCCACATCACTGGCAGCATCTTTCCAGTGACAGGAGCAGGTGTGTATGTATGTACAATCAGAGTTGGATGGGGTGCTTGGTGCCATGGTTTAGTTGATTAGATGGTGTTGGATGATGGGTTAGACGTGATGATCTTGAAGGTCTCTTCCAACCTGGTCCTATTCTATTCTATTCTATTCTATTCTATTCTATTCTATTCTATTCTATTCTATTCTATTCTATTCTATTCTACTCTACTCTATTCTATATGTTCACTTTATATTTTCCACCTGTCCCATATTAACTTTTTCCTGCAGTCTTACTTCATAATTTCTATGGAAAATAAATATATTTTTTGTTGTCAATAAGCAACCTAAACTAGAAAAAAAAGTGCATAGATTTGTTTTTTTAAAAAAAACAAAACTACTTCAAATTATGGATTTCATTCTTTCCACCTTATACTGAGTTCTTAGTCTAATTTCTATTCTGTCTTTGTCTAACCTCTTAAGTTAAATGATCTGCTTGGATAAACACCAGAATTTTATTTTCTTTTCAGTCTCACATCTTCTTTCAGCTATTCTAAGGTCATGATATATACATTTAGTCCTAACAGTTAGTTCCATATTTTCTCAGTCAACCTACACAAGGCAACAAACATATTTGTGGAGAAACCTGGTATCAAGTTAATTAAATCCAAGCCATACCAGAATAGTGGATCAGCTTTCTAAAGATCTTGGTGGGGTCAGAATTTTATCTAGAAAATAAAAGTCTGTAGAATCTCATCATTGAACTACTTTTAATAGATATTTCTTTGAAAAGTAAGGCAAAGAAATATTATGCAACTATCAAACATTAGCTCTGGTGCTGACTCTATTTCCCCCACCCTGTAAACTCATAAATCCTGAGACATAACATTTGGTTCAGGCTACAACTGAACACTTGCAAAGTCTCGTCTGGTTTTATGAGTACACTTCAATGCAAATCTAACATCCTTCCAATATCATCATGATCCCTGTATTTTTCCAAGTCAAGTCAATTCCAAAGCTATCTGAATTCATTTTTCAGAAGATTCACAGGTGTAAGCTCACCTCTGACTGGAATAGATGATTCTTTGGTTATCAGATAAAATGGGGTATCTAATCCATTACAGAGATAGGGAAGCTGTGGGAAGCAGGGGACACAGTCTCAAGCTGTGCCAGGGGAGGTTTAGACTCGAAGTGAGGAGAAAGTTCTTCACTGAGCGAGTCGTTCGTCATTGGAATGGGCTGCCCAGGGAGGTGGTGGAGTCACCGTCCCTGGAGGTGTTCAAGGGGAGATTGGACGTGGCACTTGGTGCCATGGTGTAGTCGTGAGGTCTACTGAGACAGGTTGGACTCGATGATCCGTGGGGTCTCTTCCAACCTTAGTTATACTGTGATACTGTGATACTGTATACACTGTTTTCATAGCCAGAAATCATAAGGAGAGGTTTATAATAGCTACTAATTAAATGTTTGGTGCAAAATTGACCCAGCAGAAGATACTTTGGATGAAACAGAGGTCAAATCATCTCCACATTCTCCTGTTTTATGCAGGTGTTACTGACATTGGGTTTCATAAACATCATTCCTTTGCCTGCTGTGGAAATATTTCTGCTTAGGTCACTATACAGAAGATTGAAAATATTCTTGTCAAAAATGTTCTATTTTTGAATAACAGAATAATCAGAATAGTTTAAAAAATGATAGTTTATAAATCTTGTGTAATTAACAGGTTGCTAGTACAGTGAGAGGCAACTGATGCTTTAGTTTGCATAGACAATGTTTTTCAGACCAAGATTTACAGCCCATAAAATCCTCACTAAGTGAGAAAGGAAAGATCCTTCAAAACAACCATTTTTCATATGAGTTGGTTCTCGCAGGTTATTCATACAGGTTTGGTTTTTGCTGACATAGCCATATAATACTAAAAATTATTGCTTATATCAGTATGGTCTTAAATGTTAACATTCTTGCAGGTAGAATTCTTGCTCATACTGAGCTGGGTTTCTTTCTTACAGTAGTTAGTCTTGTTTGCAGTTTGTTAATATTTTACTAAGGCTTAAAATTCCACACGATTCACAATATAAAAACTTCAGTCTTGACTAACCAATGGCAATGCTTGAATTTCTGTTCCTTCAATTTGCTTACACCTCTCCAGCATCCTGTAGGCAGGTAGAAGGAAAAAAAAAAACTCATTGAGCTGTGCCTTCTCCTTCCACTTCCGTCACTCTCTAATTTGATGTGGACTGTACCTGCCACGAGCAAAGCTGTGACTGAAAATACCAGGGATCCACATCACATTAGATACTTCCAGATGAGTGATTAACTCAGTCCATGATACTGAATCACTTCATAGAAATGGGATGATTTTGAAGAAACCCCAATGGAATATACATACAAATTCCTGGAAATCAGTAAGTGCTGGTTTCCCTTTATTTACAGCAAAATCTTTTCTTTTTCTTTTCTTTTATTTTTTCCCCTTTCCTTTTCTTTTTTCTTTTTTCCTTTCTTTTTCTTTTCTCTTTTCTCTTTTCTCTTTTCTCTTTTCTCTTTTCTTTTTTTCTCTTTAAATGCTTCTGTTTTTTCATAACTCCTCTGTACAAATATATTTGACTCCTTTGTTTTAAGATTTCAGGAAGACTGCTTTTTAGAGCTAAATCATGTGGGCAATCCAACACTTTGCATTTCTTTTGACTTCAGAATGCCTGGTTTATTGATTGGGAATCGATTTGTAATTTGGTTGTATTATTGGGGGTTTTTCATCATATGTTTTAAACTTTCCAGCGCACAGAAGGTAGACTTTTTACATCCTAGGAGTTTTATTGTTAAGAAAACCTATGCTTTCCTACAGATCTTCACAGAATTTTTTGTTTTGTTTTAATAAGGATTTATTTACTATTCTAGCAGTCAAAACATGTTCCTGCTATTAAATGCATAAATACATTATAAATAGATAAATACATATAAAATAAATACAGGATACTAATGGATATAGACATCCAGTTAAACACAGCTTTACTTTAATAACTGCTGTAAATGTTCCCTACAGAAACCGTACATACTATGTTCTCAGCAAAATGGGCTTGAACTTGCATGCTTGTACAACCCAGCAGTATTGTTTCCTTACATGCTAAAGTTACTTAACCAGTTTGACCAGGATCTACTATCCTCCTGACTAAAGACTTAACTACTCTATTGAGAGCAGTTCCCTGTCCACAACCAGCCACGTAAACACTTACACTTTCTCCTAGGTGAGGCAGCAATAGTTCATGGAGCTGCCCTTCACAAACCTTGAAGCAGCTTTCATCTTGCTGGCTTTTGTCATTTTCTCCTTGTTTACCCTGGCTTCTATCTACAGTGACCCCCATGACAACAAAGAAGGTAATAATCTAAAATAAATATGATTTTTTAGAGGTTTCATTAGTTAACATTCTAATTACAGGTTCTGTGATCAATCTTCCTGGTAAAATTATAGTGTTTGAAGATAGCTTTATGAATACTGTACCAAGGGTGGAGTGCAATCAGTTAAGGCATCAATAAACGTCACAAGCACAGAGTTTACATTAAGGTATGACAGCAAGACCTTTTACAGCCAGATCATGCCACACAGTTGTAAGTAGCCTCCCAGTAAGTGGTTATTCTTCATAGGGAAGGCTTTTCCCCTAGTAGCATTTTTGTTTCATGGTCTGAGGAGGTGTAAGATGCTTAGGCTACAAAACTGAGTTTGTTGCTGTAATCAAGGAAACAGTTTGGTTTTACCAGGCTGAGGACAAGTCCTTGCTTCTTTTTAAGAGGGTGAAAATGCTGTTAAAAGAAAATGAGGTGGCTTTCTCCTGTTCAATGTGTTTCAAAACATAGAAATTAAATACCACTGCCTAGTTCTGCAAAGCAGGTTTAACACAATCTTACAACGTGAGTGGAGAATTCCTGTGTTACAGTCACAGTGCTGTCACAGTCACTGTCATGCCACCTAACACCCTGCTGGCAGGAGACTCACTGGGGCTGCTGGAGTGGAAGCATGGAACTCTGTCTATCCCCACCAACAAAGCATTTTCTCTCTTCTTCCTAAATTCCTATGGGACCACCCTTGCCCCAACATGCTTCCACAAACTGGAGAGTGGGAGAAGACAAAGACAGAGAAAATGACTGAAATAATCTCCCAGAGCACACAGCCATCTAACTGTTGCTTTCTGTCAAATCTGACAGCAATGAATCTTGTGTTAACTTGACTTCTGAAAAAAAAATTAAAACTACTGTATGGGCATAGTGCCGAGGAACTCTAATTGAGTGCTATTAACATATGTAAAACTTCAGGCTGCTTAACAATTTGTGAAACAATAGCAATCGGAGTGAAAGGTAAGTGCCTGCCACAGCATTTGCCACTCGCATACCAGTTGGGTTTCTTTCCTGCTCTTTTGCTCCCTCAGATTTTACATCACTGCTGCACAGGAGGGGAAAGTGTTAGAAAACAATACACATTTCTGCAGATAAAGTGTAGTTACCATGAGAACTGACCTCATTCAGACAGTATGGTCACAAGCAGTTTTTCCTGGTTGAAGTCCATTGTACTGAAATGGCAAGAACAGCAAGGGTGGGGGAAGTATCTGCTACAAGGTGTGCAGTCCTTGTGGCAACAAATAAATTTTGCAGAGGCACAAACATGAAAACAAGACACTGTTTCACCTGTCTATAACTGAGATATCTTACAAGATTAAAAGGGAAGTTAACGGAATTCTATTGGCTTTAAATTTATGCCCGTAGATGTGCAAAGACAAGGTTAAATCTCCTTCCTTGCCCTGAGCTTCCATAGTAATTTACAACAGAGATGTAGTGTGAGTAGCTTTGACAGTAGCTCCTTTGTGTTAGAACTTCAGAAGAACTTTTAACTTGGTCCTCTCTGTCACCACAAGTATGCTTTCAGTTAGTGAAGAGAAAGCTAAATCGTCTGCTGAGTACTATATGAAAGTGTAATTCTGATGTAATAGCTTGTAAGTGCCAAATGTCTCATAGACCTTGCTGTACTCAGCGGGCCTAGTTCTCACGGTCCAAGACTGTATTGAAACCATCTTTTATGCCACAACCTTGGACAGAACTGCTGTGAGAACAAGTCATATTTACTGTGATAGTGAAATAACCCCTGAATGCAATGTCCTGAAATAATGGAGCCTTGTAACCACATTTCTATTTTTCTCCTACAACACTTTCTAAACTCTGCATTTAGAGGAACAATTGGCAACAGAGAATTCAAAACAAAACCTGCTGCCTAAGATAAGTGGCAAAGGAGAAAAATATATATATATCCTCCTTGTGCTAACATTGATGAGTGTCATGTCAGAAACATGTGTCTTGATTGAAAGTTAACTAATATGGGTGTTGGAGTAAGGAGATATTCTTCACAGGACTTTTTTAGCGTGTTCTCCCTGCATACAGCAAGTACTGGGCCAGTATCTTCCACTAAAAGCTGAAAGGCATATGCCCTGATTTCCATATAGCATGTTATCTGAGAAGAAAAAGAGGGTTATATGGGGATTCTTATTTAGATTCCATTTATTTTGGTTCAGTTTTCTAAGTGGAGATTGTTGTACTTTTGTGGGAAAACATGTGTGAGTGTTTTATTTTCTGTCATGACAATGAAGCTTGCACATTGTTTGCTTTTCCTGCAATGTAGATCACAGTGTGTGCTTTTCAGTTACTTATTTAGGTTAAGGAAAATGAGAAATAGAAATAATATGCTGCATTTTTTCAAGCTTCTAGAGCCATTTTTGAGGAAAATTTTCCTACAAAAAATAATGTTACTTCATATTACTGTATTTTATCATGCTATTGAGTCGCAGAGCATATAGTGTGAAACAGCGGTTACTGTGCCAGCTCAAGGGCCAATGCACAGATCTGCCGCTTCAATGAAGGAAAGGGAATGGGAGAGAGGAGTGTGCACAATAAAGTGTGACAAACTGTGAATACCTGATAATGTAGTTGGAAATGGAGGGAAGTGTGCTTATCTTCCATTCAAAGACAGACTTCTCTTCACTCAGAAGAATTTGCTCTGCAAAATTGTCCAACATTTGAGAAAATAATGTAATCCATGTAAATGGATAAAGGTAGCATCTTCCCTCAGAAGTCTGTTTCTGAGGAAGATAAGCAGATTGTTTGGAACAACGAGGGTTTCATATGGAAACTCTTAGAGTCAGACCCTGTTCTTCACCTGGTTTGTTTTGGGTTTTGGTTTTTTTTTGTCAAAACTCCCAACAACTTCCATATCATAACCCTAAGGAACACGAAACTTAATTAAAAAAAGAAATATAAATTTAAAATAAGGCCTGTATCATAATACTATGCATAATAGTAGCTTCTGGAATTATTATTAAAAAACCCTGGTGTAACATCAAGAATGTATTACCAAAATGAATATAAAAACAAAACACTTTTTGTTGGCATTGCATATTGTTCTTCACAGTTAGAGATCTGCAGGCTGGCACCTGGCACAATCAGAGGCAAAGGATACAGATTAAAGCAAAAGCTGACAAGAATGCAGACTGCCTGAGGATCTGTAGTGGATGTGCCATTCTGAAGAATGTTGCAGATGTGTGCCCTGCTGCCCTTTTAGAAGCAGCTAAATCCACTGTCACAACTTACATGGGACAAAATTTTCATGTCCCAGTGCCACTGTTGCTCTTCTATAAAAGGAAAAGCAGTGAGGAGGAAATCTTCTGGTTTGTTCTGAGTCTTCCTTGTGTAGCCTTGACTTCAATTCTTTTAACTGTTTGACCTGTATCCCTCTGAGGAACCAAACCTCCTTGAAGAAAAGCCCAATGTGCTTTATAGAGTTTTGTTTTAAGAAACATGAAAGATTACAGATTTATTGTAAAAAGGTAAAAGGGAGCAAGACATTCATAGTTGTGATGCATTTGCTGCCAAAGAGAGACAGTCATTAGAAGTTTCAAGCAGAGTTCATGCAATAAATCTTCCGCTGGAGGGAGTTGTCTTGTCACCATGAGCCACGATCTGTCCTGAATTGGAGAGTTATCTTGCAAAGACCAGAAAGCACATGAATTCCTGGAAGCCTTGCTCTCAGCAGTGCCCGATAGAATTGAAATCTCAAGACTGGAGATTAAAATGCCTGTCTTGCTATTCATATCTCTGTAGTGTGACAAGCTATTCCAAACATACGTTCATGAAAGGGAGTTCTATTTACTGAGTAGATTTTTGCCTTGGGGAAATTTGATTTCATAAGTACTAATTTAATTTTGGTATAATGAATTTACTGGTTTGCTCCACTTACACAGCTTAATCCAAATAGAAAGACAGCAAGGAAGGTACTAGCAAGTAACTCCTTACCCCACAAACTTTGTTTCTCCTTAGCTATAACTACACATCCAGAGGGAAAAAATGAAGGACTGCATATATTAAACCACTATTTTTAAAAGTTACATTAAAGTCACTTAAATTCTTCAGGATGCCTTTCTTCATAAAGACAACTTGATTCATTCTCACTGCTCACTGGTACAACATCCATAACTCTGCCAATAACACAGAAATCTGGGGAAGGATTCTGTCTGTGTTCTTTAAAAGTGAGTTGTAGGATTTGTGTAATAGAACTAGTAGCTCTAGTTATTACAGAGTAAATACCATCCTTGTGTGAAAGGAAACATGGCACACTGATGGTGTTAAAACACTGTGCTTGAGTTTTTCAATGACTTTTGAAAGCCTGAAGTCTCAGAATACCTCAAATTCTGTACCTACCTACCTACAAGAGAGGTGGTGCCTGGGAAGTTAGTCAGTAAGCAATGTGAGTTACTCTGAACTCCAGAGTCTCTCCACAGCACTTACTGTCTGACCGAGCCTTTGTGAGCATGAAGATGGAAAAGCAGAAGCTCTTTTTTTTCTACCATAGGCATGAATTTAGGAGGTATGGGTCAGCTTAAAACTATTTTCAAACCTGAAAAGATTCCCTCCCCAGAAGGAGACCTCAGGACAGGCTCTCATGGCTCCTGCCAAGAGCTGGCCACTGCACAGAATGGGTGCAAGCTGCCCTTCATGAGAGAGAGCTGGCCTGGCTTTCTGATCACACAAGAAAAATCCTTCATGCTGGGAATTTAAATCTAATCTCTGCTTTGGAGGTTGCATAGATATATTAGATAAAATTTACCTGGACTTTAAGTAATGCATATAAACATAAAGATAAAATGTAGAAAGTGTGTAAACACTGAAACATGAAGGGTTTTTTATGTCTTTGCTGAGGAAAGTAAGTTAACATCTAACTTTCCCTTATGGGATAGGAAATAACAGAGAATAAAGCCTTTCCACGGACTCAGGCATTGCCAACTAGTATGTCCCACAGGCATCAGCTAATAACATAATTTTCTGGAACCTTTTTCTCCTGGAGTAGTGACTCCTTCTTCTGAAATATTTAACAAATGCAGCTTTGAAGGAGGGAGAGGTTGTTCTTGAATGAATAGCTCAATCAAACACTTCTTAAAACTCCTCATTAGGAGCATTTTCTGGGAGGCAGCATGAGCTGTTGGCCTATACTTCTCAGGGAAGGTAGAGAGAGGGGAATGTTATATCCCCTCAACATATGTGTGTCAGGCAGAGCTGATGTGCAGGGGAGATCTTAAAATCGGAGTTGGAAATTATTCAATCTACATCATAGGAGCCTTCAATAAAGTCAGGCCATATTAGCTATGAATACAGCTGACAAATACATTTTATGCATGAAGAAACAGAGATTCTGCCTAGCTCCCAGGGGCAATGGCAAGAAGTGAGATGCATTTGAATTTGCTTTACCCTTTGCATCATAAGCAGTACCAGAGTACTGAAGCATGCTAGCAGTTGCATCATATATATACGGCTAATTGCATTTCAGTTTGCTCACATGGGATGATTGGATAAGCAAAAAGAAAGAAAAATAAATAAATAGAAGAATGTGAGAATGAAACTGCATTTTTTAAAGACTTTGATCCCTGATGTTTAAGAGCAGTGATCACAAAAGTAATGATTTGACTACTAATATACTGGAGCAATGATAAGTGTAAAAAGTAAGTGCATCTAATAACTTGTTATTCTCTGAATTGTCTAAGATATTTCTAACATTTTCATTTTTGGTTGACATAGAAGGAAATGTTGTAACACAGGATGAGGAAAAGGCAGAGGTACTTAACACCTTCTTTACCTCAGTTTTTACTACCTGGAAAGAACGTCTACCAGACAGCTGGCCTGCAGAACTGGCAGAGGGAGCCAGGGAGCTGCATGGTTTCCCTTTGTTCCATGAGCAAGTGATAGGAGCTCTCCTCAGCAGCTTGGATCCCCACAAGTCCATGGGACCAGATGGGATCCATCCTAGGGTGCTGAGAGAGCTGGCAGATGAGCTGTCCAAACCACTCTCCATTATTTTTCATCAGTCCTGGCTCACTGGAGAGATCCCAGCTGACTGGAAGCTGGCCAACGTGGTACCCATCCACAAGAAGGGCCGGTTGGATGAGCCAGGGAATTACAGGCCTGTCAGCCTGACCTCAGTACCAGGAAAGATTATGGAGCAGGTCATCCTGAGTGCAATCACACAACACTTAGAGGATGGCCAAGGGATCAGGCCCAGCCAGCATGGGTTTAGGAAGGGCAGGTCCTGCCTGACCAACCTGATCTCCTTCTATGATCAGGTGACCCGCCTGGTGGATGTGGGGAGGCCTGTGGATGTAGTCTACCTGGACCTCAGCAAGGCCTTTGACACCGTTCCCCATAGCAAGCTCCTGGCCAAGCTGTCAGCCCATGGCTTGGATGGGAGCACACTGAGATGGGTTAGGAACTGGCTGGAGGGCCGAGCCCAGAGAGTGGTAGTGAATGGTGCCACATCCAGCTGGCAGCCAGTCACCAGTGGTGTGCCCCAGGGATCAGTGCTGGGCCCCATGCTCTTTAACATCTTTATTGATGATCTGGACGAGGGCATCGAGTCCATCATCAGTAAATTTGCTGACGACACCAAGCTGGGCGCAGGAGTTGATCTGCTGGAGGGTAGAGAGGCTCTGCAGAGGGACCTCGACAGGCTGGGCAGTTGGGCAGAGTCCAACGGCATGAGATTTAACACATCCAAGTGCCGGGTTCTGCACATTGGCCACAGCAATCCCATGCAGAGCTACAGGCTGGGGTCAGAGTGGCTGGAGAGCAGTCAGGCTGAGAGGGACCTGGGGGTGCTGGTCGACGGTAGACTGAACATGAGCCTGCAGTGTGCCCAGGCAGCTAAGAGGCCCAATGGCATCCTGGCCTGCATCAGGAACAGTGTGGCCAGCAGGAGCAGGGAGGTCATTCTGCCCCTGTACACTGCACTGGTTAGGCCGCACCTCGAGTACTGTGTCCAGTTCTGGGCCCCTCAGTTTAGGAAGGATGTTGACTTGCTGGAACGAGTCCAGAGAAGAGCAACAAAGTTGGTGAGGGGTTTGGAACATAAGCCCTACGAGGAGAGGCTGAGGGAGCTGGGGTTGCTTAGCCTGGAGAAGAGGA
The DNA here is from genome assembly GCF_014839835.1 of Dryobates pubescens. Lineage (NCBI taxonomy): Eukaryota > Metazoa > Chordata > Aves > Piciformes > Picidae > Dryobates > Dryobates pubescens. Next base: position 51,595,041 of record NC_071612.1, read on the forward strand.
GACTCAGGGGTGACCTTATTACTCTCTACAACTACCTGAAGGGAGGTTGTAGACAGACAGATGTTGGTCTCTTCTCCCAGGCAAGCAGTACCAGAACAAGAGGACACAGTCTCAGGCTGCGCCAGGGGAGGTTCAGGCTGGATGTTAGAAAAAAGTTCTATACAGAAAGAGTGATTGCACATTGGAATGGGCTGCCTGGGGAGGTGGTGGAGTCGCCATCACTGGAGGTTTTTAGGAGAAGACTTGACAGGGTGCTTGGTGCTGTGGGTTAGTTGCTTGGGCGGTGTTGGATTGGTGATGGGTTGGACGCGATGATCTTGAAGGTCTCTTCCAACCTGGTTTATTCTATGTATTCTATGTATTCTAATATATTGTAGGTACATTTCATATTCCCATGATTTCTCTAAAGATAGTTTCTTTTTGATTATGAACTGCTGGTAAGCCCTGTGAGGCCATGGAGTCATATGGAAAACCACAAGCACACATGTCTGAAGACAAACACCCTCTGTTTCTTCTTCTTATAAAAATAAAGACTCAAGTAAGCTCACTGATCACATGTTTACAAAGAACAGATTATTTGTAGAAAAATGACATCAGCTAAAATATCTAAAGCCTAACCAAAGGGAAAAACAAATGTTGTGCATCAGCTACTACTTTACAGAATGAAAAGTCTAAGAGACAAATCCTGAGCACTGCAAGAAAGAAAAAGAGTAACCGAGTGACATTGTTTTTTACCAGTCTGTACATCTGATTACACTGGAGAACACAATACTGAGAAAGATTAGTAATCATGCAATATGAATTTCCTTATCCAGTGGCTAGGAATTCCTAAATAATCTTTAAATAAAAAACATTGCATTACATGATATGATTTACCACTCGTTCTCATCCCATCTTTACCAGTCCTCTCCTGTATGTTGCCTACAAAGTATAATTTCAGGAATAAAGAAACTTAGCTATGCACTTGTTCTTATTAAGGAAAATCAAAGCACATAACAACAGTGTTAGATCTACAGAAGGAAACCGGGGGAATTAATGTTTAACCTTTCCTTATCAGAAAAGAACCCCTTTTCACCATCTTGGTAACAACACTTAGTGATCTGCATTCCATTTGATTGTTTAGTACCTAATTCTTTCCCTTAGAAGGGGCCATAGCAAAAATTGTATATTTGATGGATTCTGCCCTAGAGGTCAGTGCTTTCAGACTCTAAACTTGCAAAATAACCATTTTTAATTTGAAAGAGGTGTTTGTGTGTTGGATTTTCATTTTTTTTTTAAGTTCAGTGGCATGATTAATAATATCAAAGGTTGTAAAATTACATAGACACTTAATGATCATCTTCTCTGCTGCGTAACTGTTTTTACGCTGCTTTCAGGCTGTATTAAAGACTATGTCAGTGCTTAGAATAATGTGATTCACATTTTTTAGGCTTTGCTATGATTATCACCTTTGTTTAATAATTATGTTCCTTCCATCTTTAGCATCTGATTTACCCTTGTGTGAAATCCTTCTAAAATACTTTGTCTCCCAAATGAGAGTCCAAAACCATATCAGTATTATAAAATATTCCAAAGTATCCTACCTACTTAAGTAGTCAAAAGATAGTAAAATTTCAGATAATTTAGTAAAAAAGGATTTGGAATTTTGGAATTTACATTTCTTGCTTTAAAATCAATGATAAATGTGAGCTCCTTACCACTCTTCTTTGAAAATGAAGCAGTAAGATAAAAAGATGTTCTTCAATAACTGCTTTAAACAGTGCAGCAATATCCTTACATAAATGGGGCTGGTTAGTCTTGAGAAGACTGAGAGGGGATCTCATCAATGTCTATAGCTATCTGAAGGGTAGGTGTCAAGTGGAGGTGTCTCTTTTCAGTGGTGCACAATAATTAGACAAGGAACAGCAGCTACAAGCGTGAACATCGAAGGTTTCACCTTAACATGAGGAGAAACTTCTTTAGACTGAGGGTGACAGAGCACTGGAACAGGTTGCCCAGAGAGGTTGTGGAGTCTCCTTCTCTTAAGACTTTCAAAACCTGTCTGGATGCATTCCTTTGCAGACTACCCTAGGTAATCCTGCTTTGGCAGGGGGCTTGGATCCAATGATCTCTGGAGGTCCCTTCCAACTTTTAATGTACTGTAATACTGTGACACCAGAAGTTGCACTACATTATGAACACAGACTACAGGCATATTACTTGGGTTTCACAACAGATGTTTTAATGATAGTTTTTAAATTGAATAAAATCACCTGAACATATAAGAATCCTTAGTATGTAGCATACACCCTTTTTACTGCTGGGAGTACTTAAAATGAGATTTACTAAAATCAATGGGAAAGACTCATGTGGGCTTCAGAATCAGAATCCATTTCTAACCATTTTTATGGATGACCCCAGTCATAGCACATCTTATCTAAGAATATTATTACAGCAGCAAGTAAGTAATCATGGCATAATGGGATGGAGTCACATTTCATCTTTCCCCAATTTCTTGCCTTAGAATTGAAAATTTCTGTATTACTTACTTTCTGATGTAGTTTTAAAAAGTGCCAGATTCCAAATTCCATTATTTAAAATAAATAATTTAAAACTGATAGATAATCAGACCTGCTAATGTGGGAAGATTTTTATGTTTAATATTCTTGTCTATACTGAATGTATTTGCTCATCTATATGTTTCTCTCTGAAGACTTATGAAGGTTTGGAAGGTGAAGGATGTGAGTAAAGCATGTAGCAGAATTTGCAGATGACCTACTAAAACCAGAAACAGGGCTTTGTTATACCATTGGGGGGGGGGGGTGGGGAGAGAGAAAAAAAGGTATATGGATATGGACCACCTGTGGTGCAGCTACTTAGCAACAGAAGAGCCCACACTGGATTGAGCAATCCTCTGTATGGCAACACAGGCATGGCCTTAGAGGTGAAAATTTTCAGGTAGTTGCTGGGTTACTAAATCAAATTCATTTAATCTGAAATCACTACAGTAATTCCTTTGGGTGAATGTAATTTATATTCTATTTTAGTTGCTAGGAGTGTGAAAGTCTTTAGAAGTATAGAGGCCTGAAGAGGAAGAAATAGATCAAGGTGCAAAGAAAGCAAACTTTTAAGATCATACCTGAGGAAAGATATGGTTCCCCTAGGTTTTAGCCATCTGTACCCAGATCTTAACATGGCAGTTGCTGTGAAAAGGTTCAGACAGGCTGAACAAAGTTCCTAAATCCAAAAGAGCAGGATGCTTTGGGAAAGACTCTCCATATATATCTGTTTGCTTTTCTCTAAGGGTTAGTAAGTGTTTGGTCAGAGAGAATATAAGGCAAGACAACTTTTAAGCTGATTCAGTACATCCTATACCCTGTATGCTACACAGGAATCTGTCTACATGAGATCAAATACAATTCTGGACAGAGCATTCAGTCCCAAATCCCACCATATCTTGCTCAGTAGTGCACAGGAGCTGCATCAGGAGGGCACAGGAGGCAAAACTTGCTGCCTTAATGGGGAGCTCACTGCTTTCTGAGAGGTACAATGTTGCCAGAGTAACAAAACAAACTTTGTTTCAGAAGACTTGCTTTTGCCCCTTCATCTGGGCGGGTACACAAACCACACCAGAAGTCTATCGAATTTTAATTGTTTCCTACACACTTGCAACAGGATAAACTGTTCCTTGAGTTTGGGTTACAATTTGGTGGTTAGCACTCTAGCGTATTTAGGCTCCCCTGAGGATGGTACTAAAATGAAGTTTTCTACTTCCTACACAAATGGTCTTAACCACACAGTATCACAGTATCACAGTAACTAAGGTTGGAAGAGACCCCAAGGATCATCAAGTCCAACCTGTTCCAACAGACCTCACAACTAGACCATGGCACCAAGTGCCACGTCCAATCTCCCCTTGAACACCTCCAGGGACGGCGACTCCACCACCTCCCTGGGCAGCCCATTCCAATGACGAATGACTCGCTCAGTGAAGAACTTTTTCCTCACCTCGAGTCTAAACCTCCCCTGGCACAGCTTGAGACTGTGTCCCCTTGTTCTGGTGCTGGTTGCCTGGGAGAAGAGACCAACCCCCTCCTGTCTACAACCACCTTACAACCACACATTACAACCACTAAGTGATTGTAATGTAAGTAATGCCTGTGCTCCTATTTCACTGGAGGACCTATGCCAAATTGCTTGAGGACAGGGTAGAAAGCACTGAAAGAAGCACAGCATCAGGAAGGAGAAGATTCCCAGAGCAGCAACAGAGAGAACCAGAATGAGTACTTGGCTAATTCTATCACCTGGCAGGAGAAAAACCTGGCAGCAACAAGTGCTCTCTGCCTCCCATTCTCTCTGTATTTCCATTCATAAACATCATCAGCTGCTGCTCTGTCAAGTGCAGACTGAATTCAGGATTTCAGCCTAAAAAAGGCACAATGAGCAGACCCTAAAATCTAGAGATGATAAGAATGAAATGGAGCTATTCAAAGAGTTGTAGCAAAAGTGAATACAAAATTCAAGGCCTCTGGGTCATTAGGAGCAAATCAGTTTTCTTGCCTTGTCTTCTTCTTCTTCTTTTTTTTTTTTTTTTAATTATTATTTTTCTTTGCAAAAGCTTCTGGCATATTCTAACAGGCCTACAGCAAGTCTTCCCCCACACAAAAATATTACCAGGATACTTGCATGCCACTCATTTGTCTCTCAACACATAAAGTTTACTAACTCCCTTTTGTGGCAAAACTCAAGGAAAACAAGCCACCTTTGAAAAACACGAGAGGGGAGGATAGAAAAGAAAGGAAAAACAGCCCCATGTTTTCAAAATGACAATGTGGGAGTTTGAACTGAACATTAAAACTTTCCCAGGAATCTCTAAAGAATTGGTATATATTATTTTAGGACTAAACTCAATCCATATTGGAGTCACAGGATTGCTTTTGAATTGTTGGGTAACATTTGTGGGTTGGATGACTTTCTGATAATAAACCTAGAAGTATACAACAGTTTTCCTCTCCCTGGGAGGTAAATGCTGCTGATATATGTATCAGTGCAAGTACCAGCAAGGTTAAGCAGTGCTTCCCAGATTTAAAAAAAAAAAAAATACTAGTTTGGCTTGGAAGAAGGCAATAAATAAGATTACTCCACCAGCTCCTGTTCTGTCTATTAATTCTATTTTTCCCTTAGTAACATTAGACTCTTGCAACTTATCTGTTTGAAGGGTGTTTAGAAAGGGATTTTTGAGAACTATTTTGCAAGTAGCGTAGAGGCTTCCCAGTTCTCTATGCATAGGAGAATTCATATCTGAAAAAAAAAAATAATATAGAAAGAAAAGGACTCACTAAACTCAGGGATCTCTCAGCTTTTTGTCCTAGAAAACTATTAGGACATTGCAATGCTCTATGTGTGCGCATGTACCTAGACTCATTTCACAGGTAGAAATTTTGAATTGTTAGTGTCTGAGTTAGTTCATGTTTCTGCTTGGTTCTCAGGTTCCTTTCTGTTCCTCTGAACTCTCCTATCTCTGCCTCCACAGACCACAGGTAACTCTCATCAGGACAACATTACCTGTGAAGTTTAGAGGCAGCTGTAGAAGCATAGATAAGTGACCTCAGCTAGGCTTTTGTGTGACTTGGCTGGAATCTTGGAAACACCTCAAAATAAAAATTGTTTTGTTTAGTTTCCTGTATTCTTCACTCTATAGTGTTGAATTCTATTTGTATTTTGTTTGTGGCTTATGGAATGGGAAGAAAGAGTGTAGGTAGATTTCTGTGAAAAAGCCATAAATCTGTGCTCAAACTAGCTTGTAACAGAGAAGGTAAGGTTTTTGGTGCCTTGATTTAAATAAAATAAAATAAATCTCATTGCCTCTAGATATTTTCGCTATTAAATAAGAACAATACCTACAGTTGAATAGGAAAAAAATATAAAATATGGTTTTTAAATGCCATATCTTCTAAATCAATATATTTCCTCATCATGATGGGATTTCATGCAACTTTCACCTAAATACAATGATGAATCTACTAACCTGCAAGTTGAAGAATTCTATATTCCCTGTCTCTTGGCAAAGGATGTTCCTGACTTCCAGGAACCTTCTGAAGCAGTCTTTCCAACATGAACAAAGCTAATGGATTTGCACATGGGACAGGTTATGAACACCCATACAATTAGGTAGGATGGCTCATCTGTAACTTGCTATGCTAACATAAATTGATGTGATGTATGATACAGGTGATGTATGATACAGGCCACAGCCTAAATGAGGCAACTGGGACTCATGAGCCCAAACAGAAAGAACAGATCAAAAAAAAGATACATTACCACTAACAGTTGCACTAACAGTTCAAATATGAAAGAAGATAATTAAAGGACAGGTTAGACAAATATTTTAAGTGTTGGATAACTGTATTTTGGCAGGTTGCAAAACCAAACTTGCACATTTTAAAGGTAACAACACAGATATCTAAGGGCTGAAGGACCAGTCAGTTATGGACAAAGCAGTAGATGGTGATGAAGAAAAAAGGAGAAAGGAAAGGGAAAAAGAAAACTAGATTTCACAATATCACTCACCAGTATTCTTCTCAGGGAATGTAATATTTCTCCTAGTTAGAAATTTAGGTTACAGGTCAAGTATATGTTAGCCTCATTTTCTTCGATCTGTAGATCAGGTGCCAGAGCTTATACAAAGACAGCAATTTAAAAACTAGTGGTGGTCCAACAGAAAGGAACAGGAAATGGAACAACTCTACTGATGAATTTCAGGGTTTGGATGCCATCACAGCAGAAACTGTATTCTATTTAAATAACTAATAAAGGTCAAGCATCTGAAAACATAGACTAGGATGCATATGAAAGTGTAACATGAAGGAAATTGGTAGAGCTTCCCAGAGAAGAAGTGTAAACTGAAGAAATAAACTAATACCAGAGACTGAAGAAGTGAGAGCTTTGCATAAAAACAGTTTATGAGCTATATTTTAACACCTCTCATTTCCTTCAGTTAAAGGTATTGAAGTGTGAAATTAAGGCCAGTTAGCTCCTTACATATAGATAAAATGCAGGGAAAATTAGGCAATTTTCAAACAATAAAAATGCAAAAATGTGATGATACTAAAGACATTGTTGAATAACCCATGAATTTTCACCTCTGTTTTATGCTCTCAGACAAATAGACACTATGAAGAAAATTGTAGAATTCTAGATTAATTAGTTTAGCATGCCATGGCTGAATTTGGATCAGTCAGATCCTGATGTAGAATAAATAACAGAAAAGCAGAGGCTGTAAAAGAATGAAATTAATGTTGATAGAGCCCAGAATGAAGTAGTGAGTTTATACTGTGAAATGGCCCTAGTCATTTTTATTTTAAGAATAGGAAGACTCAATAAAAGTCATAGGGCATATTGAAAAATAGGTAATATCAGTTGGTTTATTTTTTGTTATGCATATTTTTCTGGATTATAACTGAAAGAATTAAACCACTGCTCAGATAATAAACCTGAACAAACAGTGAAATATAGATTGTATAGATACCTATATTCAAGTGCATTTATCAAGCAGTAAAGTGATCTATTTAAGAAGGTAACAGAGTGGGAAGTATGATACTCAGTTTATCTGTGACATTTATTCCTATTTAACATAAGGGAAATATTTTAAGAGAAACATAAATACTGATGGGATTTGGAGACACCAGTACTATACAACGCTGACAGGAAGATCCCATGATGGTGGCATTCTGAAAGAAAACAAATACATTAACGAAAATGGAATACACATGAAAAAACATTTGGGAAAAATCTCTAAACATATAAATATTTGATGTTGGCAGTAGTTCTAGGACATTATCTACTTGCTATTAATGGCAAATTGATTTATAAGAATTTCTTCTTTTTTTTTTTTTATTTTAGAATCTACATGTATAAACAATTCAATAGATTTAGAACCAGTAACATGAGAAGTGTTCCAATCATTTCACATGCACACAGGTTTTCTTTATTATTATATTTTGGCTCAATACATGAAGGACATAATGGTGTGTTTTTTAATACTTATGACATCAACAGCCAAGAAAAGCCAACCTTATGGAATCTTAGACCTTGATTTACAGCTCTTTTTTCTCTTGATTTCAGAAAATTCCCTACTACCAATCATACTAATGAAATTAATGTTTAATAACACAACATTGCTTATTTTCTCATTCTAAAGAACAACACTTAACAACACTTAAACCACACTGAAAGACAAACAAATTGCAATCTGTCATGCTTACCATGACATGAGGTTTTAGTTATGCTTTGGAATTAGGCTTGCCAAATAAATTCCAAGTTCTGACAATTAAAAAAAATATTTTAATTCTAGTTTGAAAACAGGTAGTTCTATGGTCATATAAATATATTTACTGCTAAAAAGAGAGGTCCTATTTGATACTAGTCTGAAAGCACTAATTCATTTTCTTAGAATACCAAACAATCATGACACAACTTTCAGTTACAGTTTGAAATAAAGGCAGGAACATTCCTTATTTATTCTATATCTTTTCTACTGCTCATAGAGTTAGTGTTCTGCTTTTGGCTCATAGTTAATTCTAATAAAGAAACAAGAACTTGGGAAACACACAGATGGCTACATACTATAAATTATGTGGGTTGTCTTATGTGGGTGGTATGTAAAACACTGTTTCCTCACTCCCTCATATCAAGCCTGAATTCACAAGGTACTTGGTGCTTGATAAGACTTTTACATTTTCTATTTTCTGGCCTCCAAAAACAAGTCTTGTCAAATTGGAAAACTTTTATGTAACATAATTTCTCAAAATCCAAAATGCTTTTCATTAATGATGGCTCTATTCTCCCCAGAGGAATGCTTCATACAGAAAGAGTACAAGAGGAGAAAATCCAACAAGAAAAAGACATGTTCAAGTACGACTGAAGTGGTTTAGAGTATTACCCAGACCCACTGCTGGAAATACTTCTGAAAGAGCTAGCTTTGGAAGCTGGTCACCTGAAAACAGTGTGAAAACAGATGTGATAAAGGAAGGACCTGATCATCCATCAGATGGAATCCAGACGAGAAAATTAGAGTTAATGAACCATGACCCATGAAGCTGCTTCAGCACCTTTTTACAACCTCACTTCATGACCTTAAAGAAAGTACCAGGGCTTATTTTATAGAGCACATCTGCTCTAAATTCCAAAAGGATAAATTTAAATGCAGAAGTTCCGTTTTGTTTCTTCCCTACTTTTTAGTCACAGATAACGTGTATTAAACATAAGTGTATTTACTTTCCAGTCATAAGTATAACATATACAAGGAAGGAGAACTCATCTTGTTCTTCACCACAGTGACAGGAGTAAAAATACCAAGAAATTGACCTTGTTGTATCCCAAAGATTCAGATGGTAATTATTAAGCAGCCTAATTATGATGCATTTTTTTTTTCAGATTGTCAGTATTTTTCAGAAAAGTAAAGAGAATGTCTTTCTCTGTCAGCTAACATTAAACTCAAATCCTTGCTTTATCCCATATTACATTTCTTTCTGGAAAGAAGGGACAAGTTCCTTTCACAGCCTTCCAATAGTTTTCTCAGATCGCCATAAACCATGTTAGGGATTGTTTTATTTTGGGTTTTTTTTTTGTTCTTATGTATAACAGAGGATTGATACAGGATTCATAATTCTTATTTTTCCATATTAGGCATACCTTTCCCCAGCCTCCTTCTAATATGTTCTGCCAATATGCAAGTACATTTGTTTGCAGTGTTCTCCCTACCTCGAGCAGAGAGCTCCATGTTAATTTCCCCTGTCTTCTCCAGAGACACTGCCACATTGGTTTCCTCAGGAAATGCATTCCTGTTGTTCCCCGATTCCTCTCCTTGTCCTCCCCACTGCAGGGATCATGAAACAGCATGAAGGACTAAAAGGCAGATTCCCAGGAATCCAAATCTACTTAATCTTTAAGAAACTACACTGACTCTCTTTTTCCAGACTATATGCTTATATAAAGTGGTTAACCCTTCAAGTTGATATTAACCAATAATTTAAAATTTAATCAAGCTGCACATTAATCCAGGACCAAATCAATGCTAGAGATATTTGCTGAAATGGTGATACCATATTTTGGGCTGACAAAATGATTCATCAGCCCAACATTTGATATGAATACAGTATTAGCATAAAAATGGTTTTTATATAATTTATTTTCCAAAATTTATGGTTCTCCCATCAGTTCACTATGAAAATTGATATCTAAACTTCAATTGCTTTTTGGTAATGGTAGGCCATTCCAGGAACACTTGTCCAGGTTAGGCCTTGTCAAAGCTTTTTACAGTAAAATATATTATTCTACTCCTTTTAGAATAAGCAGAAAAGATCACACCTTTAGGCAACATTCTACTTCTCTTGCAGGAACTCAGTGGGAGCTGGTGCCTCACACAGAAGACCTTCCCACTGAGTTCCTGCAGCCTGATGCAGAAGCAGCTTACCAGAGCTTAGAGACAGTGTCTCACAGCCAGCTGCATCCCAGTTCCCTCTTCTCGCAGTGTCAAAAAGAGATTGGTCACATCCTGCTTCTGGAGAAGACAAAGGCATTCCAGCACTTGGTACCTCTTTAACTCTGAACTGGAAGAAAAGCATCATTCAGGAATAAGAGTCCAGTTTGATCTTGCACTTAGAAGTGTCTGTGGCATGTGCAGGGCCTCATTGCCTCTCAAGGGAAGTAGCTTGTAGAGCTTTGCATTATAAAATCTTTCTGTATTATTATTAACAAATTCAATAATAAAACATTTCTTTTTACTGTAGCAAAAAAAAGTCTCACACTATTTTAACTGGCTATGTAATAAAAATTCCTGCAAAGTGTCTCCCCCAGTATATACACACTATTGGTAAGTCAAATTCAGGCTTATCTTTCTTTTTGCTTTGGTTTTGCCTTTTAACCATCCAAGAGTTCATTAAATGTCACTGGAGTTGAAAATATGTTAGTGAAAAATAAAATATTTAAATAGCAAAATACAGAGTGTTTGCTGCAAATACCTCCTGCCTTGCTGAAACATCAATCATTTTTTTTAAATATGTGTTCAGAAAACTCATATAATATAGTGAATGAACCCTCCACAGAGCAGAGGAATGACATTTTAAAACTCCAATATTTTAATGCTTTCCTTCAACCCAATAGTACCCCAGTAAGGAATGAATATATAAGAAATAGCTGGGTTTATCCAGCTTAGTTCAAAGTCAATGATATGTAAAGTATTCACCTTTACAACTGAATATTCAAAACAGGGAGGAATAAATAAAGGAAAAGAGGACAGAGGTGCTGGCAAACACATCCATGATTCCTAGGAAAATACACATAAAAGAGTCCACACTGCAGCATTTCTATGCAACCCAAATTCAGTCTAAGATACAGCTACAATAGCTATTCTAAACTACCTTTCTACCTGGGTACTCCTGTTCTAGAAGAGGGTTGATTTTAACATCTCACTTTCAAAGACTAAAATCAGTGGTGAAGGTTCAACATAAGATTTAAAGGTAAGCCCTCTTGCATGCTATTTTCTTGAACCAGATATTCTTAGTGAGCCATCTTCGTCCATTGCCGAACAAGTACTGGTGACTGTCTTCTCTTTCATTTGAAAATGGTTCAGAAGCCTAGCCCACAAGTACTAATGTAGCCATGTCATATGGACTGATATTTGACCGAGTATTACATTCATCTTAGCATTTTCTGAACAACTAGCAAACTAGGAAAACAAACAGGAAGATCCTGTTTGGAAACCTCTCGCTTTGAAGGACTGACAAAAGCTACCTCACTACAGTCATTGCAACCAAATGACACTTTCTATAAATGGCAGAACAGAGCAACACAAGTATTCATAGGGGATCCCTTTGATCCCAAGAGCATCATTTACCTGTGTTACGGGTCATTTAATTATTTGTCTTCTCAGTCAATATCCTTTGATGTAACAAATTCAGGATGTCAGTGCTCTGGTATATGGACAAGTAATTAATTCCAGCAATAATGTCTTCAAAGATGACATTGCAGTACAATATAGAAGAAAATGCGGGGGGGGGAAAGAAAGAATAAGAAAAAGAAAAAGAAAAAGAAAAAGAAAAAGAAAAAGAAAAAGAAAAAGAAAAAGAAAAAGAAAAAGAAAAAGAAAAAGAAAAAGAAAAAGAAAAAGAAAAAGAAAAAGAAAAAGAAAAAGAAAAAGAAAAAGAAAAAGAAAAAGAAAAAGAAAAAGAAAAAGAAAAAGAAAAAGAAAAAGAAAAAGAAAAAGAAAAAGAAAAAGAAAAAGAAAAAAAGAAAAAGAAAAGGAAAAGGAAAAGGAAAAAAAAAAAGAAAAAGAAAAAGGAAAAAGAAAAAGAGAAAAAGTTAAAGATAAATAGTTTCCCTCTTTAATTCACTGAAGAACCAAGCTCTGTATATTAGTTTGAGTGAGTTATTTGAAGGAATTAGATACACAGTGTAGCCTTTTTCTTTACCTTATGTGACACATGTAAACCTTGAGTTTATTAAAATATAACTGACAGCTGTAAATTCATGGGACTATATGTTTATATATTCTAAAGAAAGATTAACATGCTAAAAATCACACTTATTTATTTTTAATGAATATGTATTCTCATTCCTTTCCTAATAACCCTCAAAGTACAGTCAAAGCGAAGCCATGCAACACATATATGTGCTATTATCTCTAAATTTACAAACACTAGAGTTGTTTGAGGTTATTCAAGGCAGACAAATCATAAAATGAGCATTCTGTATAAATAATAACAGAAATCCACTCTTGATCACTTTCTATAATATACCTAGCCTCCTTATTATTTTCTAAATTTCTCTGAGGCTCATTCTTCAGGTGTTCTGGACTATAAAATATGCCCACTTTTATCCTTAAATCCTGAGAACCAGACTGATTGCAAAAAGATAAAGTTCTGACTCAAAATATTGAGACCACATCTGTGTGAGTATTGCAGCCCAACAGGAGACTTCTAGAGCAAAACAGTACCTGTACAGAAGATGCATCATCCATACTACATGCACTTCAAGTGCCTTTACTCAAAATACTTGGTAGCAGGTTCTGTGGACTGAATGCCCATAAATAGATGGACTTCATCTGTTGTACTCATCCTCAATTCACAGTAAGTTAAAAAAGAACACAGTTTCCAATTTCTCATACTGCTTCATGATGTGAAGTACAGCACATGGGAATAGCTGGGCTATTCACTTTAAAAGTGCACTCCTGGAGTAAGGACACAGTCTCAGGCTGCACCAGGGGAGGTTTAGGATGGAGGTTAGGAGGAAGTTCTACACAGAGAGAGTGATTGCCCATTGGAATGGGCTGCCCAAGGAGGTGGTGGAGTCACTATCACTGGAGGTGTTCAGGAGGAGACTTGATAGGGTGCTTGGTCACATGGTTTAGTTGATTAGGTGGTGTTGGATGATAGGTTGGACATGATGATCTTGAAGGTCTCTTCCAACCTGGTCTATTCTATTCTATTCTATTCTATTCTATTCTATTCTATTCTATTCTATTCTATTCTATTCTATTCTATTCAGCAAGCAGCTGAGCAGAGTATGATTTCATGAATTTACATAGTGTAGCTGCACAAATCTTGATGTTTAACATGCTTACCTGCTTTGTTACAATTCAGCCAAAGTACTCAGCCCTGATATCTGACACTTTACTCTGTTTTTCATACCCTGACTCTACAGAGTTACATTCAAATTAGACCTGGAAGCAGCCATAATGAAAAATTAGGAGTCTGTTTGCGTATTCCTTTTGGGCTACTATTGTGGATCTAGACTTTAAGTTTACTCTCTGATGTAGAATTCCTAATTTGTTTTTAATCTGTCCATTATCTTCTTCATTGAGTTCACTAGTAAGAAATTGTTCAGATTCAAAGGTGTGATCTCTTCAGCAGGGTGAAACAGGTTAAATGAAGTGTTTGCTCATTTCTATAATGGGATGATGACTACAGTAAAGGTCATATGGTTTTAATGGGAAAAAAAAGCATAGGAAGTTTTTCACTGTACATCAGTTCAAAGAAATGTCCTTACCATTTTAATAATTTTATCCTTATTATTTGTGAGATTTAACTGTCCATTAATGTGGAAACAGCATAAAGTTAGCAGAAAATAATAACTGAAATTATAATTTATGAAAATAGTTTTCTCAGGCAAAATATTATTTGGAGTGAAATAATACGACTTAAGAACATTATAATGCTCCAGAAGAGCTGCACATCCCTTAGTGAGAGGAAAGTGAAGAACTATTTACATAGATGGAAAAATTTAATCTTTTCTGCTTTCTTCAGATATCCTGGGGAAGCAGGAAAATAATGGATTGATATGTAGCACACAGTTCCCATATGGCCTCTGCCAGCTTTTCATATCATTACCTGTCAAAGCTTGATCTACAAGTTTATTTAACATGAAGTCACTCCGAATGGTTGCTTTCATATGAAACCTCCTTATCTACCTGCTCTAGTCATGATAGATGAAGGTGGTCACGGCCTTGGTAGGAATTATTTGCAGATCCTCCATCTCTCTTTTTCATTTATTTTAGAGCAAATATGAGTGGTGTTACTTACAGCCCTGCTAAGGAAGATTAGCAGAATCAAATAACAGTAATATAGATACAGTTTTTAAGATGTTATTTCTCCATGTCTAAAGAGCTGAAAAACCTGTGCAAATGACACAGCATTTTGGTGTCTAATTTCCAGCTATGGCAAGGAGTGTGAAAGGAAGAAAAACATATTTACAAATATATTAAAGGGCTACAATATGGATAAGTGCTTTTGAGTACCCTGTAATTCTTCACTTCTTTCTTCCCTCATCCTCCTTCCTCCTACCCCCCCTTCTCTATCCCTCCTTCTCTTCCTTTTAGTCTTCTTCCTTCCTTTCCTCTTCCTCCTCTCCTTCCTAATACTCTATTATTCAATAAGAACATAACTAAAATTGCACATACCAGATATAATAAGAACAGTAGCAGAAAAAAAAAATACAACAGAAAGCTTTGTAAAGCTGGAACTGCAATAGGTTTCATTTAGACACACTACAGGTATATTTGGCAGCAATGGACAGATAAATTGAGCTTTTAGAAAGCAGCCTGAAACACAGTACAACCACTCTGTTACACAGGGAACGTGATGGCAACTTTAGCTCTCCATTTGTTTTGAAGTACCTGGAAAGAAAAGGAAAGAAGTAGGGTAAACCAGTTTTTGCATGGTTTTTCTGCTCTATTTTTGAAAGCTAGAAGCAAAGCAGAAAACAATTTTCAGAACCAACCTGTCATACTCAACCTCTGTGTCTGGGAAGATCATGGAACAGATCCTCCTATATGACATGCACAGAGAGGACAGGGAGGTGATTCTAGACAGCCAGCATGGCTTTACTAGGGGCAAATCCTGCTTGACCAACCTGGTGGTTTTCTATGATGAAGTGACTATGTCAGTGGACAACGAACAACCTACCGAGGTGATCTATCTGGACTTCTTCAAGACCTTTAACATGGTCCCCCACGACCTCCTACTTGCCAAGCTGGAGAGATACAGATTTGATGGGTGGACTATTCAGTGGATAAAGAATTCACTGGATGGTCACATCCAGAGGGATGTGCAATCACTGCCCCTTCCTGGGGAATGACCCTGCAAATTTATTAGCTTTGTGAGGCTTCAGCAAACACTTTGTGTTATTAATGGTTATTCCTAATCATTAGTTTTACATCAATCTTGCCTTAGACCTTCCACAGCCATAGTAATGCTCTGATTACACAGTGAAGCTTTGGTGGGCTTCAGATTTGGGGTGCGGTGTTGTTTTTTTCTTAATAAAAATACTTGTTGCTTTTACATGTTTTGCTATAAGATCTGGTTCAATGTTTTAATTTCTTCCTAACTTTCCATTAGTACAGGAATATCAAATCACAGAATGTTCACCTATGTTTACTCACCTGTGGCAGCTTTTTGATGATCCAATAAAAAGTACAGGAAAGGTATTTTACTATGCTTGTTAATGGGTAAATATTCAAAGGACAACTTGACATTTAAATCTCTTAAAATAAATCTCTTAAAATAAATTTACATGTTATGAATTTAAATTAGTTGTGTTTGATTAGCTGGAATACTCTCCTCAATATGCAGCGCTGGAATTCTCCACTTTTCTCAGACCAAGATAATTCTCAACAAAGAAATTACTGTGCAGCACCAAAACAAGTGGACACCCTAGTTCTTTTAGTTCTTCACAAGAAAAGGGGGGGAATGCATTCTTATTTAAATAACCTCTGTCTCCAATGATTGTTAAATTGACCCAAGTAAAATAAAAATTCAAAGACTATAAGTAGTTTTGTAAGAATAGTGTCAAAGTACTAAAGATTCAAGCTACCATTTACACACACCTAAAAATATACAAAGAAACAGAAATGTTGTTCAAGAAAATCTCTTGAATGTGCCTAGAAGGGATATAATCACCTAATATTTATATATCAATAATAATCTATAACTACTATAACAGATTTAAACACAGCCTTTCAAGGTTTAATCTGTTAAACAATAAGCTTACACCACCAAGCTTTTCCTCCCTAATTCTTTTCTCCGAAACACCATCTGATTTTTAATAGGGAACAATACAGGTGTCAGTTTGCACTGACTTTGAAAACAAAGATGTTTGCTGTACACATAATTAATCCATTAACTCTAAACCACGCTATTTTACCAAAGGGTGGTCTAGAGATTAGAGGGAGAGAATATCACAGCATTAACAAGCCCATTTCAAATGAGGCACCCTTCATCTCATTTGTGAGACACATAGTCCCATAAAGCCAAGATTTATAAGGCCGTATAAATTATGCATGCATGTCAAAAAGACAAAAGCATTGTCTGCTCTGTCAGCATTGGGGTGTTCTTTCCATCACTTAAAGAAAAAAAATAAAAAGGAGCAGACCATTTTCAAATGATCTCTTTTCATCACCTAGAAACACCTACGGGATAAACTGAAACTAGAAGTATCTGAACACATCCACTTGGCTTATGGTTAGACAAGGAGAGCACTAGGGCTGGTGGGAAGCATTTCAAGAAAAGCATTAGAGCTCTGCTGTGAAAATTTGAAACCTGTAACAAGCTGGATTTTAAATGTCAAGTTAAAGGGTAAAAAGCCATGTCACCTTAAGAGAAGTAAGACTGTTTAAAATACATGTGTAAAATAAACTACATATTTATTGTTAAAAATCCCAGTTCTCCAAGTGTTTCTACACATTCCTTCAAGTAAAGAGACACTCTTACTGCAGTCACAGTGAGTATATGATCAGTCTCACTTTTGATTAGTTTTCTGTTTCTGTTGGCTTTTCTATATGAACAAAGGACCTACAAACAACTATGAAAATTAACTATTAAAAACCTCCGCCAAATTATTATGAGGATTTAGCTTCACTCTCATCCTTGAAGTCTGCACTACACCATGGTTCACTATGGGATTATATCTACATACTGAAACTGGGATTTTTCTTTTAAGTTATTTTCTTGGTGGGGGCTGGGGAGGGGAGAAACTTAGGTCAACAGAAATTTTCTTACGTTTGCTTTAAAAAGAAAATGCAAAGCTAAAACACACTCCTTCACATTCTGAATCGTCATCAAAAAGATAAAATTTGTTTTCATGAAATGTATTAAAACAGGAACCTACACTGAAGACAATGTTTGTCTTCACTAAAAAAAAAACCCAAACCAATACCTGCAAGCAAAACCCCCAAACTTAAAACCATTTCAGTAACCTGATAATACCATTAACATAAAAGCTGATAATGTTGCTAAACAGGAAGGAAGGTCCCTCTAAGAAGTGATTGCATTTTCTTGTCCTGGTTTCAGTTCAAACAGAACTAATTCTGATCCATGATTTTACTTTGCAGCTCAATCCCTTCTGAGTAACCGCACTTTCTGAAATTCACAGTATGTTTCTGGTTGGCACTAAGCACTGGTATGCAGACCAAGGTCACTGCTAAATCTTGTGTACAACTTTGGGGGGTGCAGAGTACAAGGCCGCACCTGTGGTAAAGAGCAGACAGTTCAGGTGACCCTAAACTGACTAATGAGGTATTCTATTCTGTGCATGCCATATTCAACAAAAAGCTGAGGGATCATGAGTGTCAAGCCTCTTCTTCAACAGCCAGCATCTGGGGTGAACTCTGTCCATCCTGCCTTTGATCCCAATCCATGAGTTCCTGAATCTAGATCCACAATCTGGTTCCTGTTCGTCACTGATTCCAGTCTGGGACTTCTGCCACAGCATCATTAGTGGCAGTGACTAATTGCCATCAGGGAGGGGGAGGGGGGTGGGGGGGAGGTCGGTTTCGGTATTGGTTTTGAATATGTTACATATATATTTGTGGGTTTGTGTATGTCACACATATATTTGCATATGTTTCTTTTCATTGTTATTATTTTCATTAAAGTAGTTTTAACTTTCCAGTCAGTAAGTCTCTCTCCCTTATTTCCTTTCTCTTTCCTTTGGAGAGGGGAGAAGGATTAATAGAGTCTGTCACTCATTGGGTGGGCCAGCCCAGCCCTAACCCTTGACATTTCTCTAAGTGGAATCCTGAACAAACTGAAAAACAGGACACTTTTTTATCAGCCTTACTGAGTCAAGATTAATCTTTTCTGTCTTTATACACACACAAAAAAAATGTCAAATTGTGTCCACGAGTGCTAAACACAGGCTGGCTCCACCTGCTTCTTTCAGAGCTAATCACTCTGTGAGATACTAGAAGTGGAAGAAACTTTGGGGAGCCAAATACGAAGAATGGTTGGTTGATAAGATTACCTTTCAGGGGCAGTAAAGCAAAGACACAATTTCCTGTTTGATAACAGAACAGATAATGAAACTCTGAATAAACTGATAGTATTTCAACAAAAATACCGAGAAAATACTTTTCCTTTTCTGTGTTTTGTACCAATACTTTTGTCATCTCTACTCCTCATTAGGAGAGGCACCTCATATGAATGTCCAAATAACTCACCTTTTCATATGTTAGGTTTGCTCAACACTAAGAATTCACGATCAGTCTTCCACTGCAAACTGCAAGGACTTTGAGATCTCCTCTATGTACAATTAAATACTTCAGAAGACATTTTTTCTTATAAATTATGTCACTAAAGAAGGCACTTCTATGCATTTCTACTTACCATGCCATTCCAGTTGGTGGCAACTGAAATGCAGTCAATTCATCAACCCAAGTTATTTTAAAACTAATAGACACAATGTAAAGGGAATATAAACTGTTCTGCAATACTGGCCTGAATAGCTGCCTTTCAGTTTAGCCTGATATTATAAGAAACACACCTATTAGCCCAGAATCATCACTTCCACTGTTTTGCATACATCATGTCACAAGAGTAACACAAGAGTACTTATGCTTTAATGAGCTGCAATCAGATAGAAAACAAAGCTTTTCATAGAAAACATCAGCTGCTGCTCACATACATTAATAAGCAGCAACTTTCTGGACAAAGATATTTTTCAGGTTACCTTGTCATAATGTGACCATAAGGAAAAAACTGTCACTGTGCTGGAACAGGCTGCTCAGAGAGGTTGTGTAATCTCTGTCTCTGGAGACATTCAAAACCCACCTAGATGCATTCCTGTTTGACCTGATGATCTTTTGAGGTCCCTTCCAAACGCTAATATTCTGTGATTCTGTGTGTAATGAAACTTTCCCAACAAAGACTTATTTACACCAAGACATGTTGACCCAGGAAAGTGTTCATTCCTGTACATAATTTTAAGCAGATGATCAGTCTTTAGTGAAGCTGAAAGATCTACTTATTGGCTTAAGTATACATACAGACTCCTGCATACCATTGAATCAGAGCCAACAAGCTGTGAAGGATGCTGAATAGCTATGATATTCATTGAGACACACAGGAATTGTAAGCTCTCAGGACCTCTTTGTATGTTATGACCTCATTTAGAGCTTCTGATCAGTTGCCAAACATTTACTTAGCTGTTAACACACTGCTAGTTAATGTGTAACAACTGCAACAAACTCTCAAAATAGTGTATTTCAACCCACTAGCTGTAAATCACTAAGTTCTATTTAAAATCTCTATAAAAATTCTATATTAAAAATGCAGTCACTTCTATAAATATAACACTGTAAATTGTTTAAGCTTAATTCAGAGTGTAATAAATCTCACTTTGGGTTCTTCTCAGGTCTTCTTGGATAAATCACAGGGAAAAATATATTTGTGGTACAAACATTTTAACAATTCAATTATTGCTTGACAAACACTGAAAAATTATAGTGTTCCCTTTATGAATAAAACCGTAAGCTGAGTTTGTTGCTGTTGATATTCAAATAGAAGGCCCTAGTAAATATATATTTATTCCTTTGAAAAAACAAGACATGGAATAGCAGGTTTGTTGGTGCTTTCCAAAGACAACTGCAGTCAATTTCTGTTTAAATTCTGAAACAATTTTCATAGTCTAGCATTGCAATTATTCAAAGTTGTGAAACCTGCTGTTGGTATAAGAGGAACCTATGAATTATCATACTGGACTAGATCATGGTCTATTTATTCTGCTGTATACCAGTGATGGACAGTAGATGAAAAGAACAAAAGCTGTAACTGCTGACCTTCAAGAAGAATGCATTTATACTAATTTATTGTTATAGATACCTCTCATATTATATTATTTAATTCTCTAAGTACACAACATTTAATGTTGCTTAATCAGAATGAAATTAGTACCAATTCAATGACGACCTTCAATTAGTTAGCTTGGGAAGACTACCCCTGTCACCATGGCAGCATGGTCCTAACAGGTTGTAAACACATCAGAGGACATGTGCAAATACTCAGGAGCATGGCTGTTTCACTATTACACCACTACAGTTGCCTGAACTAGTACATCTAAATCTTGTATGGATAAATGACTGCAGTGGTAACACAGTCTAGTAAAACACTTCTGAAGTTCATTCTATATACTCATTCTGCATTGCGATTTCCAGTTGAAATACCATCCATAAACAGGGTGCAAGTTATGCCTGGACAAGTGTGGTCCAGATCTCTGGCCACCTTCTCTCACAGCAGCTTGGAAGCCAAGAGGCACTTGCCTGTGTAGTACAGCGCTTGCAGAGAAAGTCTAGTGCCTCCAAGACTCCACCCATGAAGACACAGACTGGCAGATCTGAACCTCTGCAGCAGGCTAAAACATGTACTAACAGAGTGCTGAGCTCTCCCTAACTTTCAATGCTGGACATCAGTGACCGATGTGTGAACACTTCAGGGATTTTAGTTTAATTCTAAAAGCTATAAAAAGGAAACAAAAATACTGCAAATAATCACAGTCACATTGAATTCAAACTCAAAGTTCTTAAAAAAGACAAATTTGCAAAGATGATGTCCATATTCGGTGGAACTTTGTTACATCATCCTCATAGCTGTGGGACAAGCAGAAGGAGGGCAAGCAGGAGAAAGGATTCCTATGCCCCTGTGAGATATCTTTAGACTCAGCGCAGAAGTGGCAGATCTACTGATAGCTGTCGCTGACACTTCACTGCCTACTCAATCTCCTTAACAGCAACAAGCCTGGACTTCTGCATCCTATTACTCCCTGTCTGTTGTCACAACAGCTCCCTGGAGGCTTTTAAAGACAGTTGAACCTGAAACTAAGTAACATAGGGGCTAAAGCAGCCCCAGGCAGCTTTGGAAGCCAGGACACTGAACAGCTACCCAATGCCTACTGCACTCAGAAGGGCTATGGTCTGGCCAGAGAACACTTTCTGATTTCTATATTTAATTTGCCCACTGTGGAAATTAAAAATGGTAATTTTTTTACCTATCAGCACCATGACAAGTACTTGAGCTGTGACATTCATGCTGAGATTTTGCCATCCTGTATATATCATGCTGGAAAATAATTAACTCAATTTATTCAACTACAAATGTACAAACCACTTTGTCTCCCACTGTTTGCTGTCCACTAGTCACCTCAGTGGTTTATTAAAAAAAGAAAAAACTAGCTTCAGTACACATGCACATGTGCAATAGCATCCAAACATGAAGGCCCGTTTTCAGAAACACACCAGAAGTCAGCCCTCAGTGGGATATACTTTTACAATTCAAATTTCAACTTCTTTTCAACACAGAACTCTTCTTGAAAACATTTAAAGACTACAGGGCTATTTTCATGAACATTAGAAACAATATTTCAGTCAAATTTATTTATTGTGAGAAAATTTCACACGCATAATCACAGGGAACATATAAGGTGATTGTCTCACACCTTCTATGACAATTGAGCAATCCAATTTGAATTTAAGCTGTGCAGTATAAACCGACAGAACAAAAATAAAGACTCTTTAAGTCTACACAACTAAGAAATTCAAGGAAATCACTACTCCTCGACTCTGTACCCATATTTATTTGTATAAACTTGAAGGACAAAAGTCTAAACTGGTCAACTAATATCTTTCATGGGATATATTCATACCATTATACCTTTATGTCTCATTATATCCAATCTGAAATCTAATGGAAGTGGTACTAGTTATCCTATTAGTAACACTGGTCCAAAAGTTGTGAGGACTCTTGCCTCAGTTTTGAAAAGCTTTGTTCTTGATTTAATTTGATGCATGAAAGTCCACTGTGCAGATTTTTCTAAGATTGGGTTAATTTTTTTTATTAAATTCTATCACACTATTACTGTGAGCAAGTGCACACCAATTTCCCACATTAATTAAAAGCAAGCTGTTACTGAAGACAAAATAGGATTTCTCACCCTTTAGGTAAGTATGCTTCCATTATTAAAAAATTATGCCAGTTATGACTGGGACACACAAGCACACAGAAACAAGTGTTGCCTGTATCAATAACAACATCATCTTTGTGTTTTGAAAGAATTCAAACACTGCAATTGGAACAAGTTGAAAGGAGCAAGGATGGTATCTTCTTTTGCAAGGTTCCCTAAGGCCTCTGATAAGAGATTTTATTACTATTTCGTAGAAAGTTGCAAGCTGATAATATTTACTAGCCTCAAAAGCAAACAAAAATACTGCCAAATTCAACTGAGAGTTTCTAATGCTGTAATGAAACACACCTCATGAACTGCAATTTCTGACACTAGGCTAAGACACTATGCATGTAACCTAATGTAACCTATCTTCAACAAAGCATGTATTTTGTCTGAGGGTTGGTGGTTTTGGCAGATGTTTTGTTTGCTGGATTCATCTATTTTTGAGTAAGTACAACATCCCTTACAAAACTTTGATAAGCCTTGAGTCTCAAGGTCTTTGAGGGCTTAATGCAAGGATTCTTGTGAACAGAGGTCAGTTCAATTTACTTGGAGCTTCACATTGCACCCTTTATTCATGTTAGAGATTTATATATATATATATATATATATATATAAATGAAACAAAATTGGTGCAAATCATTATTACCTTTCAAAACTAGCTAAATAAACCTACAAAACATTGCCGAGTTGCTGCATTGCTGCTTTCAGCTTGTACAGAATATTCTTTCACTGTACCCTGTACTTAATGTTAGACTGCAAAATTTACACTACATCATCCCAGTTAATTTAGCCTTTGTTCTTTCCACTGAGAGACACAGCCCTTCTCCATTAAAAACAAACAAACAACAAAATAAAACCCAAACAAACAAACATACGAAAACCAACCAAACCCCCCTGGACCTTATTTGGTATAGCTATAGGTGGTGTAGTCAGTAATCATCTTGTAGCATTAGAAGGAGGTGACAGGATGCAATGCTCTGTCTTGCAGTAGGCTCTTTTCCTCAAAATTCACCACCTGTCACTGCAGCTTCAGTAGTGGGAGAAACAGTAAGATCATTAGTGTACTAGCTACATGGCAAGCATTGATCAGAGCCATTGTCTAGCAAGTGCAGCAGTTAAAGCACCGACAGCTTCTTCAAAGCAATCTTTTCAGTGGGGTGGACTTTGTTAACATTGGACAGTAATGGAATTATCCAGCATATGTAAATAAAACAAGATCCTGCCATGGACATGTCTGTTGTGAATCTTGTCCCTTGGAAAATCTGTAATTAATTAGAAGTCTACATTATCTAGAACAACTAATAAAATAACCGGGGCTAGTTATCGTGTAGGCGCTGTTACCCTAACAGTAAGAACTGCAAAACTTTCTAATAAACAAAACAATGTAATATGCAAATAGAAAACACTGTCCTTTCCCACACAGCAGTCAAGGGACAAATGATGTAGGAATTCAATAACAAATTCACCATTTTCCTAAATAAGCCCTTGACTTCGTTCATTTCTCTCTGTGATTATCTTTTATTTAAATGCAAGTTTGCAATTCCTGCTTTTCAGATTTCCTAAAGGTCAGAAAAATTTTAAAAAAACCAAACAAACAAACATATCTTCTCTGCTTTTGCACTTTTCACCATCTGTGTCAGCAAGAGAAAGGCTGGCCTTCCTGACCATAGCAGATGAAGAAATAATTTAGACAGGAAAAAATACAAAAGGCAGTACTACAGGCTAGCTGTTGATGAGAGCAAGCAGAGCTGATATCTTTTTTTGCCAGGAGGGAAAGTTCAAAGGACTGTGCAAGAAAGGTTGAAACACTCATAGGAAAACCCATACATAAAGTGCACATTTCTCCTTGCTGCAAGTTGGTGACTGGGCTTATAGAGGGTTGATACTAACGGTGACAACTATCTGGAATGCTAAAACATCATGCTAGATGCCTTTATGGGAACTTGAGCTCACTCTTCCTATTGAGCTGCTTCATGACACACAATGTCCCTAATGATAAAGTGCAAGTAACTTAGAAAAACCCCTGCTGAAACTGCACACCAAATTTACTACCCAAAGTCAGAAGTATAAATATGCAAAGAGCTGGAGGGTCATTTGAAATTCTCCCTCAAGTAATCATTCATCCAATCTCCACAGAAATTTGCCAAGCACATCCCAGTACTTCCTGCATTAAAATTTTGCTGTGGCTGGCACCTACCCAGCTCCAAACCAGAAGACCAGTATGCAGAAAATTATCTCCAGGAAAAGAGACCTTTCTATCTGAAAAACTTACTGAAATTTGTACAACAAAATGGATAGATTTAGATAAAAACAACAACTTTCCAACTATATGTGAAGCTCTACAACTTAAGAGTTAAGAAAAAGTAAAAAAAAAAGTAAAAAAAATTCTGTGCTTCTTTATTGAACTTTTCCTAGCAAACAGAACCAGTAACGTGTATGTTAAATATAGCAGTAGCATCTCTATTTCCTAAATGAGTATGTCAGAAGCTGTAGCATAAAGGCAATCTTGTTTGCCATATTTACATGATCACTTAATGAGAACTTTCCTTATAATATGAAGAACGACCTTTTAAAAGACTTTTCCTACTTAAACCTAGGGCATGAGAGGTCTAGATATATAAGGCAGTTACATATTTGAAACTAAATGAGACCAAAAAATATAGAGATCATTGTGCTTTGCAAGCACTGTTTTTTTCCCCTTCAGGATTGTTAACTCAAGACATCATAAATGTCTCTTCAAATTAAAAAAGCTCTGAAATTATAACCAGTGCCAGAGAAGAATCTGACCCCAAATTGGGCTGCCTGAAACAGAACACGTGGTCACACCAGTGGGGACCACAGGCACTGCTGCTCCTGACTTCACCTCTTTGTTTTCCTATTAAATAAAATAAATTTTAAAAATCATAAAATAATCATAGAATAACATTTACTTGTTAGTGATGGAAAACAACTGAAAAATAAGTTTCAAGCAACATGTTTTCCTTAAGTAATAAGGAAAATCAGTCAATACAGTTCTGTAGGTAGCTAATGAAATCATTTGTCTAGGAGGGACTTTGTGATTATTTAAGTGCATGGCTGGTGTAACTTCCATTGTATTAAACGAAAACAACTCTGCAGATTGTAGGTTTACAGATGAAAGGCAGACTGAAGTTTAGCAGAGAAAGTTTTTCCTTTTTGTTATTATTCTAATAAATATAATTATGACTTGTACTGCAGTAAGACCCTGAACATACTGCCATGGATGCAGAAAAGCTTTCTTCCAAATTTAAAATTAAAGAAAATGTGTTTTGTAAGTTGTGCATCCCTGCAACACACATGAAAAGCCTCTCAAAAAGGAGAGAGGAGAGGGAAGTAAAAAAAAGCCAGACTTAGACAAGGTTTAGCCTAGTCCAAGCCATCCTCCATTTCCTTTCCTTGAGCACATCTGTCTCCAGTGTCAGGTTACTGGAGCACATTCCTTCTGCCTGATGACCATCATTTTCTTCCGGAGCAGTGTCACCCCCCAGGCAGGAAAGGCTGCTGAGAACAAACAGGCAGAGAAACAGATTTTAATTTTTCTTCACAAAATGTATGAAATGCAAAAGAGGAGAAACAGATTTTAGTTTGAGTAGGTTTTAATTTCCAAGCACAGATTAGAATCCTGACAAAGTCCATCGCCATCATTTTCTCCTTATGTCATAATTTCTGAGCTAATTAGTTTTGTCTAGACAAAGTAGTCTTCATGATTACAGTCAGTGAAGAAGGTAAACATTATATCTGGCTTCTGATGTATGCTGGGCTGGAGAAACATCATCCTTTATATTCATGACCAGCACTTAGACCCAATAAAATTATATGATAATCCCAGTGAAATTTGTGATGGGGGAAAAAAAAATACCCAAGAAACCTAAACAACATTACAAAATGTATTCCTTGGAGCTTTTCTTTGCCAACCTTTTCTCCTCAAGAAGTGACTCAAAACCTTTTTGCATTTTCCTTGTTACATAGATCATACGCTGTCTTGCAATGCCATGGAAAGGAACTAGGAAAAGCGTAGAACTTCCTAATGACATTCCCCATTGGACATGATTATGCGCTTCACCAAATTCTTCCAAAGTAAATGTTTTCACCCCTCATCTTGTCTGGTTAGTGAAATTATTTATCTGCATTAGCAGGATGCATGAATTTGAGGAACAATGTAAGAAAATCTAATATTAGATCTTACCTGACACTTCTAAGTGAAAATATGCAAGAATTGCCATTATTACTATCACTCTACTGAGCATTCCGCATGTGTTCTCATTGCACAGTAGAAATCCACAGTGATCAATGTAGTTTTACAGATCTCTCGAAGATATAGTATTCAAGGGGGTATTTGAGACTTATATGTGGAAATACTCTTTTCAATTAATTCCTGTACCTGAGAAGTTTCATTTAACATTTTGTGCTGGTAGTCATTCAAAAGCTTTTCTCAAAGATATTAATCTTTGGAGTTTAGTTATGTGCTAGCCTTCAGGGGAAAGGTAGGATTTGATTTCTGACTAGCAGTCCAGAAGGGAATGCTAATTAATTGTTTAGTCTTTACTAGGAAGTGTCCAATTATCTTTCTCTCCTGTAGCGATCACCCAACTCTGCTTATTCTACTTCTCATTACTATGAATTGTACTTCATCTACCCACTCTCTTTTGTCTACCCATTTGTGCTTCCAATCTCGTAGTCATTTAAATTGTCAGAAGATTTTATGTGTGGCAAAATTTAATATTCCCTCAGTCACTTTCCCCTTATTTCTCCTCATCTTAATCATACAAAAGATACAATGATTTGACTTTTTTTTTTTTCACATAAGTAGACTCTAACGGTCACTCTGTACTGAAAATATCATACAGAACAATTTATATACAGTGAAGTGATACAGTCCTGAATATGACTTGCTGAAATGTGTCAAGAGAAAGACAATGCCATGTCTTTTGGCAGTCCTACATCTTCCTTGTTGCAACTTTTGAAATTATTTCTGTGATGTGCTAACTACTTTTTTCACTTTCTGGAAGTCAACTGATAACTTGACTATTTTGATCCTATCAAGGAGGAAGTAGGGAAAAAACATCTACTGGAAAAATAGCAATGATATAGGCAATCAATGAGAAATCATCATCCCTCTATTGTGTTTCTTTCAGATTAAAAACAAAAAAACAAACAGAAGAGAAGCTGTTGATTCAAAGAACAATTTTTTCTAGCTCGTAAAGCATTGTCTGTAGACTTTCATCTTTCCCATGTACTTTACATTCCCTTTCCTCTTAAGCCTGTTAAAAAATATACCAGCAACCACCAAAAAAGGCAGAAACTTTACACTGTTACATTTTGTCCAGTTGTTTGCCTAATTTCAAGTAATGGTATGCCATATGAAAGTAAGTACCTGAAGGAAAGCTTCTTGCAGAAAAACTATAATTGGAATAATACATTTTAGAAATTTCTTCAGTGGGTAAGCATCAAAATACTATTCTAACTTAGATGAAGATTACAAAAAAACTGTAATGCTTGTTATAGTGACCTGGACTTCATTCGTCAAGTAAACCTTTGTAAGCTTTTTCATGGTATAACTGTGGAATGAACAGCTCCTAAGCCTGGATATTGTACCTTACTCAGCGCTCTGAAAATTTGATGTTTCCACAGAATGCCTGTAAACTTCACCACATAGAGATGTCTAGATAGCCTGAGGGACTCACAATGGTCTATGCATTCTTTCTGTCCCTTCAAGCTATTTACCAAGTCCCTATCACTTTGAAGTCTGTACTACCTTTCACCTTGACAAAACCAGCACACATACTAAGGTTACCCATGAACCTTGTATAGTCGATCAAAAGCCATCATCATTTACAGGGCTATATGAGCAAAGTGGCCAGTACGTTCTCATTCACAGTGAACAAGTGAACAGACCCCTGCAGGTGTCCCAGGACAGTGGACATAGTGTTGGAGCAAGATTTAGGAAACTGAGTATGTAACCTCAATTCTGTCACAAACTTGCTATGTGACTGGGTGTCTTGGTTTTGGGATAAAGTTAGTTTTCTTCCTAATATCCAAGGATTTTTCAGCTTCTCATGCTAAATCCAAACTGCAACATTATACCAGCTACTAGGAAGAAAACTAACTTTATCCCAGCTCCAAAACCAGGCCACATCATTTCTCCACTCTCTGTTCCATCCCCATCACCTTTATATTCGAATTGATACACTCTTCAGGACAATTCTGTCACTGGCAACATGGGACCTTGATTTCAGTTGAGCTACTGGCATCAATATTGAACAGAAGTCTAGGTTAGAGGCCATAGATTGTACAAAGAAAACAGTGACCACCAAACTCCACAGATGAACACTTGGAAGTGTGTGCTGCTTATGACAGACCAATGCTATCAACCGGCAGAGGATTTCCTTTAGTACTGCCTTGTCAAAGTCATCTTCCTCAGCAGTCTTGATGTAATTTTAAAATAACATCTCATAATTATTTCTGCCACATATTCAAACTGCAAGTTTTAATTCACACACACATACTTTACCTAGAAAAATCAAGCACGCCAGTAATGGTGCATAACTCTGAGGAGTACTGTTGAGTTAAACAGGTTTTTAAAGGAAATGGGAAAACCTACAACAGGGAAGAAAATACAGGGGGAATGTAATTGAAAAGCATTTATTACACCCGACAGGCAGTTAAGCAAAGAACAACCTTAGACCACTTTAGATAATGTTTTTCTTTTAATAATGGTAGTATTTAATCTCTACTGAAATGTACACTTTCCTGTATTTTTTCAAACACCAACTTCTTCCAAAAGAGCACAGATTTTCATTTTCCAAATCATGAGGTAGTAATTCATCCCACGAAGAGTTGAAAACATGACAGGGATCGGTCAAAATTTTAGCTGATGACAGTAATTAACTGGATTTCAAACTCACCACTGCTAACACATTTCACAGGGTTTTTAGCTTTCTTCTTTTCAGGCTTGCATACTTGCATGCTTTCCACACCGGCTATTTTCAAGGTGGTTTGTTAACGCGAGCTCTCATCATCAGCTAGCAAGAATATAATGCAAAGTACAGGTGGGCTGTGCAAATGTATCGTCCCAACCAAAACTACTTTCCCCCGAACGGCACTCTGTAACAGTGCCGTTTTTACCCGACAAGGAAAAACAAAAACAAACACAAAAACCCGCAAGCAAACAACCCAAAACCCTCGCAAATCAATTCCAGAATATTCCCATCCTTTAAAAATACTTGACAGTACAAAACACACCCATTAGCCTTAACTGCTACCACTTTTACTTTGAATAGCCACAACTTCGCAGCTAGTTTAGAGAAGAGAAAAAGCATTCGAGTTGTGAGGGGTACCAGGCTTGGGGGGACTTTCCAGCCTTCTCTTTCAGGAGGGACAAAGCAAGGGAGAGAGCAGGATTGGTAGACGGGGGGAACTTCCTGCCACTGCCAGTACTTTCTGCATGTGGGACCAATATGGGCAATGCAGTTTAAACAGTTGCAAATGGGGGAGGGAACATCGGGGCTTCTTTTACATACTTTTTTTTTTTTTTTCCTGCCTGGGTTGAATTTAAAGTGAAGTCTCTGCATTGTTCAAGAGGCTCCTTGTCCCTAACGCATTGACCAAAGCTACTGTTTACTCGGACTCTTATTCCTTCGTTGTTTGCTTATGGAAAATAAGGGGGAGTGACTTTAAAAAAAAAAAAAAAAGGGGAGAGGAAAGGGAGAAAGGAAGAGAGGGAGGCACTGACCGCAGTGCAAACCAAGACCCTTGCCCCTGCCTGATCATTAACCTTGCGGGAAAACGCCGCTGGCACTGGCTCCGGCTCCGGCTCCCCAGCTTGTCACTGGCATATGAACTGGGCTGGGGGCTGCCTGCCTCTTACAGCCACGCGGCCCGGCATTCTACACGTTCCGTCGTCTACATACATATACACACATCCCCGGAGCGCGCTTCTACGCTGACTGCAGACATGAGACTCCAACAGCTCCTTTGTATCGTGTTTTTCCTCCTGGCGACCCTCCTCCCTGCCGGCGGACAGCGGCCAGGTAAGCGATGTCTCAGCCCGACTGCGTGTGGCCCGGGGTGTGGCGTCGTGCCTGGCCCGTGGGCACCTCCGGCATGTTTCCCTATCCGCACCCAACACGCGGTTTCTGCCGTCTGGGACTAGTTCGTAGCTGGCTGGCTTCCTCTGCCACGATTTTTAGGAAGCGTGTTTCTGCTTCATCTCCGCTTTCAGCGGCAGTACGACGTTATGCGTCGAGCATCTCGGGAGTGGGGCAACTTTGGAGAGAGTAGGGCGGAATAAACCGGGGCTCAAGGTAGGCAGCCGCTACAAACCTGCTGCCTAGAAGCACCGCCGACACGGGAGGTGCCGCGAGGACACCGGTAGTTGCTGGGGAGCGGCGGGGCTGTCCCGTTCCGGGAAGAGCAGAACCCCGGCAGCGACCACCGGAGCACATCACCTGCGACTTCTCCTCACGCCCTGTCTCCCTCTCTCCGCAGCCAACCTGGCTCTGCGAAGGAAGCTCCACCGGCACGGCTGCTCCCACCGGCGCTGCATGCCGCTACACTCCAGAGTGCCCTTTCCCTGAGGTAATCCGCGTGTGTAGGGGGTTGGGGAAAGCAAGGAGGGCACAGCCGCCTCCCGGCAGGCGCTGTGCAGACCGCCGTGGTACGCGCCCTCCGCTATTAAGCACGTTTCCAAATTGACACCTGCGTTTCCGAGCAGTTTAAGAGGCGCTTGACGAAGGAAGCTAAACTTAAGGTGTGACTTCACCTAGTCTCTGGTGGTTTTGCTGTGGAAATAGGGCTTTGGGTAGGTGCACAGTGGGAAGCTTCCCGGTGTGGTAGAGCTCACACGGGGCGCTGCTGCCCTGTTGTCCACTCCCAAACCACCACTCCCCGAGCAAATGCCTTCACTGAGATACAGGGGGAAACACTGCCCTACAAATACTTAAGGCTGTTAGGGGTCAAACAGCGTGAAGTGAACGTAAAGGCTGCACAGGGCGATAGCTGCAGAGCACGCTCTGGTACTTCAAGCTCTGACACTTCTTCCTGTTGGAAGCAGGGCAAAGTCACCTCGGTCTGCCAGTCAGTCACATAAAGGTAGCAGCACTTACCCACTTCAAAGGGGACTGTAATTCTTAATCATTGTCAGCAAAAGACTTTGAGCTCCTTGGATGAAAGGCTATACAAGTGCAAAACATTAATGCTTTATAGCTGATGAGGGCATATACATTCAAATTCTAAGTGACTGCAGAAGCACGCAGGTAGCATATGCAAATAGTGTAGGCATCAAAAGGAAACCGAGGCACTCTTGCAATTTAAGAATGAATAAAACATGCACTCGGTAAATTTGCATATTCTAAACTCATGATATTAAAATAATGTTGTAGCCCCAGGCATGACAGCATCATAAATAAATGATAGGAGAAGCTACACTCTGTGGACCCAAGATGTTTTGATTTACTAAGCAGTCAACAGCAAAAAGGAGACCAAAGTCAAACTTTTAACAAACCTACACCAAGAATCTTGTCCATGCATAAACTGCTTTGGTGAAAAGAGCCTACACCACTCCCAAAACACACATGCAAAAAAGTACTATTCTGCTCTGTAGTGCTGGCCTACAAACAGAATGTGCATATGGGATAGTGAAATGGCAGGTTTGTGAGGTTAAAAACAAAACAAAAAAAACAAAAGTGTATCTTAAGTTTAATTTCACACAGGCTGCATATTGAGTGGCAGAATTGAGCTGCAAGTAGAAAGAGGATGCCAGAAAGATGCTTTGCTACTGAATGCCATGTCTCCTTACTGAGTCAATTTCAACAAGAGACAGATTAAATGAAATTCCCCCATCACTTTAAGCATCAATCTAAAAAGATAAGCAATCGGATCAATTCACTCAGCATGCAGAGACTGAATGACTGGGACAGTGGAATTCGGGCCCAGAGACTTCTTGAATCATTCTGAATGGCTTGCTTCACTTTCCAAGGAAAGTAAATTTAACCCCCTTTCTTCCAGTTCAGCATCCATAATCTGGAGATTATCTGTGCAGAAAGTATCTGCATTTTCTCTACTGTGCTCTGAAATGCACCTTGCTTGAGACTGTAGTAGCTGCACAATATATGTGCATTTAGACTGGAATTATTTTCCTAACAGAGGATCAAGATAAAAGATACTTTCAGTGCTATCTCCTTTTCTGTGGGGAGCCTATTTCCTGTACAAAAGACAATGACAAAGCAAAATGGTGTACTTCTTCATAATACATTTTTTAGGCATCTATCTAAAGATAATTCTTTAAAGATAAAGAAATCCATAAAGGGTAACTGGGGAGTAAAGGGTGTCAGGCACCTGAACAAGCTCTCTTAACTCCAGTCACCATTGTGAGTGCTCTGCTCCTTTATCTTAAGTAGGATTTACCATCTACATTTACATTCCCTTCCAGTTTTAGTCCTAATTCAGCAAATATTTACATGCCTGAGTAACTTGACTCACATGAGTAATCTTACTGATCTCAATGGAGTTGTACATATGGATAAAGCTATTTGCAGATGCAAACAGGATGGATCCATGAGCCTTTCAACAGGTGGCTGGAAACTAGGATGAGCATAGCGGCCTCTCTTTTGGCAACAACACTTGAAATGATGAGGATTGAACTTGATCAGTTACTTAGCTAAAATGTGGGACCAAAAGAAAATGGAAAAGAAAAATCATATTTGAAGACTTCTTGCCTCTGGATTTTTTATTGTAATTTTTTTCTTAATTTTTTTTAGGTAAAATTACCAAATTAAGAAACATTACCCCAAATTTCAACCACGTATTTAATAAGTAATGTTTTTTGTATGAAACATTAGACTACTAAATCTCTTATTAATGACTGTTTCTCCCCTTTTGTCCCCTAGCAATTTCATAATGGGCTCTTCAGTGTTTTAAAGGAGCAATAATTAAGCTGATAGTTTGTCAGAAGTCCAGATCGACAACAACTGACCTGATAGAGCCACTGCAGTCTTGTCTTCAGTAGTCCTGTCTACCGCATTCTGCAAGACCTGGAACAGATGCCACTGGCTCCCACCCTAGGGAGAGAGAGGGAAGAAATGGAGGGTGGTGATAGGAAGATGTACATGAAACTTATCTGGCTGAAACATTCTGTATAAATTCTTTGGCTCTCATAATAACTAGTGAAAGTTAAAGACCACATCAAACATTGGGTACCTGAGATGGATTTCCAGTGGCATTAAGAAGAATCTGTCCAAGGGGACTCTTAACGGCCTGTCAAGACTAAAAGACACTGTACACACTGTTGACTGCTCAATTCAGGCTGTGCATAGGGCAGTATTTCGGGTGAAATAATATCAGACTCCAGAACGGTCAAAGTCCATTTTTAGCTTATACCTTTATATATGAATAATATATACATGTATGTTTTAACTGCTAACATGACACCCTTATGGAATTAACTTAATGATAACATAGAATGTATTACTGTAATAGTACCAAAGTCAGCACCACACCAGTGGTCCT
This sequence comes from Dryobates pubescens, assembly GCF_014839835.1. Lineage (NCBI taxonomy): Eukaryota > Metazoa > Chordata > Aves > Piciformes > Picidae > Dryobates > Dryobates pubescens. The sequence continues at coordinate 51,629,313 of NC_071612.1, forward strand.
ACTAGCTTTATGTATAGAAAGCATAGTAAGAGTTTACAATACGAGAAAGCAAAGAGTATTATTCCTCACGCTACAGATGGAGAATTGAAGCACACAGATAAGAGATTAGCTAAGGGTCACAAAAAACTGATAACTCAGATCTCTGAAGTCAGGCCTTAAGGTCAAGCCCATCCTCCTGTCTAATGAGCTGTTACTGCAAAGCCTATCATTTGTTTTCCTAAACTGGGCTGCCAAACCAGACAGTTAAAACATACTTGAAAATTCAGAACTATTTGCTTAATAGTAGTTTTCCTAAAATACCCACTACAACATTATAAATAGAGCATGAAAATAGACCATTGAAAAGAAACCTTTGTTTTGTCAGCCTCAGTGTTGCATAGTACTCTATTCCTGTAACTTAAATAAATGGGGTATCTGGAACACTGGCAGTACAATGAAAGGGAACTTCAAACAGAAAACAGGCTGCTGTTCTCAGCACTGGAGATCAAGAATACATTAAGCTTTTACTCTAATTTTTATTTTTAAAAACGTGTGTTCTACATCTTCTTTTATCAGCAGAAATTACAAACCTACTTATGAAGGAAAATATGGTAGTCCTTTCATTAGCACAACTAAAACATCTGAAGAGAAGTCATACCCTTGCTTGAGACTGATTTTTAAGTCACTGCACTAGGGCTAAAATGTCAGCCTTTTTTTGTACATTGTATAAAGATGAGCAAAGATCAGCCGTGTCATGATTTAAATCCAGTATTAGAATTTTACTTATTAGAAATTATGTTTCAGGACAAAAGAACAGCAATGAAGAAAACTGGAGAGCTGAAACTTTCTAACGAGTGTCTGTATGTAACCCCTCATTTCCAAAAACCTGTAATCTTAATGGGATTCATACTGGGAGAGCTTAACAGGAGTTTCAAATTTCTTTGTCTAAAAACCCAAACCAAACCAAACCCAACATCACACTGTATTGAGCTTTAGAAAATCATCATAAAAAGGTGAACAAATCCGTCTATGCCAAAAACCAGCTCTGCAGGTGAACTTTAGCAGTGGATTGTTTGTGTTTTTTAAAGGCATTTTTCCAAAATTTGAGGTATACTACCACTAATTTTATTTTAAATTATTTATTTAACTTCGCTTTCACATGCATCCATGGCTATCTCTGTTTAGAAGTACAGGTAAAGAGTATGAGAAAGCAAGAAAGATGAAGAATAATTAACAGTCCAGTATATGGATTTATTGTGGCACTGGATATTTTCTATAACCCTAATTATTCAATTCAATAAAACTGTAAGAAAGTCATAATGTATCTATGAGAGAGCTATATATGCATGTTCCTTTACAGATGTAAAAATAAAGAACAATTGCCAAAGCACCCCAGAAAGCCCATTGTCACTCTACAAAATTATTGTAAATACCTATTCTTTTTAGACATGTTGATACCATAAAATCGTCTTTGAAAAAGGAATGGATTGTGACCTTTTACAGATGTTTATCACCTAGCTGGTGGATTGTGTATTTTGTAAAAAGATAGTATGAAATTCAGATAACATCTGATTTTAAATGAAATTTCCACACTTCATAAAATTTGTGTTCTTCAGCTGTCAAAGCCAATGCATCTAAAGAAAATAGAGACTTTATCTAGTTTGACTGTGGACTCACATGGAATCTACATTAAAAAAAACCCCAAATAATTAGTAGTTACAAATGGAAACTTTTTGTCTGTATTTCATAAAAACATGAAATTCTGGTAAGAAACATATAGGAAGAACTTAGTTTAAAACCATTGGTTGGTGTAATCACAGCATGTTGTAACTTGACATCATGACACCACACTAGGATAACAGCAGAACCCAGATTGTGCATTGTCTTTGTACCTAGAAGAAGCAAGTTTCAAAATTATCGCTCTTTGTGAAATCTTTGAAATCCGAATGTTCTCACAAACTTAAGTGGCCTCATTTCTGGACAAGAACAAACACCACCACCACCACAAAACAACAAAACACACAAAAAAAACCCCAAATCAAAAACCAAAACCAGACAACTCAGAAGTAGGCTGAGGCATAGCAGAAGACGAAATGTGTGGTAATGTCTCCCATTAATGGCAGGATACTGTGAATAAATTCCGAAGTGTGAGATGGTCTTGCACAGTAAAATGACCTTGTTTTCAGCTGAGTTGGACTTGCCTTTGACTTTGTCGAAACTACTTGGTTTTCTTCTGGTTTACATAACATGAGGTTCCTCTGGATAAGTTTTGCATGATAACAGTGTGATTACATATGTAAATGAACACAGTGCTACAATAGCTGAATTGATTGAACTCTCCATGTGCTTGTATATGATCAAAGGAAGTTTGTACAAATACAAATGGCGGTGTACTGAAAATCATAATTGATGTTTGCGTGAATGCAATCTAACAGTCAAGACTTGCTCCAAAGATAGAAAAGGCAAAATGTGAATTTCTGAAACTTGGAACTAGCTCCCTGTTTTGTAGATAGCTGGTTGCTTTTTTTTCTCCTTTTTTTATTGCCACAGAACAAAGTAAATTTCATTTGAAACTTAGTATTAGCTATTTTAGAGTGAAATACAAAATTATGTAACAGCAGGTCAGCAGGAAATAGAGGTAAATGTAAGGCTGCGGTGAGAAACAGCAGATTAGCGTGTTCCCAAAGGATAATAAACAATTCACCTCTTCCCTTTCCAGTATGGAAAAAAAGGAAATTATAGAAGAATAAAGACTGAAAATATTTCCCATACGCCACATATGTATACTAAAAATATCACAGCGTCTGTACACAGAAAACCAAATTTTGCCAAGGGTCACATAGGATTTATATCAACTCCAATCAGGAGAAACATTAGCCTGGTAAGTTTCAAATGTTTATCATCAAACAAGTACAATTAGCATGCTGATCTCTCACTGCCATGATGACCTTCATCTTTCTCCCTAGTGACGAGTTCCAAAATCTTTGTGCAAAGTGGGAAACACTCCAACAGCACAACCTGTATCTTTTCTTAGCAACAATGTCTAAAAGGCTAACTCATCCAAGTGCTGAGTTGGAATTACATCAAGGTTAGACTGTTGTCTGCTCAATGCCTTTGGTCCTTGCTGCAACTTTCTTCATTGGACTAAGAATTAGCTTCAGTGGGGCAAACTTTCTTAACTGCAAATTCATGCAGAATGCTAAAATATGAAATACTTTTACAATCAGTGGTTGTGACAGGGGAGGTTCAGCTTGGATACTATGAAAAACTTCTTCACAGAGAGGGTGATCAAGCATTGGAACATGTGACCCAGGGAAGCAGTGGAGTCTACATCCCTGGAGGTATTCAAAAGATGGATGGATGTGGTGGTTAGGGACATGGTTTACTTGTAGTGGCTTAGCAATACTGGTGGGAGTGTGCACTCTACCCTAGGCAAGAAGTTGGACTTGATCTTGAAGGTCTCTTTCAACCCCAACAGTTCTATGATTTCCTTTACAAGGTGAAATAGTGGAGTGTTTACATAGAAGTTCCAATATCAACTATTCAGAAGGACAAAACGGAAGCATCGAGTCTTCCCCTCATATGATGAGCACATCCCATTATCTTTTCTTTCATGAGTACAAAGTATTTATCACATCTCAGCATTTAATCTAGAAACTATAAAACCACCCACAATGTCAACATTATTGGGACAACCCTCCATCTTTCACGTTTTTTAGGTGGTCTGATATTTGTTTTCACAAACCTGAAAAACATATACATTCTTTTTCTACAGAAACAAAAATTATTGTGATACAAGCTGATTAATAATAAGCAACAAAATAAATGATCTAACACACTGTTTTGAAATTTGTAATTTTTTTTTTTTTTAAATGTACAGCTGCAACATATGTTAGGAAGCATTCCTTTTGCATTACCTTCTTGCTGCTCTGGTTGCAATCCCCTATATATCCTACCAAGACCATGGACCAGCAAATATTTATGCCTTTCAACCAGCTGTGCTTACATAAAGAGTATCATTCATTTCTTCAGCTGTTCAGCTTCACACACATTCCCCTCTGGGCTAGTTTGTGGCATCATGTGTTGGTGGCCAGTAATGCACTGTGTTGCAGCAGAGCATATGCAGACTCTCTTCAGCTCATACTTTTTTTGTTTGCACCAAAATTTGGATCCAATGCTTTACGCCTTGCTGAATGTGCACCAGGGCTGTGGATTTTACTTTGGACAGTAAGATGCAGTCTGTGATCAGGTGCTAATGCTGCAGGAACAGTTACCCAGGCCATGGCACTGGTGGTAGACTGAAGGTTGCTCCAGACAGCATTAGCCACCATAATACGCAGCACCTAACCTTGCACTTGCAAGGAGGTTTCCAAAAGCAAGACAGAGCATAACCAGAAAAAATTAGGACTCAGCCTTCACTATCAGAGGTGTCAAATCCAGCAAGACCAGAGCTGAGCTTTCTCTAACACACACAATAGCAGCCATTTGCCTCTCTTACACTGCATTTTGAGGACCAGCTCACAGAGTCTTCCAAACTACCTCTGGCACCACATTAAAGACTGCCAAGTTTGGTCACAGTGCCGTGTTTCCCAGCTGCCATGTTCAATACAAGCCAATACTGCTGGTTAATCCAAGTTTTACCTTAAGCAGTCATGAAGGAATGGAGGAAGGTTTGAGCCAGGTCCTCAAAATACAGTATTCTGCCATACTATGTAACCTACATCTCTATGTTGGAGAGAAATAGGAGAAGGAAGAAAAGTCTGAGTGCAATGGAAAAAACATTACCCAGGAAAGAGAACAAAATTAAAGCTTCAAAATGAGTGCAGAGCTATACTTGTCATAAACAGTTTTGGGCTGATTTCAAGCACAAAACTGTGCTGCAAGAACTTCAGCATAACAGAAAGTGTGCAGATTGCCCATTGAATCAGCTGTACATGTGCTTAGAAATGACAGAATTCACACTTTTCCTTAGTTGCATTTATTGTGCACAAACTTCACAGTCACAGTTCACCACTTTTCATAGAAATTACAGAAACTGACATACACATTCACATCAAAACCTGAGGTTCTAAAAAAAACCAAAAAAATTTGTGTTCCTTATGTATACTATAAAATCCTGGCTGCGTTTTTGAGAAACAACAGTTAAGGAGATCAGTCTCCTTAACTGTCAGTGTTGGACAGCAGCTAACCCCCCAGATTCACTGTTTTCCTGTAAATAACAGCATCTGTTAGTTGCACACTAGTCTAGTTATTGCCAAAGTTGTGATCTAGGACAAAAGTAGGATACATTCATTTTCTTTTGTTTTTGTTATATTCACTTACATGACCACTCCTTAAAAGAGCTTTCTTCCCTATTTTGACTAGCAATTACCCTGTCCCTACAGAGGTATTGGCTTCTAAAATAATTCTTGGTCTAAATCAGTGGACAAAGTAGTACCCAGAATAGAACAGTTCTTTCATCAGTCTTTCCAATAAATCCATTAAATAGAACCAAAAATTCTAATTTCTCCAACTTCTAGAAGACCTTTCTGTCTTTTGCTGCTTTTCACCTCCCCACATACACCAATTCAGCTTATGAATCAAGATGTTGATGCTTTTTGAAGAGCCAAAGTAAAAAGCAAGGAAGTGTGTAACTGATGCATCTGTAACAGGATCTTCAAACCCATTCAATACAAGGTAGTTAATAGGTCAATGAGAAAAAGCTTATTCTCAAGGTTTTTTTTTTTGTTTAGTTCAGTCAGCAGGAATCTTGTTACTAGCTGACACAGACTCCTAATAATGGGAAAGTTACCAGCCCTGAAGATCCCTCTTATAGGTTTTAAAGCCGGAATTTTGAACAACTGCTAAACTGCTTATCATGACATTGTTTTGTACCACACACTTACATGCAAGATTTGCCATTCTAAGGCACACACTGCTTTTTTGTTTATAAATCCTAAACTGGATGCCAAATTTTCCCACCAGCACAGGCAATGGTTTAATTTCTTTTCTTAACAAGAGTAAAGGAGACTGGTCTAGAAAGCAAGTATCTGTTGTGTATAGGATTACTGAAGTACATGATCTCTAACACTGGAAATATTTGGACTGAGTGATAGAACCCAAATCTAGTTTCAGCTTTAGCACTACAAATTGAAAAAACAGCCTTTTCAAAGCTGGATTTTTGTAGAGAACAAATGTGTATTTTAGAAATATAAAGTACTTTGGTAGTTTGAATGTAAAGGTTACAGCAGTAGAAAATGATTGCAACAATTAAACCAAGTTAAACCATTACCTCAGGTCCAACTTTAACTTATCAGGAATTAAAAATCCTTGAAGCTCCAGAACTTTTCAGAACTGATGATTTGAAAAGAGCCAGTGTCCAGTTGCAACAGGTTTATAGGGCATACAGAGCTTGTCCTTCCATCTTAACTTTTATTTCAAAATGTGAAAGATGATTGAAGAATCATCTGTGTGAACCAGGCTGGGTATTACATTACCTCACGTTCCCTCCAGAGCTCCAGCAGCAGTTTTCCAAATGCTATTAAGCTTTGATTTGCTGAGATGTTAGTGCCAATAGTCTTTTGCTGAGTAGTGCATTGTGTCGCTGAAGATACTCTATGACATCTCCTTGCTTCTCAACTATCTCTTCCAAACTTGAACTTTCCCTTAAAATAACAAGAGTGAATATGAGTTTCAGTAAGTGACAGCATCTTTCTGTTTAAGTATTTGCTAATTAACTGTGACAAGTTTCTTCCATCAGTTATACTTCTGCTGATCTCAAGTAACTTTTGAGGGAGGAAGCAATCTACAATACCTTTATGTTTAACTTCCATTTTACATGAAAAGGCAGGAAGAGGAAAAAAAAAGGCTAAACTTCATGCCATGTATACATAATTAAGCTACACATTTCCTGCTAGACAGTTACAGAAAACTTGTAATAGTATGGGAGTTCTTACCGCTCATCTTAAAGTCAACTTGGTAGAGTTATACTAACAAATGCATTAGAAAACTTATTTTAAGCAGACATGGTATTTTTATTCAGCTGTGGGGATCACAAGCTGTTTGAGACAAATCTCTTGATTAACCCACAGTTGTATCCATGATATACTGCTACACACAGCGATCTGTCACAATACCATAACAGCATTAGTAACAAATAGTTGTGATATTTCAGATATACAAGCCCACATACAGTTAGCCTCCCACTTAAAATTATCTCCAGCTTTCAGAAGTCCTTTATTTTAACAAGGAGAGTAACACTGCAACATTCAATAAAGCCAAGTTGATCAAGGGGGAAAAAATATCTATAAAAGTATTAAATTTTTCCAAATCTATAAATTAGGAACTCTTAAAAATACAGCAAGAGCAAGTAGCAATGCCTGAGCATATTCCAGTCTTTCTTTAGAGATTATTTCTTCTTAGACAATTTGAGTATCTGCCTTGGTACAGGTGTGAGCATCCTGGAGCTTTGAAAGTTGCTCCTCAGCATTGCAGCATTATATGGAGGAACCCTATCCTATTCATAGTTCTTACAAAGTGCTGAGAAGGACAGCTAGAGCAGGAAAAAAGCTTAAGACCAAATAAAATACTATTGTAATTGAACTGAAAAAAACCCAAAAAACCAGCTTTGTAGTCAAAGTTTATAACCTTAACCAGTAATCATGACCCTCTTAAAGCACCAGATGAGGTCCTGATCAGTAGCTTAATTTGTAGAGGTGATAATATTCAAAACACATTTTCACAACCAGGGTCAACTGAAGGGCTGACAGGATTCACTTTTCAATAGACCTTAACTCTCAAGGGAAAGAGAGTCAGAGCTGTACACAGCTGAATTAAAATAACCATTTTACGATCAGTTCTCACAGGAAGTTTGTGCTCTTTAATAAAAAATAATCAGAGTCTTTTCCTCAGCTGGTCATTGTTCCAGACTCATTCCTTGAGCATGTGAGAATTTCTCAGGGGAGAAGCTGAATGAGAAAGGAATGAGGTCCACTATGCATTCATCATGGTGTTCATATCAAGATGGAAGTCAGACATTGTATCAAAACTCAAGACAACTCCAAACCTTTCCTGTATCCTGGACATCTACTTCCAAGGTCCATGAAAGCATGTGCACATTGCATTTGTGACACCAGGGGAAGTGTGTAAGTATTAGTCATCTCTGCACTTCAACTTTTTATTAAGGCACACATACACAAGCAAGTTGTACTGTATTATAAAATTCCCATTGAGAAAAATTGTGGAAATCCAAGTTAGTTTTGATGGTAGAATTTGCTAAGTCATACCAGACCCATTTCATCAAATGGAAGATGCTCAAGCAGTCAGAAGATTGACAAACGACAAAAGCAGTAAGTTTCAGTGGCTAGAAGGTTAATGTTGGATAGCTTCTCTGTGCCACTGGGAACTGCCTTACCTCATACGTGCCCCACCCTGCCTAAAGTTCCTTCCCAAACTGGAAATATATTCCAAATCCCTTGCTATAATCTCATGTCCAACTGCTGGCACAGAACAAAGCTGCTAAGTTTTCCTCTTCTTTTCATCTATCAGTTGTCTACAATAGATTTCTTTCCTTGAAAGAACTGGTTGAAGAAGCTAGGCTTCTGTAGGCATACTTTGAGTATAAGACACCATATAAAGTCAGCTAAACCAGATTAAACAGTTATTTATAGCCCATTAGAAATTCATGCAACCACCCATAAATAGCCAAATCACTTCTGTCCCCGTGTTTGAGGATTTCTGTATATAACAATTTGCCATTACTATGTAGAAAGTACAAGACTGCACTGCTTCTCATCTGTGCGTGTAAAATGGCAGCCTTACGCCTTCTGCTTGAGAATTATTCTCACCTCTGGATTATTGACAGATTTAAGATTATATGTAAACCTAAAGAAAAGTAAAGCAATTACAGTAGTCAGTGTTACATACCATGGCACAACTGATACTGAAAATCTTACCTGAATCCAATTTCTGAGGTAATGTGACTAGGGTAGGCATACATCTTTTCTTCTTCAATTATGTCAGGTCTTGGCTTTGCACGATTGAAGTTGCTTATTTTCACTGCAACAAAGTTTTATAAACTAGTTGAGAAGCAATCAGAAAAAAACCCAAGGAAAACAAACAAAAAACCCCACAACAACAACAAAAAGGCAAAGCTTTATCAGCAGGCTCCACGTTAAATCCAAAAACTCTGTAACAAGCATTTGTAAGATTGTCTTACAATAGTAGACAGAACAAAGAGAGAATCCAGGGATGAAGAAAGGAAAAAAAAGCTAATTTCCAGAATGGCTTTGATTACAAGTTACTGATGATTTGATGAGGTTTTTTGCGAGATTTTGGGGTTTATTGTTTGGTTGTGCTTTTTTTATGTTCCTCTCTCCTTCAGCCTCCTTGCTTAAGACCACAGAGAAGACCTGAATGAAGAAGCGTGACTGTACTAACATCTGTAAAATTTAATCTGCCACCTAAGAGAAGGTGAAACCTTGGAGAGGGTACTGAGATTCAGCCTCCAAATTCAGGCCATAAATTAAGCAACATGCGATGAAAAAGTTGTAAAAAAGTTTTGATACTAGTATATAGTCCAGAACTTTCAGCTCTTTGAGAAAGACTACTTTAAACTAGACTACCTGCAATGAGGTAGCAGTTTGTCTTCCTGCTCTAAAACTAGGGCGGACTTGCTGTTAAGTATTCAAACCAGAATGGCTCTGTGATCAGCTTCACATTGTAAACCTAAGAATGCTGGCTATCACAGCCAGAAGTCATTTCCGGACACCGCGAATCAAGTTTAAAACAAAGTTTAACAGCTGTGGAATGGAGATGGGTGGGAGTGGGAGAAGCTGTACGCATCCTCCGTATTATTTCTGGAAGGAATCTGAAAATACTCGAAGCCATTCAAAACCAGACCCTGATTCAGGCAATGTACCAAGAGATCCAGGGTATGCATTTGGGACTCTGAAGCTAGGACTGCTTGTGATGCAATACATCCAATGTCACTAAAAACGTTAACAGTCCAGCTCCATCAGAAATCCACACTACTACAGCAGAGAAAGACTATCCTTACAAGTCATGAATATGACAGGGTTTATTACAGGCCACCCTGGTAAAACAATGCTAAGACCCTCCAGAGGTTAACTACAAGTCAGGCTCAAAGGTTAGTTATTTTTATTTATTCTACAAATAAATCCACAAAGGAATGGATACAGAATTGCCAACATGTGTTGTTTGTGGGAATGTTAAGTCTTTCATTCAAGTGATATTAGAAATACACAAGAAAGTCATTAAATACATATATTTAGTAAACCTCTTAAAACTTGACTCTGTCTTATCAATAAGAAAGTTATAGTAGTAATCTCTCATTTAGAGCTGTCTGTATTCTACTTCATTCTATGCCCATTTACTTCACTTGAGCAATTTTTGTATGTCCAGTCTGAATCCCTGCCTTTGCATCCTACAGGTATATATATATACATATACTGCTGAATAGAGATAAAAATTTTAACAACAGCAGTAGTACTCCACAGAGAATTTGGCATCATGTAATTCATAGAATAGTACCAAGCAAAAAGGAATATCTACAGTTAAAATCACATACTCCATGCTACCACTTTAATTTATGAGGCAGTAATATTTAAATGAAAGTCAGTCAAGTACATGAATTTCCTAGAGATTAAGCATTCATGCCTCATTCTAGTAGTCAAGAAATAATCTCTTTGGGGGGGGGAGGTATGAAAAGTGCTACCTTCCCTCCAAAATGTACTAACATAAGAAAGGGGTTGGTCATGAGTTGGCAGGGTAAAATGACCTTAATCTCCCTATTGTTGTTCAACTACATTAGCTGATGCTATCTTAACAGTAAGTGGTATCTGCTAAGTGCTTGCTTTGCAGAGGAGCATTTCAACTCTGAGCAGAAGACTGTTCTTAAAACTACCCTACTGCAGAAGCTTTGTGCTTCCGCCTGGTCACATACTCTGCTCTGTTTGAGAGACAAAAAACATTAATTAATAAATCATCTTAAGTGTTTCTGTTGCTACAGATTCTCAGGCTATTTTTCAAAAACTGGCCAAATACATATGTTTTTCTTCAGTAGAGCTTTAGTTAGAGGCTTAAAATGTTAAAAACATAAAAACCCCACCACTACACACAAGAGACATAGGCATGCAGTCTCTTAGCTTACCTCAACGTATATTGGGATGAAAAACAAGAAAACAAGTTACACTACCCACTTGAAAAGGCAGCTGAGGATGATTTGAGGTCTTCCTCATCTTGAGGCATGTGTTAAGTTACATAAAATATAGCCCTAGTTTTGTACACCAAGCTTTACAAAATGAAGCTTAGACTGCTGGTTTTGGGCTCCTGAGAAAATAAAGGTAGCTGTTGCCAAAAGGAACTGTCTTGCTTCTTCCTAGCAATGTAGCTCTGCCCCTCCTTCACTTTGGTTCCAGGATTCACTAGACCCTTCAAGTCCCTCATCTGGAAAGTAAAACATTGCACACCCCTACTCCCTAGTGTAAATTGGTTTACTGGCACCTTACAAGCTAGGAACCAAGACTCTTTTGGTGACAAATACTCAGAGTTTGAGAGCTTTTATGGATTCTTACTACTAAGAGGGTCAACTTCCTTGCAGTTGCTTACCCTTTTCTGCCAGGCTAAGAGACATACAATGTAGCTCTTTTAGCTCTGAGGGGCCTCAGGGTAAGAAATAGCATTTCATTGAAATTCCTGATGTTCTATTAAAGTTCTGCAATTTATCTCTTATTTCCCAGGAAAAGTGTGTGTATGCAAAGGGATGATCTCCAGCATTCTTGGAATAGTTCTCTAGGGCTGCTATGCTTGCATTCCCTCATCACTGCCTTGATTTCTCCAGAGAACAGTTAGTATACTTGAGCCATGCTGGTCCATTCAGGGGCAAGCCTGACAAGCCTATAGCATTCAGGCCACTGAATAGTTATAAGAGGGCATAGTTTTAGTTTAGAAAGTTTTCTTCTCCAAAAGAAACATCCTAGTTTTGTTATTAATTATGAAATTACAGAAGTCAGATTAACACAAATACTGACCACCATAGAAATTGGTTTTTACTCCTAAATTTTAAGCTTCATGCAGTCCTGAAAGAGGTATTTCTACTCTCCTCCCTCCTATTTCATTAGAGGTTAAGAAGAAATTCTAAATTTTGTCCAATGTTTTTGGTTCCTCCACTCCTCTCCCAGAGACACCATGGCTGCTGAGGCCATTTATCTCTTAGTTTGTAGCTGTAAATAATAAAAAAGCAGCATCCCAGAAGCAGGACTATCAACTGTGTAACTCCAGAGCAGGAACCACACACCATTTAAATAGGCATGGATTTCACATGTTTTCTCTGGGCAACAAAAATAATTGCATTTTTTAGTGTCTTGTGCATTTTCAGTGAGTTTGTTGGGTGGTTTTTTGTGTGTGCTTTTTTGTTTGGTTTGGGGTTTGTGGTTTTTTTTCTTTGGTTTTGTTGTTTTTTTAATTTTGTTGTAGGTGCTGGTTGGTTGGTCTTTCTTGTTTGGTTGTTGTTCTTTTTTAACAGATTAATTTTTTTTACAAACCCCAGCGGTCTTCAAGATCAGATAAACCATTTGTTCAGGCATTATTAATAGACATTTTAGATAGCTCTGCAATAGTTTTATGGAAAGAGGTTTATTAAGTCTTGGTAAGTTACACTAAACCTAAAAGCAGATAACCTTACAAGCCAGCAGTGACAGTACAAAGCAATACCAGATTTTTATGAAGCAGTATCATATTTCAGTATTAGCACAGATTCAAAAAGCCATGATTTAAAAAAAACAACAAAACCCAAATCACTTCCCCCCCCGCCCCCAAAAAAACCCAACAAACCCACAAAAAACCCAACCCTACAACAATGAAACAAAACATTCGTGAAAGGGATGTTGGGTGTGAAGGTGCCCAGATGACACAAAGGGAATCTTCCATTTCAGTGACAAAGAGGAACTGAAGCTTTTGGAATAGGACGAGGGATAGAGGAAGAGTAAGATACAATCATTATACAAGTCCCACTTGTAAATCCCAGAGGCAGTTCTGATTGAAGCAGTGAAGTCTAGCTGGCTTAGTTTGTGGTGCATGCATTTGAGAACCCACTGCAAAACACACAAGCCTGCTCACAGGACAGCTGTGCAACAATTACGCATTTATTGCCACTTCACTGGGTTAACAGCTTTGAGGTATCAGGAGCTTTCACCTAGCAGCACTTGGAAGCAAATCAAACCTGACAACCTTCCCATTTGCTTTGGATTTGCCTTAATTTGTCTTCTGCAAGTGCAGAACCCTTCTCTATTTATAGCTGCAGTTACAAGTCTCAGGGTACCCCAAGTAAGCTACTGTGAGGGCAAACAAAACAGTTGAGTAGAAGCAGCTCTAAATCTCAAAAAGGCAAAAATTGCCTCTTACCTGTGTAAACCACTAAGCACGTCAGGGAGCTAATCAGCTCCAGGCCCAAGACTCCCAGGATAAGATACAGGTACACTTTACTGCGATCAGGAAAGGAATGCTGCATTGACAGAATCAAAAGCAGGGATGCATTACCTAGAAAACAAATGTTAATGATTTAACAATTGTATCTAACAGCTGTTGAAAGTAACTCTCTTATCCCCCATATATGCATTAGGCTACATTTCAGCAATGCTTTTCTATTTCATACCATGCTTGCCTCTTTGTCCAGTTTCTGTAACACATGTGATGCAAACATAGAGCTGCTGACAGCAAAATGAAGTTTCAATTCAACATTTGACTGTAATGGTAGAAAATGACTTTTCTTACAGATTTTTTGTTTTTTTAAGTCAGAAGAGAGTAGAAGAAATACACTAGAAATACCCAATATACATGTTAGGCTTAAACAGTTTCTAGCCTTGTTGCTGCTACCCATCCCAAAATTGCTTGGAGATTATTAATTTCTTTCAATTGCTAGGAGGTCACTTCAGTCAATTAAAAACGAGAGACTACTTTCCTTTAAGTGGTGGATACAAGTGTATTTAAGTAAGGCTAACAGCACAAACTCCCTAGCTTCTTTCCAGAGAGGATACTTGCACAGACTTCCAGGTGCCTAGATATCATTGTAATACTTGAGATTACTGAAAATTTAACTTAAATGAGCACAATTAGTCAAGGAGAGCAAGCGTTGAGTTACAAACGCATTCTTAATTCATTACAGAGTCTTCTCTGATAGAATGTGAAATGGTTTTTTTATTCCCTGTAGAAATGTTATAACCAGTGTCTGAATATTAAGACCATTAATGTGGCTGAATAACCGTACAGTTTTTTCATACTGCATTAGGCAAAAGAACTGGCAAGATGGAAATAGTACCAGTAGTGATTACTGTGGCACAGAGTTTGCAGTAATGGAGCTAATCACCTTCTGAACTACATATGATTGAAAGTCTACAGCACAAAGTTGACTGTACCTAAACATTTATATATGCCTAGAGTTCTGGTATGGGAGAAGTGAGTACCATCTAAAACTGATGGCAGTATTCGGTATTCTAGATTATGTTGCAATAGCCAAAGAGTCCCTTTACTCTTTTTTGAAACATCCTTAAACCTGCCACAGCCTAATTTTTGCAGCGCATTCCAAACACCACATCCTTATCTTCAGAGCTCCACCTGGTGGCCAGAGCCTGAAGTTTTTCACATTCAAGCTGCCTAGCTCTTTTAAAGACTAGGAGGAAATAAAGATTTTTTTTTTCATACAAAGCGGGACCATCTAACTTACCAACTCTGGTGGAAAAAAAAAAAAACAACAAACTACTCCAGTTACTCAGAAAAGACTGTAAGAGGCAAAATACACTGTAAAAGCCACTACTGTTCCCTTTTCCACCCCTGTTCTTGTGTGAAAAAAACCCACCTCAGATGGATTTTAGACTTATTTTAAGTAGTTGTTGTTAGAAAAAGCTACAGAAGCTAATTGTACCAACACTTCTTTCAGCTTCAGTGATGTAACTTAGAATGTATAGAGTTAAATGTCTCCCCTGCACCACTCTTCATTCACAGAAAGTATAAAAATACAGTCAGAAGAAGAGCTTAATGTTACACATAAGCAAGAAGGTCAGGAAAGTGCTTGTTGTACTGATTTTAGACAGCTCTTGAGCAACAGGCAATTCCTCTATTTCTGTATGAACTGATGGGCTTGAAAAGCAAAGACTAACACACTTCCTGGAAGGACCAACAGTCTTGCCACATATCCAAATAGGCAAACAAGTATGCAAATAAAGATTACTAGCAAGCCAAACACAGACCTTGCTGGCTGAACATTTAGTAGCTGAAGACTAGATGTTTTACTTGGCGTCACACTTATGGGCTTTTTCCCCCCTACAAAGAGTTCTTCATAACATGCATCTGGCAGGCCAGAAAGGTCAGTCAAGATGTCCCTCTGACTAAAATACCATTTACAAATGCTCATAGGTAAGTTTTTAACAGCTTATAGTAAGCATTGTATATATAAACTATTTAATCTTTTATTATGTCATAGCTTAAAGCTTTAGAAGAAAAACCCCAAGAAATCAAGTTCACTTCACCTGTGGAGTGTATCAGCAGTGGAAGCCTTTTTAGATGTCTTGTTGATCGGTATATTGAGAAGTAACCTCTGCTTCTGACTTTATTGTGGTGGTGCTGGATGTATCGTTCAAAAAAAACATGCAGAATCCACAGGATTACTTTTGCAATGATTATGACAGTCTGAACTTTAAGTGGGTGGGTGTAGTTTCCAGGGCACTTATCCTGATTTGGATTGGGGTAAGAACAAAACATAGCTGCTAAAAATGCTAGAACAACAAAAGCAACCTGGAAGAGAAAGGGAGAGAAAAACTTAGTCATCATTTAACCTTTTTTTGTTAAAAAAAAAAAAAAAGCCAAATTGATGCTATTTATTCACTATGCATTACTTTCCAAATTGATTTTATTAGAGATGAGATAACACATGAAATATTAGACACTTACTACAGCCACTGCATGCAATTTTGGGAAAATATTGATGATTGAAACTGCTAAGATTGTCTTCCAGGAGAGCAAGTGATCTCCAGCAGAAGAGAGGTGAGAATCTCTAGTCTTCTCACAATTTCCTCTAAATCAATTTCACCGTTCCCCAAGTATCCACTTTATAGTGAATTTGTCTTATTTCTGGACTCTCTAAGTCTTTTCAATTTAAGAGGAATTTGATACATATGCCCTCCAAGAAACTACATCTTTTTAGACTCTTTCAATTACACTTGTTAGTCCTCTGCAGGATAGCTTCAGATCTTATCACTACAGTCTACATTCCTTTAAATTGACATTTCATAAGTGAAAAATCAATCCTTTACCATATCCATTGAAGATAATTTTCAGGTTATGACATGAGGAAAAAATTGAATTATTAACACTAGGCAAGCCTCTTTGACAGTTGGCAATCATTCTTTAACATATTTACAATCAGGTTTTTCCTTTCACTCAGAATTTACGTCAAAATGACTATTCTGTAGTCTGTCAGATGGTATATACACTTATCCTTTTGGACTTGTGCTATTATGCCATAACCTTTCATGTTTTTGAAACATCAGCAGTAAGCATCAGCAATCCTTTGGCCAATTAGAGGGCAGAGTCTTGGGTACACATTATCTGGGATATGAATACACACAGAGCTTTTTTAATCCTTATAGAAAGTTTTTATTATAGAAAATACTCTCTACAGTTTTCTTTCTGTGAAGAAGAAATTAATTCCTCATTCTGGTTCATTCTACAGAATAAATAGTATCTTAAAACAGAACTGAAAACAAAACTAACTCCCATCAGTATAGAAGTAAATGGATGGCCCATACATAACAAAACCACAAACAGAAGTCTGCAAAAGTCTAATACCACTGATACACTGATCTTTTAAAAAAGTGTACAATGTTCCACATCTCATAACTGACAAACAAATCAGAACCAAGGTGCAGGAATGTGTCTGATTTTTATTTGCTGTCATGGTCTCCACATTTAGTCCTATGGGTAATCGAGAGCCCACTGTCTGCTCCGCACTCCCTTCAACTCATTTTTTGTAATTTTGCCATTTCTCAAGCAATTGTCTTCACAGAAATTAAGAACCACTTAATCACTCTTGATATGAGCTGCCATCAGCTTGCCCTGGTTGTGAGTAGTCTGGTAACTGGGGATGGTAGTAGGGAAAATAATTTTCCTACAATCATCAATACTCTAGACACTATATAGGACAGATAGGGTAGAGAAAAAAAATTAAAAAGAGCATGTCCTATATTAGCCAGGAGACTATTTCAAACACAAATCCCAAATTATCTTGAGATGGGTTAAGTAGCTAGATTAAGAAGTTAAATAAGAGGGACGTTTATCAACAAAACATTTGTTTAATCCTTTAACCTCCTTTTCTTATAAAGCTAAGAATAACCCAGCTAACCCTTATTTTATTTTGCCCATTTACTGGTTGGTTTGTCATTTTAAAACACCAGTATCTAGTTCCACTCCCTCCAGGTGTTAGGAATGTGTTTCTTTACAGAATATAGATATATTGAACTGATGTAAGTGGGAATGGCTTAGTATTGCAGCTCTATTATCTACTACAACAGCACATACAAGAGGAAAAAAATAGCTAGCATTAAGAGTGGCATTTATTAAAGAGGTTTTGCTTACATTTTAGGGCAGTCCAACAATAGGTGCTTCACCACAGTACAGGAGATTTTTATATACAGAAAGTTATTCTTATAGAATGTAGTATTTAAGTTCAGGTTTCTGCCTATGCATATGTAGAGGGGATTAAGGAAAGACAGGGTTAATATAAAGGAATTATTTCTAGCCTGTACACTTTACAATCTCTCACAATCTGCTCTTATTGGAGCCAGAAGCCTGAAGAGAAGCAAGGCTTGAAAAAAGAAAAGCCACTTAAAATCCCAGCCCCACTACACTCCAGAATGTCCTACCCAGACACTCCAGAATTATATGTAACCAGAAGTTGAACCAAAGCAGCTATTTGCTACCTAATTCCATTTCTTGGCACAGGACGGTTGAGAGAAATATTCCAAGTTACATACAAATTACTTCAGAGATGTATTACAACTCTCCCACATAATACTGTGATGGCTTAACTTCTCCAGGATACTTGCCCCTTTAGCTGGCTCTGCATCAAAAGCTAACCTGGTGACTCCATATTCCACAAGGTTTGTACATGTGTGCGGAAGCAGGGGGGAAAGCAATCCAATAAGTTTGTTTTCCCCATCCATCTTTCCAACAAGAGAGGCAGCACCATTTCACGTGACAGTTATAAAACTGCTTTTTGCCAACAGAAAAGGATACTTCTCCATTTTGCTCCAAGGACTAAGTGGCCCCTGCAGCGCATTCAGCAACAGCAGCAAGATTTTACCTGGAAAAGTGTGTGTTGACACAGGCTTCAGCAGTTTTTCTTTCTTTATCTCCCCATGCTTCTCCCCATTTCAAGAGAAAAGAAGTGGTGGGGACAGAAGACACAGCAGTTTCCTAGGATCTGAGTGACTGACACTTAGTTACACCACTTACGGTAGTAGACAGCAAGGCCCACAGGCTAGATGGGACAATATTACTGCTCTACTATCACTAGCAGTGTGCCTGCATTTGTAATGCAGTCCTCAGGTGCCATCCTAATGGGACAGCACCAGAGTTCTTCTGATAAGGGAAGGAAGACTGGATACATAGTTCCATTTAGAACTTTGGTAGTTTATTCAGTAGAACAACAGAAGGGCAATTCTTGATATTACTAAGAGGCCCACAAAACATTGACTTCTAAAAAGAGAAAGCTAAGGCATGTTTTTTGAATAACTTTATACAGCTGCCCCAAATTAGAATAAATAGCTGCTAAAATAGCTAAAAACATATACTTGTGTGCTGTGTACCCAGTGGCTTTAGAAATATATCATCTTCAGGTCAATGACAGGTTGGAAAAGACCCTTAAGATCATCAAGTCCAATTGCTTACCTAACACTAACACCACTACATCATGCTCCTAAGTGCAATGAGAGTACTATTTCAGTTAAATCTTAGGATCAGAGCTCTTTTCCTTATCTCCTTCATGTTTGGTTTCCACATGCTCACAGGAAACAATAAGCTTCTTCATCTTATAAAGAATTCCTGCCTAGCAGTAAGTGTGTCTCTCTGCTTCCATCGACAGCTTCAAAAAGGCCTTCATACTGTTATGAACAAGATCTGTCCTTTATCTGTGCTTTTCACCCTTAACCTCTAGAATTCAATCAGAGCACAAAGTAACATTTGGATCCCTTCATCTCTCCATCCACACAACCCCCCTGAAACCAGTCCAACTTTACTTGTTTCATTACTATATAAAACACCTTAACACTCTCTGAAATTAAGTTCAGCTTCCAGAAGGCATGGCATCAAAATTATCTTACCTCTGTAACTATTATAAGTACTTCTACAGCAGTAATATTTTTAAAGTACATTTCCAACAGCATAGAAGAACTACTAAAAGGCTTTTCTTTCTAACAAGATGTGTCGTAGCATGTTAGCGTTGACAATCAGAATGAGAATGCCATGTATCATGTAGCATACGTATCATCAAAATTTATTGGCAAGTAGAACTTCACTGGTTTGGAATAACAGAGTATGTAAATCTGAGAAGAATTCAGACTATGTGAACAGTAAGAATGTAGAAGAGAGATAGCAAAAATCTCATAAGGAAATCACGCTTCCTAAACTTACATGTATTAGCAACAGAAAATTGGCAAGGAGAACTGCTGGGATAGCGTGAAATCGTGGCCTCAGCTGGGAATGCAATGTATGAGAAGATATAAGTGGTGCATCCAGTAGAGGATCATCTTCCAAACTCTGTGTTATTTCCAAGGAACCCTGGAGCAGAAGGGGAGGGCAAAGAATAGTAACAGGTAAGCTCTAAAAGCAAAGTACAAAGTTACAGCAATTTCCTCTTAGCAAATCAGACTTTGGAGGTGGAAAACCTAAGGTAATACCTTGAGACCAGCTTTTAAACTCCAGGTAAATTCTCATCACATCTTTATGTGATAACTTAAGTCTCTGAGGTATCCTACCCTATCCAACTCCCATCACCACAATGAGTCTTCATTAACTTTAGCCTTTAAAATGTATTACACATATTTGAACATTACCCTTAAGAGATGCCACAAGTATTAGTACGTTCATATTAAAAGCTGGGAAAAGTGACAAAGCCCCTCTCACATACTTCATATTGGTACTGCAAAAATCCTTGTTATTCTTACTTTTGTTCCACTACAGTTGGAGACAATAACAAAGCTGCAGTGCACCAGTAACAGTTTCAAGTGTTTCAGTGTGAATGCTGACATGTCAAAACATCTGCTGCAGTACTTCAAACTGAACCTAGGTAAGAAAGAAGCAGCAGTTCAAAGGGAAGAAGTTGCTACCAAGTGCTGGGCAAGACATTCTCTGCTCTCACTAGAGAGTATGCAGTCCATCCTTTGACTTCACATTCAGTTCAGGTGTTTTGACTATGTAAATTTCCAGAAGTTCTATCTTTTGCTTGAAAAAAAAAAAAAAAAAAGCTAAATGTAAGTATAGGTGAAAGGAAAAGCCTTTCTGTTTGGACAGGGAATTTGCCCCAGTACCATGCACCTCTGCTTCCAGGCCAGGATGCAGTCATTCAGTGCATCCTAAGGTGATCATACAGAGCCACTATAAATGCCCGAAGTGCTCAGGCTTCCCTCTTTGCATACTGTTATGCTCTGACTTGCTTGCTTCAAGAGATGAAAAACCCCTCAAGATTCCAAATCAAGTTCTGGCTGCTCTTCTGAGCGATACCAACCACAGCCCAGAAATACCAAGAGCAGACCCCACTCCAGACTTCTGTTAGGAGAGACATGCCAGGGTTTACTGGGATATTTACTGTTTCTAAAGTCAGGACATCTTGCTATGGTACAAAGCACCACAAACCTCAAGACAAACAAGGCACACCGTTCTTCTAGACACTAGCGCAAGAAAAAAAAAGACAAAGAAATTCTGGGATTAGACCTAGGTTCGCATAAACCAGGACAATCTAAAGTGGCTTCCCAGTGCTACTTCATCTACTCACAGCTGCCTACAGGCAAAGGGTTATTTAAGTCAGCAATCAGTTTTGTTTTAGCACCATGAATGCCACAATTACCCAAGCACAGAGGGGTGTGAACAGGCATCCCTCATCTATTTGATACCTTTTAATTAGCCTAGTCTTTGACTGTAAGCAACCCTTGCTGAAATACTTTAAGTATTACCTGTGAAATTAAGCTCAGCCTCTTGAATTTAAAACACGATGACCTTTTATTACAGACCTAAAGGTTTATAAATGGCACTCCCCTGATTTATAGATACATACATATAAAAGTAAGAGCACAAAGATGCTCTTTATCCCTCAACCCCCACTTACAGGGGGCAGGTATAATTTTAAGCTTTATGAGTGCAGGACTGGCACTCCAACAGTCAGACCATCTTGTCTTATTCTTTCCTATCACTGAATTAACAGCAAAGGTAACAGCTCATACCTCCCATAATGACAGCAACCCTTCTTGGGATAATATTCTTTGTCTCACAGGAACAGGTGAGCTCACCACTTCTGCAATAGCATGACTCCTTCACAGAGCTTTATTAGGACATGTTTGACCATATTACTTACTGCAAGACCGGCTACAATCCATCTTTGCACCCCGAAATACAGCTAGCATTAGGAAACACTGGATGACATCATCACCCTGAGTGGATTTTATTACAAGCACTATGGGGAGGAGGGGAATTAAAGCAAGGGAGATGACCATGCTGACATATTTAAAAACAAATAAATAAATAAATCTAGTAAGTGTCCCAGTTTGATCAAATACAGGTTTCACTTAGTTAAGATGAACTAAACCCACAGATGTCAAAATCCAAAACGCTTTAAAAAATGGGCCTTCTGTCAGGCACTGATGTCACCACAAGCACAGGTTACAGCTTCAGCCTCTTGGCTCCCTGATCCATTTCCAACATGTGACTACCTCCGCAGCAGCAACTCAGCACCAGGAGGAGGGCAGGCAGGCAGAGCCATAGCCAGCAAGCTTTGCCCACAGAGGCTTCCAGTGGGAAACACCCAAATAAACAGCAAAACGCCGTGGCTACAACGCACAGCGTATAAACCAAACATTACACTTACACGACCTGTCTCCCTGAAAAAATAACCTAGAAGAACTAAACAAGCTACACGAGCTGACTCGTTTAAATTGATGATGTCCATAAAAACAACCCCATACCCATCTTACGTGGGGACATTTGAAGCATGGCAGGCAGCACACGGGGCGGCGGCCCAGACAGGGAGCGACCCGGGTGGCCTCCTCACTTCCGAAACAGCCATTTACGAGACACCTCGGCCCGCTGCTGCCCCCACCCCGGAAGAAGAAGATCAAGCCTTCAGCGCTTAGCACGGAAAACAGCAGAGAGAAGAGGAAGAAAGAGCCGGAAAGTGAGGCGCTGTCCCAGCAATGCCCACTGTTAAGGGCTGCCTGACATCACCCACCCCAGCAAGAACCACTGCCCCAGCCCCGCTTCCGCCAGCTGCGCAATCTCGCACTCACGTTTTCCAGGTCCTGCCGCCGCCTCCCCGCCGTCAGCGCCATCTCCTCTTCCCGCCTCCGCCGCCCCGGCTGTATTTGATCAGCGTCCCCGCCACGGCCTGGCCACCGGCTGGCTAGGCACAAACCCCGCCGCCCCGCCCCGCCGTCAGCGCCCCCAGCCGCTATTGGGCCCGTGCCTCAACGCAAAACAGCGCCGGACCCGGGGGCGGGGCCGCAGCCGACGAGCTGGGGCAGCCGCGGAGGGGCCTTACTGACGCATCGTAAGCGCTGCCCCGTCCCGCCGTCCCTCCCTCTCCCCGTCGGTCGGGACCCGGCCCGGGTTGTGTTACTTTCCCAAGGAGATAACAGCTTCCCTTCTTGCGGAGCAGCTGGTCGGACTCCGGATCTGTAAGCCAGTATCCGACTCGGTAGCCCGGGACTTAATTTAAGAAGGGAACTAGTAAAAACAGTACCTGGGCTGTCCCTGCAAGTGGCCCAGGTAGCATCACAAAAAGTAAACCATCGGTAGATACCTAAGCTGAAAGTGTGGGGATAAAGGCAGTGTAGTGTTGCTTTCAACTTGCTTTGCAGAATATTTTCCCAACAATTTGTCTTGACTTCTCGAGAAAGAAAAGGAGTCTATGCATACCATTATTTCCAGTGGATGTCTCTTCCATTAACATGCCTAGTTGCCCCTTCAAGACTGTGGTGGTTTTAGGCTATACCTTTAAAATTATTTACATATTTCGAGGAGAAAACTAGAGAAATGTAAATAAATCGCTATTGGAAAAAAAAAAATCTAAACAAATTCATTGGATAAATATGTAGAGTAAGATGAGCTGTACCATAACAATTCTTTCTCTTCTGGTCTCGGCTGTTTTGCTATGCTGGGGAGAGATTACTCTGGTTGTTGGCTGGCATTGGCTAAGTCTAACTCACTGCTTTTTCTCTCCACTCCTTTCTCTCTTAGAACAGGAGGTTAGGGGGTAGGGGCAGTGGAACGGCTTCCCTGGTCTCTGACCAGGGGAGTTTTCATGTTGTTTGCTTATTGTAAATATCTGTATAATATTGTAAATACTGTATATTTTGTATATATTCATTGCATTCCATTTTAGAGTGTACATTTTGCTTATAAATACAGCTTCATTTGCTTCTAACTGAGTTGGTCTGGCAAAGTTAATACTGGGGGGAAATTCAACCCACCACAAAGACCAGGGAAAAGTTTTAGCATGCACAAGGCACTTGACAAGTTGCAAAGATACTTCTTACCCAGTTGCATACTTTGTGAAGAAACAACCTGCCCACTGTTAGCTTCATTTTATAACCTCTTTTATAAGAGAGACATGGCCGATCATGGTGTCCATGTTACTCACATCATGGATCTCTGTCTCACTACTCTTTGCCACCCATTTGTATGCCGAATACGCCTTGACCAGTTAGGGGTTTTTTTTGGTAATCTCTATTAGCTTCTGTGATCTTTTGTAGCTATATCATTTCTGAAATGAGAAGGATAGGAATGATTACAATGTTATTACCCATTTTGTGTTCTGTTCATCCACTAACATTTCTTAACCTTTTATTTGCTCTGTCTTACCAGCCCTGAGCTTAGAGCTGACAGGACACTGAAGATAATCATACCTGTCACAGGGGCTTGAAGGACAGCCAGATTGTATCATCTTCAGGTTGGAATTGTTCTTCATGTAATATTTAAGAGAAGCTAAGACTGTCACCCTGAACTGCTGGTGTGGCTCTGTCTTTTTTGAAAGAGTGCACAAGTGCCAAGAGGTGAAAGTTCGTTTTGAGATATGGGCTTCTTCAGGTGGTCCCAAGTATTTTGTCTCTGTTTCTGTGACTTCTCTTGTGTGTCTTTTTGTAGAAACCACTCAACTAAAACCTCCCACCCAGAACATTGCATTCATTCATGCTTACCTGAAATAGATACACCTATTTAAAAACTGGGTTGCTA
Source organism: Dryobates pubescens (assembly GCF_014839835.1). Lineage (NCBI taxonomy): Eukaryota > Metazoa > Chordata > Aves > Piciformes > Picidae > Dryobates > Dryobates pubescens. Next base: position 51,653,781 of record NC_071612.1, read on the forward strand.
CCCTAAATGAAGAACAAGCCTTAAACTTTCTGTGTTCAGTAAGATTAAGCCCAGCTCCTATGGAACAAGCCTGCTCAGTTCCAGTTTCTCAGCCCAAGTATTTTTTCCTCTTTCTTATGGTGCTTCCTCTTTTATCCTTCCTCACAAGAACACAAATCCTTCTGATCAGCTCCAGAGGGCAAAGGTTTTCTGTGAGTGAAGTGAGGCCACAGTTTACTGGTTGCTGTTCAAGTAATCAGCCTTTTACTTTTCAAAAGTGTTCTGCCTTGCTAAATAGTTAGCTTGACAGGTGTGGCCTACAACGATATCAAAGATAACGGTGGTTCAATAGATCAGTCTGAAATGTGATGGTGCAATTTTTACAAGGATGCTGTGTGACTGCCATAACTTGCCATTTTTGTGTGTAACTATACAACTTACCTGCATAAAACCTTTGAGGTTTCACCAGCTTAAAAAGCATGAGGTCTTTATCTTTTGTTTGTTTTGCAAGGAGCAGCAATATCTGTGTTCTAGTTAACATGCCTGTTCTAGAATGACCAGAAATGCTACTGTGCAGTGTGTACCTAGTGTCAGTCACAATGACTAGAATAATTTTTAAAACTATGAATACATTTAAATTGATTATAAATACTTGATAGCAGTTTATTTTAAAAAATTATTAAAATAGCATTAGTCTTTGTGAAGAAACAAACAAAAAAACCCCCAACAACTCACAACAAAATAAGCCTTTTATGAAAAATAGTCTTATGTTGTCATGTGTTGCTTAGCTGCTTTTAATTATGACCCAATAAAATTCTAGACCACACATGTATTTCTCTTGTTTCCCCGTATTTTATTTGGTTGCTTACATGCAGGCTTAGGAATGCACAAATTACTGCAAAACACAGCATACTGTATATTTACAAAACATTTCAGTGGCTTGCATACATATATGCAGTGGGCCTGATATATGCAATTAGAAAAGTGTTTGAGATAAAAACAACTAAATTATTCATACACTCACACAGAATCACCAAGGTTGGAACAGACCTCAAAGATCATCAAGTCCAACCTGTCACCACAGACCTCATGACTAAACCATGGCACCAAGTGCCACGTCCAATCCCCTCTTGAACACCTCCAGGGATGGTGACTCCACCACCTGCCTGGGCAGGCCATTCCAATGGCTAACAACTCTCTCTGTGAAGGACTTTCTCCTCACCTCAAGCCTAAACTTCCCCTGGTGCAGCTTGAGAACTGTGTCCTCTTGTTCTGGTGCTGGTTGCCTGGGAGAAGAGACCAACCCCCTCCTGGCTACAACCACCCTTCAGGTAGTTGTAGACAGCAATAAGGTCCCCCCTGAGCCTCCTCCAGGCTAAACAATCCCAACTCCCTCAGCCTCAGAATCCTAATGTTCCATGAAATTTACATTTATTAGCATTCATTTGAATATATAGAATTTTATATGTAATTGTAAATGTTGTTTCTACTGAATGGAAAATGAAGCATCGTCAATGGGTTACTGAAGACCACAGATGTGGGAAAATTACAAGTTTAAATATTTGAAGTGTATAAATATTTACTGCACACAACACCAGTTAGAATTTGAGAAATATATGATGGTCAGTTTCAACTGGTTTGCCTAAAATATGTATCTAATCTTTATAGCAGTAGTTTACTGATGTTCTTACTAGATCACCCAATCTGTGTTTTGGTTTTCCTATACTGTTTTAATTAGTAGTGGTAGGTTTTAAAGATGTAAATAAGGTTTTAATGGGGTAAGACTCACTTCTGCTCAATTCTTGTTTTGTCTTCTGGCAAGTTTTGCAGACAACTTCATTTTAGTGCACATGACTTGAATGATCAGCCTGAGGGCTGATCCCATGATGGGGAGTCCAGATTAGGATATGGTCTGTTTTTAAATTACTTCTTCTGCAAATCCATCAATAATGATTAAGGTATCCAATAAAAGTAAGGTAGATGGGTGTGGTATGGCCCAACAATGCCAGGCTATGATATCCTTATTTGCTGTATGCCCTTAAGGAAAGACAGCATAGATTAGATGCCCAGGATTAAATCCTATACTTAGGCATAATGTTTTCTATATCAGTAATAATTACAGTATTTGGAGATAAACTTTCACAATTGTATCCTCACAAAGAGGCCTAATATCTGTTTTTCTTCCTCTCAGTTTTACTTGAATTTTGGCATGAATGGAAGCAGGGTTGGGCTCACAACCTTTTTCACATTCAACTATAAGGTGTAATTATTATTACTGTGTCTTAATCATATTGCAGGAACAATTAGTACTTAAACTGTATTCAGGTCTTTGTAAAGAATGCAGTCTCTGCTCTTAGAATATAGGATTGTTACAGATCCCAGCAACACTAAAAATATGAATGAGAAGCCAAAAGGTAAGACTGAAGACAATTATATGAATTAGTTGTAATGGCCCTGACAGTCATACCAGAGGAAATGTAGTCCATGCTCTGTCTCAAATTACAGACACTTCACTGGTACTTTTTTTTTAATTTTATTTCAAGCTTCTGTAAGACTTTAAAATCCTATCAAGATTAAAACACAGTTCACTGCTAAATATATTTAAAGGAACCTTTCTCTTCATGTATACGTCCACATTTTTACATCATATAGGTGTTTTGTTTTTTGTGGTGAACACTACGGGGCTGTAACCATGTAATCAGAAACTGCCACTTGCTGTGGAGCTTTGGCTTCATAAGTAAAATTCCCATTACAAATTCTGTGGCCTTTAAATGTGAACTATTGAAAAGAGAAGAGCATAATACTAGTATTAGAAAAAGCTTTCTCACCACATTTGCGTGATGAAGGTTTAGTGTGGTCATTGGTTAATTCAGCTGATTTACTAGTACAAATCACTTAGCAAAATGTCCCACGTGTCCATGGCAAAGTCTAGAGATAGGACTGATCAAACCACATAGATAAAAGTTAACACAGGTGTTGAGAGACCATTTGGACTGCTTAATGCAGATGAGATAAAAGACATTAAGGAACAGGCAATGGAAGAACTGTGAACTCTTGCTTACTTCCTTAATTTTACTGAATTTCCAGCTACATTCTAAAGAATATAAATTGAAGTTAAGGAAGAGATGCAACTTGTCAAATTCACATTTATTTTTTGAAATCTATACTAGAATTAGAAATTAAACTTCTGAACTAAGTATCACAATGTATCTTACTTTGTGCTAGAGTTTTAGAGCTTTAAATGATTTCGGGCTTAATCAAACATCTGATTTTCAAGGTGAAAAGTATTCCCTCTGCAGAGTAATTTTTAACTATGGATTTTTTTACTTTCTTCTATTTTTTAAGAATCCCATTTCTATTTATATTGTATTACAGAGCTATCACAATGTGAGAAGCATTTACTTGAACTATGTTACAGGAAATACAGAACTGTTTCTGAAAATACTTGGGTTTAAATCATATAGGGTGATTTTCTTGGAAAAAGAGGAATGTTTAAGGTAATTTACTTCAAGAAAACTACTGATGAAATTAAAATACGAAAGTGGAGGTTTCAAGGAAAAATTAGGGGGTTTCCCCTACAGTTCTTTTTCCATTTTCTAAATATTTTTGTCTGAAAATCATAAAATTAACTTGATCAGAATTAGCTTGCATCATATTAGCATTCTGACAAAGTAGTATTTTGAATATTTTAGATTCTGAGGATACTTTTTTTTTCCTCAGTATATTAGTCCACATCACAATGATCATTTGCAAAGAAAAGATGGCAAGGGACTTTTCCTGATACCAGTGAAAACTGTACTTCAGGAACAACACAATAAACTACTCATCATATGAGCACCTGCTGGAATTATTGGACTAAACTTTTTCATAGTTTTATTTTTTACTTCAATACCTCCTTATTTTTAAAATTTAATATGAATAAATTTTTACGAGGTTTTCTCATAACTAAGTGTACCAATACTGAGCTCTTTTCTTATGAGTTTGCAATACCTTCTACTCTTTCTTATACACACACACAAAGTATTTCAAAGGAGGATTTACTCAGTTTCTTGAACAGCAGCATGATAGGCTTTCACTTTCTGTGAACATGTCTGTGCAAAATTATATAACTACACCTATGTGATTGTTACTGTTATGACTCCGAGTATAATATTTTGATGTCTTTGATTTCATTGCCTCTTTGTACTACAAAAGAATTTGTACAATGTGTGAACTGTATCATAGTTGATCTTTCCCAGTCTACAGAATTGCTCTCAATTTTTGTTGAGTTCTGTGGTCTCTGCAAATCCAGTTTTATTTATATGCTTAGGAAACAATACATATTCAAATCGATTCTTTCAGCATACTGTGTCACTTTTCACAGTGTAAATTGCTCCAAATTACTCTTCTTAGGTAAGCTCCCTATATGCATGACTAGATGCAAACTGGCAAGTTTAACTGTTGTTTTGTTATAGACAAGTAATAGATACCAAGTATTGAAATGTTTCTCTGTGGGGTTGTGCATTCAGTAAGCACTAGATGGCAGTGTACCAACTGTTTAATTTTAGTTACCGAGTTTGCTTTCAAAAAGCTGTGTATCAGTTGATTGATTTGGTTTGACTGTTTATAGCCAAACCAAATATATGATGGAGGAGAACTACATGGACTTTGATAGATGTAGTACTATACAGTTATTATCGATGAAGAAAATTACTTTTGCTTAATGTTTTGACAAGTTAAACAAGTATAGATTTATGGACTTGTAGAATAGTTGGGTTGGAAGGGACCTTAGAGATCATCTAATCCCAGCCCCCTTGTCACATGCAGGGACACTTTCACAGAATGTTCCACTAGGCCAGGTTGCTTGAGGCCCCATCCAACGTGGCCTTGAACACCTATAGGGAGGGGACATCCACAAACTCCCCAGGGCAACCTGTTCCGATGTCTCACTACCCTCACTGTAAAGAATTTCTTTCTAATATCCAGCCTAAAGCTATCCTTCTCAAGCTTCAATCCATTCCCTCACATCCTATCACTACAAGCCCTTGTAAAAAGTCCTTTACATAGAATACATAGAATAAACCAGGTTGGAAGAGACCTTCAAGATCATCGTGTCCAACCCATCAACCAATCCAACACCACCCAAACAACTAACCCATGGCACCAAGCACCCCATCAAGTCTTCTCCTGAAAACCTCCAATGTTGGCGACTCCACCACCTCCCCAGGCAGCCCATTCCAATGGGCAATCACTCTCTCTGTATAGAACTTTTTCCTAACATCCAGCCTGAACCTCCCCTGGCACAGCCTGAGACTGTGTCCTTTTGTTCTGGTACTGGCTGCAAAAATATGGAACACTTCACGAATTTGCATGTCATCCTTGCACAGGGGCCATGCTAATCTTCTCTGTATCGTTCCAATTTTAGTATATGTGCTGCCGAAGCGAGCAGCTTGTATGACTGAAAATAATAATAATCTACAGTTTTATAAAGTAAAATTATCAGGAAGAAAACAAGAGATGGCTTATGTAAACAAGGAGGCTAATCTAATGTGTAATTGTCTTGCTTGTTCACATTATATATTGTTTGATAAAGACTCAATGTTGATGAGGGGTTTGGAGCACAAGCCCTATGAGGAGAGGCTGAGGGAGCTGGGCTTGCTTGTCCTGGAGAAGAGGAGGCTCAGGGGAGACCTTATTGCTTTCTACAACTACCTGAAGGGAGGTTGTAGACAGGTGGGGGCTGGTTGCTTCTCCCAGGCAACCATCACCAGAACAAGAGGACACAGTCTCAAGCTGTGCCCAGGGAGGTTTAGACTGGATATTGAGAAGAAATTCTTCATAGAGAGAGTGATTGCCCATTGGAATGGCGTGCCTGGGGAGGTGGTGGAATTGCCATCATTGGAGGTGTTTAGGAAGAGACTTGACGGGGTGCTTGGTGCCATGGTTTAGTTGATTAGATGGTGTTGGATGATGGGTTGGATGCGATGATCTTGAAGGTCTCTTCCAACCTGGTCTATTCTATTCTATTCTATTCTATTCTATTCTATTCTATTCTATTCTTGTATGTGTGTAGGCTGTACACAAAAATTTTGTGGAACTTGTTTCATTCTTTGTTGAGGGATGGAGCAGCTTTGCCTGTTGCTGATGGGGATGGTCCAACTTTCCCCATGAAATCCCTTCTGCAGATTTCTGCTGCTGTTTGCATCATGTCTAAGTGATCACCTGGCTACAAGGTGAAATCTAATAATTTCTGATGGCTTTCTACTGGTTCAGTGAATGGAACCCTCTCAGTATAAAGACATAATTACCTTATCCAGTGTACGGGAAGCAATCCTTGGTTCCATTCACAATGCTTACTTGAGCTAGGACTCGATTCTTCTGTGGCACTAGGGATGAATTTGTAGTCTACAAGAACAATGCACTCTTCAGCGATAACTATTTGTCCACTGAGTAGAACTCAGAAGTATTATACCATTTGCTTATTTGGCCTTTCTTTTCCAAAACTAGGGTTGAAGTACTTAAAGCCAGTTTTTGGAAATTACACCATGTCTGGTTTTGAATACTGAAAAATCACTTAATAATTACTAATTTTCAACAACTTCATTATTATAAGGTCTGTGAACTTAACAGAATAAATCTTAACATTCAACTAATTAAGTATGTATTTGGGGTTCGTGCTCTACCAATTGCTTACACAGAACCATAATTCTAGAAAAGACTGAATATTTTTATCCGTGTTTAATTGTATTTAACCGATTTTGGTCTGATTTATTTTTGATAGCAGCTGCTTTGCTATCCCTTATTTCATATTCCAAATTTACACATCTTATTTTTTCTCTCACTGCCTACTCTGCAGTACAAATTCCTCTGCAATCTGGTCCCTTTCTCATGCGCTTTCTTGCTTTTACCTTTCACATTACTTTCACATCAATTGCATTCATGTCCTTAGCTAAATGGTTCTCTGAAACTTTAAATATTCCCTTCTTCTGGGGAAAACCAAAGAGTCTCTTCCACTGGAGTGTGGCCTTTTAAGATTAGTTAACACTGATTATTGCTGATACTGGTGCCAGTGTCTTAAGACAAGAATGCGGTAATAGCTAATGTGTATGTTAACCTTAAGTCCTGTCATGAATTCCACACAGGTCCTTGTGAATCTGTTTAGATGCAGAGGCCTTGGTTGTTAAAGATCTCTTGATGGAGGGTAACATTGGGCTAGTGGGGATGCAACGTGTGGGGAGAAAATGGATATTTGCACTGAAAGATTTTGGACGAGTTTATCTTTTTACATAAATTCCATACATAAGTTACCCACAACTAAATTCAGTAGGATACAAATGCAGTGGGTAACCGAACAAAGTACAGACAGACTTTTTGTTTGAAGCAATGGGAGTACAGAGATGTACTTAATTAAGTCTTCAGTCCTAGTCCCTTCCTTTCTTCTTCCTTTTTCATGAAAATAATCCCAGACCTAGGAGCATCTTCTCATAACAATTCTGCCCAAATCTTTAAGAGGCTATAACCAGTATACTAATGGTATACTAGTAAGAACTTCTTTCATTGTTCGCTATTCCTAAACCTTAGAAAGATTTCTTCTAACGTGACCATGTCGGCACTGTGCATTCTGCCTTAAAGATGCTTAAAACCCACCATGTATGCATGCAGTTACATTGACTTTTACCAGGATTATTTATTCCATTTATAGGATTGTGTAACTTGTAAAACTTGCTAGAACACAGAGCTTTGCTGGCAGTGTCCTTTCCAGTAGATGTAGTTCACATGAAGATTTCTAGATTGGTAAAGTGCTTCTAGTGTCAATATATCCAAAGAACTTTGCAATCGCAATTGGCAGCATTCCTTTGGAACTCTAAAACAAGTGGGAAAGAACCAAAGGGGCAGTCCTAAAAATTATAGGAAATTTCCTCAGTAAAAGCAGTGGCTGCAGCATAAACAAAAATGGCAGCATTTTCATCATAGTTAAGAAACATAGCCCATTTCCTTTCAAAACTACACACGTATATATAGATAACTTTTCCTCTAAAACTTCTTTTCTAAGAGGAGAGATTGGCTCAAGCAGAATCCCATAAAAATATCAACACTGTATTTAAAAGGTGGTTAGATATAAACATTGCTATGGTTAGATACATAAGTTGTTTTACCATAACCACATAATTTTGTTTGGATGCAGTCCATTTTGTTTCAGCTGTTTATGATTCCTGTCAGGATTACTGAACTACAAAGGCATAATTAGGAAAAAAAAAGTAAGTACTGTGCCCTGTTTGTGTTTCTTTTAACTGTTCTGCATCACAGAATGTTCAATTAATGTTAAACATTTCACTCAAAAGCCAGAACAACACTGCAAGAAAATCACAGAAATCACAGACTGGAAATGCTAAATGTTTATTTAAGAATGAATGTTATTAAACAGTTCTGCCCTGTTAACAAGGGGCAGGATCTGCAGCTGCCTACAAGCTCGTAGGATGTACACGCAAGTAGTGCATAAAAATCCTCATGCTTCCAGACAAGTTTACAATGAATTCATAGTCTGATGTGGATCCTTACACAGTATTATTAGTAGGAGTTGCTTAGCTTTTATAGATCAGTAATAGCTAAGATTCTTGTCTTACAAATTAACATGTACAAGAGTTTAGGGTACAGAAACCTGGAAGTGTGATGTGACAGTCAACAACTGTGATCTAGGTAGGCCAGACCTGCTTATGAACTTAGAGCTTGCTCATGCAATACCACACAGAGCTGGCTGAATATTAAACCTCAATTTCATAGCATATTATTGCTAGCCAGCTCATTTGGAGCAGACTTATAAGCATGTTTTTGTTGCGTCTTTCAAATCTTTAACAAGTACCTTGTCTTATCCAGTACAACGCAGAAGCAAATCTAGTCATCTCTTGAGATTTTGTAAAAACAGGCACTATAAATTGCAAGTACTTAATTTAGGAGAACCTCCATTGGAAACCCATTGAAAAAAAATCTTAAGTGTTCCCAGACCAAATATCACAGTTTAGTGAAAGAGGATTGGTAAACTGGGAAAATTAAAACAGCATTTTCCAAGTAAGGAATATTATTAGAGACTAGCAACCATGAATCATGGAATCATATGATGTTAGGGTTTGGAAGAGACCTCAAAAGATGACCAAGTCTCCCTGCCAAAGTAGGATCACCTAGGGCAGGCCTCACAGGAATGCATCTAGGTGGTTTCTGAAAGTCTCCAGAGAAGGAGACTCCACAATTTCTCTGGGCAGCCTGTTCCAGTGCTGTCACCCTCACCACAAAGAAGGGTCTCCTTGTGTTGAGGTGGAATCTCCTGTGTTCTAACTTGTAGCCATTGATCCTTGTCCTATCACTGGGCACCACTGAAAAGAGACTGACACCTTGATCTTCACACCTACCTCTTAGGTATTTATAGGCATTGATAAGATCCTCTGGCAGCCTTGTCTTCTCCAGACTAAACAGCCTCAGGTCTCTCAGTCTTTCCTCACAGGAGAGATGTTCAAGTCCTGCAGTCATCCTCACAATTTTCCATTGGACTCTCTCCAGCAGATCCATTTACATTTAGTTCTAATAATGTGATTTTATTAGAACAATTGGTGAAGACTTTACATACCTATCTATAACCATTCTTCACCCAAAATGCACCTACCATTTCTCTTTTGCCTTCTACTTAAATTCCTTTCATTCTTAGAAAAACAGCATCTATTAGTCAGTTAGTGACAAATGTAGTAATTTTGTCAATATAAAATTTCTTGCTCTGGTGAAGAAGCACTTCATTTTTACATATTTTTACAAACTTAAATACATGAATTGTGTTCAGCTTGCTAAACACATCTTCCACTGCACAATCTTCTATGATTTAGAATTCACTTAAAGTGGTTTAAGTGCAGTAAATTCTTCTCAGATGCCTCAAGCCAGATGTTGCCAAATGTAGTATTCTGCATTACTGATTGAATTAGTGTCACTCACAAAGGCAGGTGTTTGAAAAATATCCCTGTCCTGTTCATGTGTTTTGCAGAAGCTACTTCAACAAACTACAGCTCAATTACTTCAAGCTCCACATCACTGACATTTGAAATTGTATGGCTAAGGACAAGGAGGGCAGCTGTTTTTGAGCAGCACAGTTGCTGTTCTCCTGGACTAGGTCAAATAAAAGTGGATGAGATTCAGGTCACAGCAAACTAGAGCACAAAGCACTGTAGGTTGTTCATCTGCAGTGTCCCTTTTCTCCACCCTGATTCACTTTTGGGCTTCACTTCACCCCCTGCTTGAGTTACAATCACCTACAGGAGCTAGTGTCAGGCCAGCTCCTTGACAGACCTGGGATGAAGCTGCAGACGCCCCTCCATATCATGCACCTATGGCTCAGTCTTCTCACAGGGAAGATGTTTCCCTTCCCTTCCCTTCCCTTCCCTTCCCTTCCCTTCCCTTCCCTTCCCTTCCCCCCCTGCAGTGAGCAGGGATAGCCCCATCTACATCAGGTTGCTAAGAGCCCCATCAAACCTGACCTTGAATGTCTCCAAGGATGGGGCCTGTACCACCTTCCTGGGCAACCTGTTCCAGTATTCCACCACTTCTTCCTAATATGCAATCTAAATCTACCGTTCTCTGGTTTAAAACCATTTCCCCTTGTCCCAGTCCTACATGCCTTTGTAAACAGTCCCTCCCCAGCTTTCTTGTAGGCCACTTTCATGTATTGGGAGGGCACCATACGGTCTTCCACAGCCTTCTCTTCTCCCTGAACAACCTCAACTCAGCCTGCTTCTGTAGAAGTGGTTCTTCAGCCCTCTGATAATTTTTGTGACCCTCCTCTGGACCCACTCCGTCAAGTCCATGCCTTTCTTGTGTTGAGGGCTCCAGAGTTGGATGCAGTATTCCAGGAGAGGTCTCACCAGAGCAGTGGCAGAATCACCTCACTTGACATGCTGGTCGTGTTTCTTTTCGTGCTGCCCACGATACAATTCCAGTTTTTCACCCAGCAGTACCGCTAAGGCTTTTTCTGTTGGGCTGCTATCACATCATCCCCTTGCCTGTCCCACTGCAGGTGCAGGACCTTGCACTTGGTCGTGTTGAACCACAAGAGATACACACTTGGGTGCCCTAGGACTGGCCACGCTTCTTCTAACAGGCACCTCATCCTTCTCTTACTGAAGTCCCTGGGACGCGGCTACCCCACCGAGAGGAACCAATCACCCGACAGCCCCGAGGGCACCCAGCGCACCGCCCGAACAGGAGGCTCCGGCGTGCGGCAGCCCACCTTCCGCGGGGACCGGTGCCATGGGTATTGCCTGAGAAGTGGCCGCCCGCTCCGCCTCAAGGGGCCGAGCCGGGCGCCCCCCAGCCGCCGCGCCTGCGCGTAGCTGCCCATCCCCACCGCCGCCCTCCCGCGGGCGGGAACCCGGAAGTGGGTAGCGCTGGCGGCTCCCGGCGGGTAGTGGGGGCACCGCCGGGCGGGCGCAGCCGGCACCCCTTGGCGGGGGTAGCGGCGGCTGGCATGGTGCTGGTGGCAGCGCGCCGCGCCCGCGTTGCTCGGAGGAAGCCTGAGCGGAGCCGCGATGGAGATGCTGCTGCCGCCCGTGTGAGTGCGGTGGCGGGGCGGATGGGGAGGTTGCCGGGCTTCTAATAGCGCGCCAGGACGGTGGTGTGGAGCGGAGCGCTATGCAGTGCCGTGGGGTAGGGGTGCGGAGCCGAGCTCGGGCCCAGTCTCGTAGCAGCTGTCTGCAGTCTCGTAGGCTCTCCGCAGCCCGCCCGCCCCGGGCCCCTCGGCAGAGGGAAGGAGCGGTGCTCGCGGGAGGGTGGGGGGGCCCAGTCGGACCCCGCCGCGGCGTGGGGCAGCGCTGGCGAGAGGGTCGTGTCGGCGAGCCACTGGCGGAGCCGGTGACTGGTACCTGGCGGGCCGAGGCTTCCAGAGTGGCCAGCGTCGCCGCTGTTGTTGGAAAATGCCCTGTCTCGCCGCCGTCGCCCTCTGCTGTGCCCGTGTTGGCGGGGCCTTGGGTACCGGGACGAGCATCGGACGGGCCGGGCCACGAGGGAAGTGGTCGTTGGGCTCCCCTTGGGCTGACAGGGCTGCCGGCACCCCCGCCCCGACGCCTTCCCCTGTGCCTTGCAGCTTGCGGGGACAGGCGCTTTTTTTCCCCTCCTCCCCCTCACTCCTTCTGCTTCCTCCATATGTGGTCCCGAATTACTCCCTGTTTGACTCAGCAGTCATGCTCATCACACTCTGGATTTTCTGGTTATTTAGTTAAGCATCTTTTTTAGTAGCAGTGTGCTAGGGCAAGCCATGTATTGCCAACTGCACTTGGTTTGGGTTCATCCAGTCGCTTACATGCGATGTACCCTTAGCCTGCACCTTCAGGAGATGGTTTGCAGGTATGCAATAGGTGAGGCTTGTGAGAGCAAATGAAAGGGAACTAGTTGCAGCTGGCTTTTGCCCAGTTGGTGAAATGGTACAAGAGACCCCAGTAATTTCAGTCAGACTGGCAGTTCTCAGAAGACATGTGACTGATGGTTTTGTAGGCTTCATTACCTTAAAAAGACACAGGAAACTACAGGCCGCTCAGTACCATCTTCATCCCTGGAAAGGTGATGGAACAACTCATTCTGGAGGTGATTTCTAGGCATGTCATGGAAAAGAAGATTAGGAGTAGTCAGCATGGATTCATGAAGGAGAATGGATGCTTGACCAATCTGACAGCTTTCTATGATAGTGTGACCAGCTGGGTAGATGAGGGGAGAGCAGTGGATGTTATCTACTTTGACTTCAGAAAGGCTTTTGAAACTGGCTCCCATAACATCCTCATAGGTAAGTTTAGGAAGTGTGGGTTAGATGAATAGACAGTGAGGTGGATTAGGAGCTGTCTGAATGATAGGGCACAGAGGGTTGTGATCAGTGGCACAGAGTCTTGTTGAAAGCCTGAAGCTAGTGATGTCCCCAGGGGTTAGTACTGGGTCCAGCCTTGTTCAACATATTCATCAACAGCCTGGATGAAGGGACAGGGTATTCTTAGCAAGTTTGCTGATGATACAAAACCAGGAGGACTGGCTGACACACCAGAAGACTGTGCTGCCATTCAGCCAGACCTGGACAGGCTGGAGAGCTGGGCAGAGGTGAACCTTGTGAAGTTCAGCAAGGGCAAGTGTAGAGACCTGCACCTGGAAATAAATAATTCCAACCCCAGTTTAGTGTTTGACCTCCTGGAAAGCAGATCTGTAGAAACAGACCTGGGGGTGCTGGTGGACAACAAATTCAACACGATCCAGCAATGTGTACTTGTGGCCAAAAAGGCCAACAGTATCCTGGGGTACATTAATAACAGCATGACCAGCAGGTCAAGGGAGGTTCTTCTGCTCTGTCCTGGTGAGGCTACACTTGAAATATTGTGTACAGTTCTGGGCTCCCCAGTTCAAGAGATGCAGGAAACTACTGGAGGGAGTTCCATGGAGAGTCACAAAGATGTTTAGGGGATTGGAGCATCTCTGTTATGAGGAGAAGCTGAGAGACCTGGAGCTGTTTAGCCTGCAGAAGAGAAGGCTGAGAGAGAACCTTCTCAATGCTTACAAATACCTAAAGGATGAGTATCAAGGGGATGGGGCTGGGCTCTCTTCATTGGTGCCCAGTGATAGGACAAGAGGCATCAGGCATGAACTAGAACACAGGAGGTTTCACTTAAACATGAGGAAAAATGTCTTAGCTGTCAAGGGTGATGGAGCACTAGAACTTTCAAAACCTGCCTGGATGTGTTCCTGTGCAACCTGATCCAAGTGAACCCACTTTAGCAGGGGGGGTTGGACTAAATTATCTCTGGAGGTCCATTCCAACCCCTACCATTCTGTGATTCTGTCATCCTTTGTGACAAGATAAACTTCAGCAAATTAATTTATGCTTCATAGGAGTTCCTCCATCGATCCAGGTTGCTTGGCAGCTCTTTACAAGGAACTCTTGACAACCTTTTTTTTCCAGCATATTGATATGTGATATGTATGTAGTCTGTATGCATATGCAGATAGGTACACGTCAGTATCTGCATTGCTGTGGAATGCTAAATAGGTGACAAAAAAGTAATGTTCCTACATTGGACTTCATAAGTCAGTGGTATAATTAAAAGCTGGGTTTCTTCTTCACAGATAGTCTTTGGTGCTCTGAATGTTTCCTGAAGTCAATGGGTTTTGTGTATATATTTATTTTTTTTTTATGCTGAATACTACATATCTGTCATAATTTAGAATATTCAGTCTAAAGGGACTAGAGATACCCTTTTTTTTTTTTCTCTCTTCCATACAGTAACTTATGTGCTTTATAACCTGTAACTTGATTACTTTTTCTGATGCAAACTTGCTGTTACTTGGTCTCTTTCATTAATGAGTTGTATCATTTTCACAACTGGACAGGGAACTTCTAATTCATAGCAGTGTCATGGTACATTGTAGTAAGTTGGTTGTAGTGTGAGTTCTGTAGATGGACCTTACTTTGTCAGCTGTTTTTACAGAGACTTTTTCTATCCCTTTTTTTGCTTGTTGTACATTAATGAAGTTTTCCTTCAAAGTTTTGTAGCTGGTTTTTGATTCATGACAATTAGAGCCAACTACTTTGTGTATTTTAGTGCACAGATTATAGAGTTCTAGGTTAAAATTGTAATCTGTTGAATTTTTCTTTTAAGCTTCTTTAGACATGCCCAAGTAAAACATCTGTGGTAGAAGAGACACTGGAACTATGGGAGTCTTTGCATGTGTTCAGTTTTACTATTCTTACCTAAAACAAGTAAGCCTGAGTTTTAATTTGTAATCAGATACTGATGTACCAGCATCAGTTGCCTTGTGGCTTTGCTTCTTTCCAACTTCAGAAGTTCTGTAGTATGGTTAAAATAGTGCAGGTGATAGAAAACACCACTGGTGCTAAGCATTTTCTAAGTATTGCAACAATGTAATTTGCCTTGTAATAACAACATTGTGGTTGTAAACATGGAACTCACTGGCTTGGGTTGGCATGAAAAACCCACTTGCTGGGGGCTGGGGATCTGCTAAGCTACCCAGTTTTTCCTCATACTCACCTATGTCTCATGCTGCTAGGAAAAGCTGGGACAATTGCACTAGTCATTATGTGCTCTTTCTGTCAGATATAAACTGGGAGCTGCGTGAGCTAGTAAGGGAGGTCCTGGTGGGCGGGCAGAGGGAGTGACTCTTTTCTTGCAGGTGGTGAAGGAATTCAGAGACAAGGATCATGGATGCTGTGTTCTGCCATTGATCTGTATGGGCACCAGGCGAAAAGTTCTTGAACCTCTGCTTCTCCCCTCACTTCAGGACTTATTGAAAATATTATAGGGTGCCATCTTCTTGTTTTCCTTAGCAGAGATTATTGTTAAGCCTGGGTGTCTCTGTCAGCCTTGGTTGTGTTGGTCACCAGATTATTACTTGGGAATTCTATCTATTCCTTCACACTTGGGGTCATAGGAAACAAAAATTGCTTGGAGTAAAGACTAAGTTCAAGTGCAAATCTCTTCCTGCCTGAGGTGAAGGGAGAAGATAAGAGTAATGGATCTAGACAGAAGTATTAACTCTCAGGTTTTTTCTCTTTCTTTCCAGATGTACCAAACTTTGCCATCAGAAGCCCTTGGATCTGAAAGATGACAACACTGAAATTCACTGTCCCATTACAGTAAATCCATGGCACATGAAGAAAGCTTTTAAAGTTATGAATGAATTAAGAAGGTATTACTTCACTGTATACCTCTGCCTGGAGTCCATAATGCATTTTTATTTTTATTTGCATCCATTAAGTTAATAATAATAGTTTATTTAATAAAAGCATACAATTCCAGAAGAATTATATATATAGTGCTAGGAAGGATTAAACATATAATTAAGTGATAGCTGGATTAGAGTCATCTGATGATAACTGTAATGCGTACAGTATGGTTTTGGTCCTCATAAATTAATCAAAAGTAGGTTTATGGGGCTTGAAAAATACTCACAGGTTGTACTTACAGAGTTACAGCTACTCATTCTGTTTTGTATATAGTTGATCTTGGATAGATGAAAAGTGACTTCTTAGCTGAGCCTAAGGCTCTTCATATGCTTGTTGATAATTTTTGCAGTAGGCTGTGAACTGGAAAAATGTGAAAATTTTCTAGTCAGGAGACAGAGGTCACAGTCTAACAAAAACCATTTGGCAGCACCATTTCTTTTCTTGGTTTTCTTTTGCTTCCCACCTGAGACAAATCCACGTACTCCCAAATGTTGAAAATAACTTTTCTAAATAAAGTTTTGTAAGACCTTCAGTGTCACTTCCACCAGTTTCAGCACAACAAGGAGACTAATGCTGATGCTGTTCTTAGCACCCATATCGATTTATTTTCTGTACATGAGTAGGTAAGATGGTGTTGAAAACTATGACAGCTGGTAATTTGATCTCACAACTGAGCTCTGGTAATTAGGACTCACAGCTATCACTGACACTAATTCAGTATTATACTAACAGCAGCAATGGACAACTGAAATGCTTCTCTAGCATAGACAATACTGGAGGGTGTGAAAACCCTGTAGTCCTTTGTTTCCCATAAAAGGTTTAAAACTGGAGAGGCTTCAGATGGAAAAAAGGACAGCAACTGATACCTTGTTCAACTATGCTTCTACCTTTGGTCTTTGCTATTCTGTATGGATAAATCTTTGATATTATGGTAGTTAGTGTGATCAGATCAATCTATTTGGCTGTGACAGTTTGTACTCTGATGGAAGGCTAAAGAAAATCATACACTGATTATAAATGGTCTTAAATCCATCTCAAAGACTTCCATAGTCTGAAGATAATGGGATAAGAGCGGAGACTATTTTTCTAGTGTGTTAACAACCTGGTTAGCTTATGCTGGAAGAACTGATACGAGTTGCTTCACCTTATGCCCTTGGCTTTTTCAAGGATCCCAGTAATGAGATTCAGTGTCTCAAGGACTGTAAAGGAGACTGGCTAGAGCCAGTAGCTATGACTTCTTAAGGATGAGCAAGAGTTTATGTGAAGAAACAGTCTCCCAGAATAAATCTTAGAACAGTTTCAGAAGTTAGAAACCTTATCTGTGTTTTGTTGTGAGTAAAAGATATGTGGTCTTCCAGCAGAGTGCATTGTTGAAGGCTCCAGATTATTTTCAGAATATATTTTAGTTTCCATGGTTACTTAAATATGAATTGCTGTAGAAGCAATTTGAGCAAATTTGTATTACATGTATAAATAGTTGAAGTTGGAACAGGAGCAGTGCCATTCAAACCTTAACTGTAGATCTTATTTCATAAGGTAGCTGATGCAGCAATGTTTACTGTTTAAGGGGAGCACATATTTTAAAACAATAAGTGCTAATTAGATAATATTGTAAACATTTGCATTTATTTGTTTTGAAATAATAATTTTTAAAAAAAAAGTTTCAGACTCCATTACTCAATAAAATTGAAAATACAATTTAATTGATGAATATTAGGTCTTCATTTAAAGTGGTTTCCTTCTCAGTTCTTTTCATTAGTGTAGCACAAGCAGGTGTTTGCCAGATGTGTACTCTCCAGAAAGTGGATAACTAGTGAAGAAATCATCTGCTTAAGCATCTAAAATACACTAATTTTGGAATTACTAATTCTGTGAGTTTATATTACATTTTTGGCTACTGTCAAGTTGTTTGATTCTGTTGGCTTACAAGAGGTTTTTTCTGAACCTTCAACTTTTGACAAATTTGAGTTTTGTCCTTAATAGTTTTTCTTATTTCATTACTCACCATCACCTCAACACTGAGTCAGAGAGATCATTAGAATAGCTAATTAGTTCTTGACATAGGAAGAAATTACCCTCTGATGTCTATCTTTCCTCTTCATTGTAACTGACTTTTATCACAATGGAATTTGACCTCACCTATATTTGTTAAAATCCTCTTTCTTAGAAACAAGACATTGCCAAAATCTTTTTAAGATACGGCTAATCACCTTTCCTCGTGTAAAAGTGAAGAGTAATCTGCAAGCTCATAAACAGTTACTGTTCTTAAAGCTGTACTTTTCTGTGCTCCCCCCAGTTTTCTCATTTTCTATACCAAGATGGTGTAATTCCCAGGCTCTGTTCTTTCAGTTGCTCTATACAAACTAATTAATACAGTACTGCTTCAAAATGCAAGCTTTCCTAAGATAAATTGATGTGCCCTTTTGAAATGGAGGTGGTGAGTTGCTGTGGAGGCTTGCAGCAGAGTATATGGTTAAGTTTATAAGCTTGTTTCTTTATTTAGTAGTTTGTTTAGCTTGTCAGCTGTGTAGTAACATAAAGCATATTCATTCACCTATTGCAATTCCAGACTACTTCTAAGTTACTATGTCCATATATGTGCAATGTAATGAATTAGCTGGAGTTTTGCATTGATGTAGTTCTGTTGCTTCTGGCTTCATTGTTACCTTTGGTATTTTTGTGCAGCTAAATAAAAACCCTTTTGTTCCAGTTGTCAGGATAAGCGCAGGTGTCTGAAAAAGCTGGGTATCTGATAACCTCTGTTTCAGTTTTTGTGTAATAAATGTAGTGGTTGTTTTCAAGTTCCTCTGAATTGTGTATTTCATCTGGGTATAGTCATTACCTTATATTGTACATCCTTTTTTTTATCATAACCATATTGCAGGCCAAACTTGTGAAATTTAGATAGATGCTTTGGGTACTAAATGGTGAAAGGGGGAAAATACTCTGAGGATTGTAGTATGGCCTCAAAGGTTAGCTGTGGCCACTAAAATATTTGGTGTGTGACGTCCAGAAGGCCACCTTATTTGGGGCTGTGCTAAAGAAGCTGGGTGACTGCAGAGGCTGAGAGATCATGGTTTTCTTTGGACTGAGGTGAATGTCTGAGCAGTTTGGCTGAGAGTTCTTGCTCTGTCAGAGCAAAATGCAGCTGCTCACCTGAGTCTCTGCTACAGCAAACTATCAAAACCTCTGTGCTCTAGCTGCAGTATATATTCAGGAAAGGTAAAAATTTACCTCTTCAAAAGTCATAGATTCATACACAGCTCTATCTCTGTCCCAAAGAAGTATGTTCTATCATACTTTCCCCTCTTCCCTTTGTTGCCCTGGCTCTGAGTACTGTGGATTTTATGCCACTTGTACAAGGATAGTGCTAGCATGAGAAGGAAACAATGGACAGCTGACTCTAGCTATTTAGATGCCTGGGAAATTGCTGCCTTTTGCTGCTGTGGTGTTTGTGGTTGGGTTGGTTTTTTTTTTAATTTTATTTTATTTGTTTTTCCTCACTCTTCCTTCCATCTAGAAAATTAGATTATAAAGAGACACAGTGTAGTTGATTTAACTGAAAGAGGTATATCCAGTAGCTGTAAACTGCATTGGAAACACCTGCATTAGGAGTGATTATAAATGAGATGTTAATTTACTGCAGCAGAAGAGGGAGGAAATATGTATTGCAGTCACAAAGGACAAGAATGCAAATGGATGTAATGAAGATAAAAAGGCAGGCAAGATATGAAGTTAACCATAATAAATTGTAAACTGTTCAAAGTGGAGAAAATAGTTGGTACTGTGTGTGCAGGCTGAATATAAAGATACTTTGAAAACAGTAAATATAGGGATGACTAGGTAGTGATTTTGAACAATAAAGTAGGCATGTGCTTCCAGTGTTATGTGACACAGGCATCAGAATTGAAGTTTGGATTCTTGATCTGTAAAGTCTTGTTTCTTAACTAATTTTTTAGTGTTTGTGTCTATCTAATCCTCCTTTTATTTTTAATGATAGTTACTCAGAGGCCCAGATTTCCAGTGAGCAAATTTATGATCGGCTGATACAGATTTTGGTTATTCAATGCAGAAACTTCTGTGCAAAAACTCACAATTCAGTTGTTTGATTTTTCAGCAAGTTCTGTGTACCCAGGCGCCATCTGTAATCTGGCTGAGTAATAGCTGTGTGGTTGTGTAATGCTTTTTAAAAACAATGCTTCATCAACATTGTCTGCCTGCCTTTTTTGAGGGCATAGGAAAAAAATTGTGTGTGATGTTATATGCTTTTCTGTTGTAGTTCACTTACGTGAAATTGCCTTCTCTGATATTTCTAAATAGTCAAAACTTGCTGTGTGATGTGACGATAGTAGCTGAAGATATGGAAATTGCAGCGCATAGAGTTGTGCTAGCCGCCTGCAGCCCCTACTTCCATGCCATGTTTACAGGTACCAAATGTTTCAATACTTACTGTGTTCTAATCCAATCCAACTGTATAAAGCACAAAATAAAATTACTTTTGCTCTTTTAGGATCTCATTTAATTTTTAGATAAGCCAATAAGAACATTTGGATTTCGTAATGATGTTTGTTTTTTTTTTTTCAGTCTAAGGACACACTGGCAACTTATTCTTTGATAGCATGGTGAATGCCTTAAAAAGTCTCCTTCATTTGAACAAAATTCTGTTTTAGTAAGCCAGGAATAGTACAGTTGTTAGAGCCTTTAAGGCTCTGAGTAATCTTCAAAGGTTAAAAAAACTTTTATGTTAATTTTGAGTTAAATTATGTCTTCTAACAACTATTGCTGCTACATTCTTCAGACCCCAAGTACTCTAGGCTGTTAGTAAATACAAAAGCTTTCTGTGGAATTGGCAGATATAGCTGGAGTGCATGTTTTGGTATTTTTAGGGTAATTCTGTGTGACATATACTCTGCATCATTGCCACAACTTTTCTGTGCAGGCTTGATTCTACCTCTGCTTGCTCTGTGCTGGCCAAGTTACTGCTTTGCTGCTGCAACACAAATGCTGAAAGCTTGCAAAGCTACGATATGTTCAGGTTCATAGAAGCCTCCAGCTGAATTCCTGTGCTGTGGGTTTAATTCCATAATGGTTATAAATTACATTGAAATGATATGGACCTCAGTGTCAAAGCGAGCATGCTACTAAATGCACACTAAAAGAGACTTCTGAAGTTTTATCTGTCCCTTCTAAAAATCTCATGCTGGTTTGGTAGTTAATGTTGACTGAGATTAAAAGAATTCTCTAGAATGTATTGGCTCTGCCCACCAGCTCAGGTGGAGGCAGAAATGTGACCCTTGGTTTAATAACTTTAATTGTACACATCTGGAAGACTGATGGAATTTGAAATACCCTTGTGTTTTGCAGAAGCAGCTGATTATTCTTGATTTTATAAGCAAATATTTTGACACAACCAAAGCTAGAAGCGGACTCAGTACTAGCAGCAACAGTGCTTCAAAGTTGTGTGTAACATTAAATATCTATTCCTCTAATAGTTCTCGAAGTTTGCATTTCTGGCTCAGACAAACATTCCAGGTGACATACATTCTTTCTTTATTATTACTGCTATCCTTAAAGTTAGAATGAAAACAGCTGCTTCCACAGTTCCTTTTCATCACCATAGTAACAGAAGAACACAAGCCTTTCACATTATTTCTGTATTAAAGATTAACTGTTGTTGACTGTTACATTGAAAAAAGATCTTTACATAGAATGTAGTTTTGTGCTATGATTTCTGTGACTAAGACATTTCTGCTTGCCTCCACTGCCCTTTTTGTGGAGAAGCATATTGCCCATTAGAAGTGCAAGTGCAACAGTGTCTGTGGGCACTCTCTAGATGGAATTGCTGAAATCCTGGTTCTTTCCTTCCTGCAGACCCTTTAGAAGTCATTTGCTTGGTTTATGTTTTTAAATGTAGGTCATCTCTTAGCCCCAGTTGTGCAGGAGGTAAGGATGCTTACCTAAATAATGAGTGGCAAGCATTTAACCCATGCAGTTGTGACAATGTTTGTGTAGTTGGTGAACCAAATTGGTGGCAGTTTAAATAGAATGTAGCTGTGGCTTCAAGATGTTATCAACAGAGTTTCATCTCTTAACCAGCTACACTAAATGGAAACATATCTTCCTCCATTCAGAATAAATTAACTGAAAAGACAGTTAAAAAAGGAAAAAAGGCACTTGAATGCTTCAGGGTTACTTCTTGACTAGAAAGAGCAGCTTGTACCTCCATCTTTCTGAGTTGTTAGGTACTGACTGCTATGCAAGCCAGGGTATGGCATTAACTGAGTTCAAACCCTTTGCCTGGACATTTTTGCTGTTTGCACATGTAATGGTAGAAGTAGCCCTGTTAAACAGAAAGGAAAAATTACTGCCTTTTTAAGTTACAAAATTTAGTAAGTTATTAACAATTACATTGGAGGGGGAATAAAGATTAAGCATCTGAGACTATGTTGCTGGGAATAATTATTCCTTCCATATACAGTGGAACTCTTTAGAAATATGTATTGTGATCTGAATGAAATTAAATGTTTAGAGGACTGGTTTATAAAGCATCAGTGAAGGGATCCTTCAGTGCCTGTAAGGGCCTGGTTTGCAACATGAGTGACCTGAATTTAGTTTTCAGTTCTGCAATGGCAGTTATCCTTAAGCAATTACCTCTTCTTTTCCCTTCAGTTCTCCATTTGTTAAAATATGTTAAAAAAAAAAAAAAAAGGCTTCCTTATGTTACTTTGTGAGGAACATAATAAGGTTTTTAGGTAGCCTTATAGTAACTTCAACTCATCATGCTGCTTCTGCCTGGGAGGTTGTATCAGTTTAGTGTTTTCCTTTCTGTTTCCTATATGCTTTCCTGTCACTGCCACTTTGTAGAGATATGGCAATGCAACTTCCCAATCATAGACAGAGTTCTTTGACAGGTTTAGTTTTAGACTGAGACTGCTTAGCAAGTGAATCTATGGTTTCCTGCATATGAACAAGTATGGATCACAAGAGGACTGATGTAGAATTGTAGTAAGACTGTTTGTCTGTTTAGCATGAGAGGTAGAGGCAAGTCTTTAGTTTTGTGTTGGGTTTAGGGTTTTTTGTATTTTCTGGGCTCTGTTGTTAAACAGAGAAGGTGCCTATCCATGGCTTTAGAAACCTTGAGACAAAAATCTGAAAACAAACCTAATGTGCTTGCAGAATATCAAACTCTGCTCTCCCACACACACAATTTTCCCAAAGGACCACCTCCACAGCAGCTTACATAATAAATAACTTGCAGGATACATGCTCTGAAGATCAATAGGTTTAATCTGTGTCAAACCATAAGCAGAAACCTGGAATACAGGGCCCTGCAGAGAACACACTGCAATCATCCTTCAAAGGTTTAGGGGAATGTTTCAGAAGTGCAGGTGAAAAGAGAGTTCTGCAGGGGCTGGGTTTTGCTGGTTTTGATGTTGTTGTTCATCAATATTTGCTAGAACACTTGCAACCTTTGCTTCCATTAAGGATTAGTGTGTTGCTATATATGGTCTTCTGCACTTCCTACCCCTTCAAGGGTTGATTTAAAATGTCATTCCTTATCCATCAATTCAGAAAAGACATGAATATAATGGTAACACCTTTCTCAGTGGTGATCCCTTTGCGAAAGATGCTGGCTAAAATGCATCATTTGGCACCAACTCTAGAGACCACAGGGTACCAAACAATGCAGTTAGAGAGGTACTTCATAAGGAAATGGCAGCAGCATCTTGTTAGTTTCTCTATCCTGTTTGCTTCTCTTGTTGTAAATGTACATTGTACCTTATTAGTGCCCTTATCTTTAGATGCCATGGAGAAAGAAGTAAGAATACATTCAATACATAAGAATAAGAAATTGATATATTCAGAGACTGGGATGTACTCTTCCAAAGTAAAAGTTTGTGTCTACCAACATAACCAGCGTAGTTCATGTTTCACTTCACAGTGCAAGTCAAAAAGGTATAAAGGTCTGAGGTGACCCAATGTGTGGTTGGTAGTCACAGAGAAGGTTATAATCATTCAAAATGCTTCTTTGGGCAATTATTTCAGATGTTGCATTTTGAGGCCATTCTGTGAAGATCAGCTGTGGCATATGGCCAATATGTCAGCCTCCACAAACTGAGATCCAACAAGTCTTCCCTTGCTTACCATTTTACCCTAGCTGTTAAATCAGATCTCTAACAGAGGTGAAAGAGAATAACAAGTAGGCAAACAAAGAAATACATATATGAATTCTACTGTGGGAATATGCTTTTTCTTACTTAAAATTACTCCAGATTGCATTTAGTATATTTCTTTGATTAGGAAGTGAACAGAGTGGGAGTATTTTAATAGCTTGCTTTGCCAGAAAAATGGTTTTGTATGTAATCAAAGGGTCTTACTTAGGTTTGATAACAATATTTTCCTTATATTGTACACTGGAGTGAATTTCACTGCAGTGAAATTATTCACGCAGATAGAATTCACATGATGGTAACAACAAAGTTGTCCTTTCTTATTGGAGGGAGGAAGGAAAGAAATTGAACTATTGTTATTGGAGTTGCTTTACTATCACAACTGATTATACACAAAGGTCTGCTGCTATTACACATCTATATTTGTGATGTATTTCTAAATAATTTACTTGACTAATAAACTGTATTTGTAGGTGAGATGAGTGAAAGCCGAGCAAAGAGAGTTCGAATAAAGGAAGTTGATGGCTGGACTCTAAGGATGCTTATTGATTATATTTACACTGCTGAAATTCAAGTTACAGAAGAAAATGTGCAGGTAAGAGAGAGAATATTTTCTTGCTCAGAAGAGATCTAACGTGCAGTATCATTTATTTTGTCAGTGTAGTTCTACTCTGACATGGTAAATCTCCTCTGCAAACTAGATTTTTTTTCAGACCATGTGCTTACAATGCAGGTAGTCATGCTGTTTGAATTCCAGGTCAGATTCAAAGACTACTGAAGTAAATGAAGTTAGTTGACTTTAGTGGGCTTTGCAACCAAACCTTATCTAATACAGTAAAATAGATGGTCTGCCCTGCCTGAAACTAATGCTGTCAGCCACCTTTGTACCACCCCCTCTCTGATAGATTACTTAAACAAAGTAGATCTGTGCTTAAATGTGAAACCACGTTCCCCAATGTAGCTGTTCTGTTTGATTTTTTTTGTCTACTAGTCTGCAGGGTGAAGTACTTTTGCTGAGTCTCTGTACCTTGCCAGTAACCAGTTGTGCAGAAATGTGTAACTACTGCTGTCGGGGTTTGGGTTTTTTTCTGTGATTTGGTTGTTTGGTTGCTATTTTAAAACAACTAATATCTATCATGAAGTTTTTTCCCATCCCACACAGAGGTGATCAGTTCTTCTAGTTGACTACCTTAAGCTTAAACTTCAATTAGAATAAAGCAAACACAAGCTTAGGAAACCTGGCTTCCTGCTCTTAATATTTTCTGACCACAAATGCTGAAGATAGAATGGATTTTCCATCCACTATCTTTTGAGCTTTGTCAGAGATGTTTGGTTGGTTTAAAGTTCATTGCATAACAGATTTTTTTTTTTCTTGCCTATCACCACATTAACACTTGTTTTGCTGCTTTTGCAGGGAGCAAAACCATGTTGATGTATTTGGAATAGAAAACTTCTGTTGTAATTGTGCATTCTGAAGTTTATTGCTTCAGTTGAGCACTAGGCTCAAATTAGTAGGTTTTTGATGGGTTGCTGTATCCAGTGGAGTCACTGCTAGTGTTAGCTGTGATTAATTGAAGGCCTGAAAATGAGAAATATTACCAGTTTGAAACAAAATATTCTACTATTAAACCTTCCATATTTTAGATTATGAGAAAAGTCTGCAAATCTGCAAGATCCATATTTTTTAACATTCTTTTTAAGGAATTGTTTACTTCTAGTCTGATGATGGGTGAATATAGTTAAAAAACTGCCTGAAATAATGTTACATCTTGCCAGTCTGGTGGCTGCACAGATCTCTGTATCACTGTGGAGGACCTTAGGCAAAATCTGGAGGTGTCAGAGATTCCCTAACAGACCTTTTTTTGCTTGTTTATATTGGTTTTTCTTTCTTAAATCAGAATATTCTGGTTTGCTGACATGCTTTAATGACCTTGATCTTGTACTTTTGATCTATATCAAAACTCTATTGTGTTTTGGCTGTAGGCACTGCCTAGGAGGATGCCCATTGTCATCGCTGACTCTTCTGTGTTTATGGGGAGATCATGTCAAGTGTTATGTTTCTTCCTCATGCAGGACTCATTAAAGGCCAGACATCATCAGGCTCCTGAATCTGATAGGGCTTTCATTTTTGCAGCTCCAGATTATCTATCTGGAGATATATCTGATGATAAAGGGGATGGTAATATAAATAATGTGGCTGGTGACTGATATTGCAAATCTGTGGTTAAAGTACTGGGAAGACAGTGAAGCTTTTATGTGGATTTTGATTTATTACAGTATAGTTACACTTTAGTTTTGATACTGAATATACTTGTAATATAACTTGTAATGGCTTTAAAGCTATTCTTACTTTGTTACTTTCATCCTTTTTGCATTATTACTACTAGATACATAGTGTTCATTTGCATTATGGCAGAACCTGCTGCTGTGGGTAAAACCAAAATGTACTTCTGTAAGTCCTTGATTACTCAAGTTTGAAAGCCAAGGTGGGAAAATTGTTACTGTGAATTTTTGGAAACATAGAATCCTAGCACAGACTGTCAGGTCTTAGGTGTAACTGTTTTCTCTACATAAATGTGTTGCAAACTCTTGAAATAGTTACTAGCTCTTAATTTCCTGTCTATATAACAAGTATTGCTAAAAGATACTGTGAAATTTTGGTAATGAGTAAGAATTTCTTTTGTAGGAATACAGAACTGTGAAGGCCTAGGATGCCATGTAGTATTACCTCTGAACTTCTTTCATATTTAGGCTAGTGTGCTAAACTGGAGCTTCAGCTTCTAGGGAGCTAGTTATGTTTCTTATTCTCATGTCCTTTCTGCATTTTTCTGTGTCTTCAGGTTGTACATAGTAAGAATAGGCATTTTATTAATTTCTAATATGTGATACAGTATTTGAAAATTATATCAGTCCTGCATGTTTAAGTAACTTAGAATTGCTAAGTATTCTTTGGTATTAAAATAGACACCTTGTATAGTTCTAAAACACTAATTATGAATGAATACTTAGACCAGTAAGCTTGGCTATAACATTTTCTTAAAGGGCAGGTTAACTACAAGCTTCTTTCATTAATGTCTTACTTGATGTAGTCGTGGACAGGAGATTGCTTCCTTTCTGTGCATTCATTTCTACTCCTCAGTCATAGCGTGGTA
Organism: Dryobates pubescens; assembly: GCF_014839835.1. Taxonomy (NCBI): domain Eukaryota; kingdom Metazoa; phylum Chordata; class Aves; order Piciformes; family Picidae; genus Dryobates; species Dryobates pubescens. Next base: position 51,680,810 of record NC_071612.1, read on the forward strand.
TATTTCAGGGGTGAGGGGAAGTATGGGGGGGGGGGTGAATGTAGAGAAGTCAGGTATAACCAATGATTGAGTGGAAACCCACATTCATTTAGTGCATATCTATCAACACTGGAGGCCCTCAGCACTGGGTGTAATCACTACATTAGTTAAATACAAGAGAGTGTTTGTTCTTTACATCAGTTCTTGGTTCAGTAGTTTCCCCCAGTCCGCATCAGTGAGAGAGCTTTCTTCTAGTATTTGTCCATCACATAGAATGAGTTATTTTATCATTCATCTCTAATGGCATTCACATCATATAATGCTGTACTGGTGTTTCTGTTGTATTTACATATTACGTCACTTTTTCCTCTGTTCTAGGTCTCTGTTCTCTTTCTTTTTTCTTTTTCCCCTAAATGAAATTCAATGTCAAGCTTAATGCAACATCACGTTTTTCATGTTTTAAGAAGGGAACATCAAAGTTAACATTTTCAGAAGGCAAATCAATTTTCTTGCACATCAAATTTTTTCAATTTCCATATAGGTATTAACTACATGCAGTGCACAATGTGGGAGAGTTAGTTACTATAAGAAGCTCATGCATGAGTAACTCTCCCACACTATGCGTATGCTTTTCAGCATGTATTTAGTCAGCCATGTACCTAGGGCCTCTACTGAGCACAAGTATATCAGAGAAGTTGTTTCTGCAGTTGTGGATTTGTTGCAGGCTTTAGAGGTCAGCCTGATACAGGATGACTGGCATCTGATTGGAGAAAATATGGGACAAAGTTGATTGTGTTCCTTTACAGTTCCCTGTTACTGTGGTTGTGCTGGTAACAGCTGTTTGCTAGACTTGCTTTATAAACCAGATCAATGACCTTATATATTAAAAAACCAAAACAGAACAAAAAAACCCCACCCTACCAAAACCATAATAATCTTTCCCTCACCCAACTTCCTGGCACTTTTTTAGGTATTCTTGACTTGGATCATGTCAAAGATCTTGCAGTTCTTTGAGTTAGTGTACTGAATTATGAGAATATACACCTGTGCTGGGAGTGGTCAATTCCTTGCTGCCTAGGGAAAACATTATATGTTTAAAAAGAGAAAAAAAAAAAAGTTATGCACAAGAGATAGCAGAAGAAAACCACAAATAATGGTATTTTTACAAAGCTCTATCCTGGCATGTTTTTGTCCCTTTCAAGAATTAGGTACAACCAACACAAATTCCAAAATCCTGAACAAGATCCTTTTTAATATGCATCATTTTTTGTGTTCATTTTCTGAAATTACTCAAGAACAATGTTCTCAATGTTACTAACACTTGAACACACAATATGTGTACATTTTTCCTCTGTTCACACAGATTCCATTTAAAAGATAACAGAGACACTTCTATTTGCATGTGACAGCACATGTGCTTTGAGGTGCTGTGAAAACAAGGTCCAAAAAAGAAGCTGATTTCCCTAAGAAATCCTGAAAAAGGAAGATCCTGATGTTGTCCAAGTTTTCTATTGAGACATTCATTCTGCAGTACAATTATTTGGTAACATGGGCTGTGACTGTTTGTGCAGCATCTCATCACCTGTAGGGTCTACTGGTTGAACAACTTTAGCAGGTTGTTGAATTCTGAGAAGTCCTCTAGCCTAAAATTGAACAGATACCTCATGCCAAAACCCAGAGAAGTCCCATATCTTATGCAAATGGATGCATGCTTTTCAGGATGCTCAGTTTGTGTGTGTTTGTGGGTTGTTGTTTTTTTTTTTTTGTGGCATGACCTACAAATTATTGAAGAGGAAGGACTGAGGTTATGTAAAAGGAGCACAAATGAAGAAGCAATGGGAGGTTACGGGGCATACTGTAAGAGATAATTGCTACTGAACTCGGTAAAGTGAAGCACTGGCTGAATGTAGCTAGTCTTGGCAGCAATGGATACTTTATAACAATACTTAAGTAGTTTGTTCCAGTTGCTTTAACAGCTTTTCTGGTTGGAAAAAATATAGTATCTGATTTAAACTTTCATTGATCTGTACTGGCCCAATTTCTTATACTTCCTCTGCTATCTCGTAAAACATCTTGTGGCTGACTTTCCATTAACAATCTTATGTATTGAAAGACTCTTCTCATTCATGTAATACTTTTTTTTTTTTTTTCTTTAGAGTTGCCTTTCTTTGGAGGCAGTGCTTTCAGAATCTTCCACCATTCTTGTTCTTCTAGACTCTTTCTGTTTCACCTATATTTACATTGGCCAGAATTAGACCTTGTAGTCCGTTGAGGCCTTGCTAATGTAAACTAAAGTAAATTGCTATTCTGTAAGTTAAAATACAGAGTTTATTTCTTTGTCGTGGAATTGGCTCTCTTTTTCCAGCAACATGAAATGGGTGCTAGCAGTCACTTTCCTTTATATACCATTAGAGAGAGAGGGCATGGGAATGTGAAAGTAGTCATCACACAGTGGGAAAAGTAAGTTGTTGTACTTCTTAATTTTAGTAAATGACAATTTCAGTGATTTTTGTATGTATTTATGCTTATTAGCATAACACTTCAAATAAACCAGAACCAGCAGAAGTCATTATCTGGTTATAGTAGTAGAGTCTTTAATAAGTTTAGTGGACAAGATTTGAGTTTCATGCTGGGATCTGTCTTTTATAAAGAGATGCCAATTTACAAGTCTGTTTTTGAAGTACAGTCACATGTTAAAACTGGTTTTGATTTAAAAAAATAACTAAATTTCATTTTAGAGATATATATTTGATTGTCTATTAAAACTCATCAGTAAGAGAAAAAGATAGCTTGCTCAAAATGTTGTAAAGGTACATCTGATAAGGTAGCTGCATGCATGTCATTTTAAAAATGTTTAAAAGAAAACTTTGGAAGAGAGCATCTTCTGAAGAAACCATTACATAGAATAGAATGTAGAAGAATGAATAATACAGATTTGTTTCAGTTGACGAGGACAAAAAAACCCCAACAAATCACCAAGGAGTAAATATTGCTCCAATAAAATGTAATAGACATATGTGCCATCAGCAATACGAAGTCCCTGCAAACATAGGATCTTAATTTATCATGCCAAATCTTTACAGGATATTAATTTAAAGGCAAAAATAAAATTCCACACAGCATGTAACATTCCTTAGTTGTTCTTCTGCTGATCATTAGGATAATCTCAGAACAAAATATTCAGAATAAATTATATTCTGTTCAGTAGTGCTTACGATGCATAGTGTGCTGTTTTGTATGAGTGGGACATATGAAATGACCGCTCTTGAGGGGTTACTGGTTTATTCTGAAACTTGTATTGCCTGAATACAAGTAACTGAGTTATTTTTCTGACTCATTCCTGTGTCTCATGGTGATTTCAGATTCCCTTCTGGACAGGTACATCAGTTTAAAGGAGTTTAATTAAAAGCAGGAAGGGTATTCAGGATTATCATGGAATAACCAGTCTAACAACTTACTACTGCACATCAGCTAAACAACAGCAGTTGTTTGTGTGTGCTTTGAGCCTGAAGAAAATACAAAATGACTAGGTATGAGACAGTTTCTTAGACTTATTGCTTTACCTAGTGTTTGCCACAGCCTTTGAGCACTTACATGATCAAATTACTATATCTTAATTTCCCATACTCTTCAGAGTCATACTGTTTTTGCTTCTGAGCTGAGTCAAAATACACCTAGGAATATTTTGATGGCTGACAGGCTTAATCCTCAAAGTAATTCATTTTGTTTATAGAAATTGGTGACTAAATCAGTCAATGATTTAATAACCCTGTGATCTGTAAAGATCATAAAGCATGTTTTTGAAGAGTTTCTGAAACCTACCAGTAAATTTTACCTTTGACTACTAAAGAGCAGATCTTTTCCCTTATTGGATTAGAAGATGTCCTTCACTTTTCAAAGAGATACATTCTTTGTTTTTTCCTTTTTCTTTCATTCCTTTTTTTTTTTTTTCTTTTAATGAACATAAGAAATTATCTGGTTTAGATATGGTAACCTTTTCCTTTTATGACTCTAAGGCTGACTGTCCTTTGGCATCATAAAAGGAAATAGTTTATTTCAGTACTTGAGCAGAAACATCCATTCTGTCCTGGAGGTATGCCTGCTGCTATGTAAATATGTGGGAGAGATAAAAGAAGTATTTAATCAACTGTGGTGAATACTGTGGAGCTTTCACCGAATCTTATCATACAATAGGCCTTGTTTTAAATATAATATTTCATATATATATTTATGTAACTGCTTTGAGACAAAGTAATATTGCAATTATTTCCATTAGAACTTAACTTCTCTACTTCAGAGAGCATGTGAAGGAGATACCCAGAAAAAATGCTACACTTGGCTCAGGAACCTAAAACGGGCACCAAGGGAATAAGTTTGATCTTGATGCATTTGCAGATGTGCCTTTCTAGCCAACTTTTCTTTAAGGACTTTTTGATAATAGGGGGAAATGAAATGGCTTAAGTATGTCTTAAAAAGAGGGAATGCTAGGTAGGCTCAATCAAGGCAATTACACCTTGGATGCCACTAAGAGACTTGCGGATAATTAATATAGGTCCTGTATCTCCCCATTTGTGCCCTCTACTGAATGGAGGGCTCCTTAAAAAGAGTGTATATAGCAGTTGCCAAATGGTTTTCCAATAGACTATTACATGCAAGACAGTGCAGTGGTTAATGATATCAATTTTTCTGGGTAGAAGCAGTCACCATCTTCTGGCAGATGAAGATAACTTAATAACATTACTGTTGTACCACAGCTTAAATTTGGCACCCCTTAAGTTTGCAGACTGGTTGTTGGTAAAGGTGCTTGGTTTACGTTTATTTGCCTCTTTACTGACCACAATTGCCTGGTGACAGCATTTAAAAATTGTTCTTCAGAGGTTACCTGTATTTCCCAGTGAGGTCTTCACTATACTACTTATTAATTTAATGCGCTTTCTCTCGTGCGCTTTCTCTCTCTCTCAAAAAAGGCAACCATATTTCTCTGTCAATAGCTGCAGCAGATTTTTTTTTTTTAAATTTTTAAAATAAAAAAAAAATCTTGCCTAAAGTTGATAATATCTTTATAGCTTAAGTTTATATCACCAGAAGCTCTCAGCAAAGTATCCAAGTGCAGCACATAAGTATTTTAGACAGGCTGTTAGGCCAAAACTTCATTAAAACTTGTACAGCTATCTTTCAGGCTGTTCAAATGGTTTTATTTTCTGAGGTGATTAGTAAATTCTGTTACCTGAATAATCTCCTGAAAGCTCTTAACATTTTGGACAGGTTTGGCTGATGACAGTTGATACAGTTACTGAAAAATGGATTTTATTTCCGTATAATCCTAAATAGCATGAAATGTTAAATTGTCATACTGCATGATTGTTCAGCACCATTCAAATAAAAATCATCTTTGCACTGTGTTCTGATGCCTCAAATGGGTACAAATGAAATCTTTTGATGTTTTGATAATCATCTTCTGTGCCACAACACCTTCTCATACCTTTCCCTGCAGCAAGTACATGAATCTTAATTTATTTGTTTTCTTACCTAAAGGGCCAAGTGTTAAACCATATACCTGGGCTCTCTTATTACTTCTGTGATTTTCTGTAGGTAGGGCATAATTTGTCAAGATGTGACTTTTACAAGTGAGGTACAAATATATTATATCTCATCAGGTAAAATTGGGTTATGCAGTGACAGGCTAAATTGCCAGATGCATGAATTTTTGGATGAAACAGAGTTGTCAGAAATTATTAATTTAACACTGTAACTGCTGCTTTGAGTATTGTACCAGGTCTTAGAATCTGGTCTAAAAATCAGGAACATGAGGCTGTGTGGTGCATCCCAGCATGCAGAGCCATGAAGCTTCAATGGTCATTCTCCTCACTGTGGTTTATGGGTTATGCCCTTGTGAGAACATTTTGGGAAGAGGGGAGGAGAAAGTTTGAAAGACAGCTATACATGTAGAGATCTTAAGGATTTTCTAATTGATGCGATAATTTTAGTGTTCCTTTAACAATCTTACATGTGATGATCTTTGTAAGCTATTTGTGTACAGTCTCTCCTTGCCTTCATTATATGATGAGTAAGGTGCTAATTACTGAACCTTGAGATGACAGGTTACAATCCTGATTGTTTCTGAGAATAAAAATATTTTTTGTGATCTTCAGCTCCCTCATCTTTCATATCCTCCACCAATGGGTGTCTGCTGGACGGGACTTGATTGTGAAAGCATTATATTTCCACCATCATATTTCAACTTATCACTTTTTATGGCCTTCCTGGAGACCTAAAATTCTTTGTTCGCAAACTTTTGTTGTTGTTTGCCAATAGATTTCAGGCAACTACACACATTTTTTGTAAATATCTTGCTTTACAGAAAGGGGTTTATGTAATAATGCTATTAGCTGTCAAAGCTATTGGCAGTTCATAATTCTATTTGCCTGACACAGATATTATTAAAGTTTCAGGAGGAGATGGAGTTCTTTATTGGATCATCTTATAGAGCTTTAGAAATAAACAAGCCTGTGGTCTTTCTTCTCATCTTTGTTGTGACTGCAGTGGCATAGCTACTCCATGTTCTTGCAAATTCTGAAGTTGTATTAAGAGTCATTTGGGTTGATATTTTTTTTTTATATAAACCAGGCTCATCCTAATGACTTCAAGATTAAAACTGGAAAAAAAAAAATCCAATAATCCTTGTGTGTGTTGAAATGACTCTTTAGATGGTAATCCAAACCTTTAACTTTTATTCTTTTGTGCCAGGATGGGTCTGATAATGCAAAAGGCTTGCTGACACTGCAGAGAGGTACTTAAATCCAAGCTGACATGAGTTTCCTTACAAACATTGTGCGTAAAGACATTCTTGCTGGGCAAGAATTTAATATTGGACTAAACAGCTTTTATAGTATGCTATTCAACTGTGTGCTGAAAGACTATTAGTGGAGTACCACTGTATTTTACTATTGTACATGTTGTATATGTTAGGACTCAAACAACTCTCTGGTTACCTCTTTTGACCTTTTATTTTTGGGGTGAGAGCATTTGTGACAATAGCTTTCAGGATTTAGTAGTGTGAGGGCACAACTAATATGTGACATAGCTGGAGGATAGGCAGTGGCACACTTCTTGCATTTATATGCATTGTAAGACATGTCAGGCAACAGTAAATTATCTAATTCTTCCAGTGAAATAATCTTACTATGAATTCTTCATTTGCTTATACATGCCTGCCTGTCAGGAAAGTGAGTGTAGGAGGGAAGGGAAAAAGAGGAATATGATCTTTCTACAGGCATATTTTATTGCCAATACAAGCTTCATTAATTTGCACTTTAAAAGAGCAAGCTTTGCATAAAAGAGCTTCTGACCAAAATACTAAGCAAACAACTTTGTGGGGAAAATTAATATTTTACTGTGTGACAAATTTAAAATGCATATTGAATAGTCTATTTTTCTTTATGATTTCCAGAAAATATCTTTTGTGACTTCAGCTATTATCTATGTTCAAACTAGAACTTCCTGGGTTTGGGGGCATAATATTATGTGCACTGCAGAATAGATATGGTTGCAGTATTTTTGCTCCCTTTCTATGTTTGTTTTTATAACTGAGAAACGGGGCATTTTGGTTTGGTTGGAGATGTATTTTAAAGCCTTACACATGACTGATGGGTGTTTGATGCCCTGCTAAAGGATTTCCTTTTCTCATTTGGCTTACTTGGTGACATGTGACAGAAGGAAATCACACTGTGTGCTTGACATGAGGAAAGTGTTAAGGGTTGCTGAATCTGGTAGCCTGACAACAGCAAAGCGTCTGCAGCTTCATGTCCCCAAGCTTCAGCTGGTAGTGAGGAAGCATGTATTCCCAGCAGGTACATACACAAACGTGTGTACTGCACATGTACAGAGGGCCAGCCATACAGATCAGTGCTGACAGAAACACTCAGCTGTTGTCTTGATTCTGTCATGAGCTGGTCTGTCTCTCTAAAAAGTCCCTTGGATATGTCTGTTAAACACCTTTTCTGCTGTAGTGTTGGACCTAGAGTAGATCTTCCCAAATTATGTTCTAAGCCAAGCTAAATAAATACTCTTACTTCTTCATCTAGGGATAACATTGTCTACTATTCTCTCCTCTAGATTATAGATGGTATAGTGAAGTTCCTGGAGGTTGGTAGTAAGAGGATTTTGTAGACAAGATAACTGCTGTTTCTGTACAGCTGTTGTTTTGGTTAAGGGAGTGAGAAAAATGGTGGCAGGACTGTCAGAACCAGGACAAGCAGATGTTGCACAAATATGGCAACTGCTCTTTCCTGAGGTATTCAAGTTTTTATATTCCTACCTTTTTTTCCTTTTCTGAAGATACCTTGCTGCTGTTTCTCTCTGTCCTTCAAGTGATGTTTTATTCACATGTTGCTGCCATTTTTCAGCTAATGAATCTTCTTATAACTGTTGGGTTTTTTTCAATACTATTGCTCTATGAGAGATCCCAGAACTTTGTTCATAAATAAAATTGCAGAAGGATATGAGCCTCGTAGGAATGAAAAGATACCTGAATGGAAATTTGAGCTATTGGACACCAGCTTTCAGTTACTAAAGAGAAATATGTAAGCAAGAAACAAAACCTAGAATGAGCACAAGATCTAAAAATGAATCTAAAATGTGGATATGAAGACTAAATTGAAATTATCTTGAGGCTGTAAAGACTGTTTTGGACTGTCAACTGCAAGTGTGTGTGAGAGGCAGTCTTGAATTTTTCTGGAGAGAAACTGAGGTCTTAAAAGACTGAATCATAGATTTTCCCCATCTCAAAATATTTGCTTTTCAGAGGATGTTTTGAGAGGGGGTAAAAACTACTTGTTTCTGCTTATTTTGAAGAGGAACTTCTGGGCAAAGGTGGTGAAGAGGCTGGTAGCTTGGCTGTGTTAGCATGATCTAAGCAAGAATTAAGGAATGAATCAGAACTCATGGAGGAGGTGATGGGGTGAGACACAAGTAGGGTTGAGGCAGGAGTACATTATAGAAGAGATACCGATCTGTAAGCCTGCACTTCAGAAGCATGTGATTCCAGTTACTGTAGGAGGTGAATGGGAAGTCACTGAGGGATTTTAAAAGGCATGTTTAATTTAAATGATAAAGAGAATAAACCACTTTTACTCAGCACTGCAGCTCTAAATATAACAGCTGTTAGTTTCCTGCATATTGCTTCTTTGAGTGATTTCGGAGAGCATGTAGGTTGCCAGAACCATGCGTGAGCAAGGTGCCAAAAACTAATTAAGGTATAAAGCTCTGTTATGCCAAAAGACTCTGCAAGGTGTATCCTCTTGCAGACTGAGGATAGGATTGGCGAAAGGGTCAAAAGATGAGGCACCAAAGTAAATAAATAAGAACATCAGATCACTAAGGCAAATATGATCTTGTAGCCATGTGTGTAAAAATAATCCTTGCCTACACACAGAGAAGAAACTTCTAAAGTGAGGTGGCTGAAACTGTACTAATTTACTGAAGCATAAGCTGAAACTGCAAGGAATGGCCAGCTAGAGAACATTTTTATACAGTGTCAGTAGTGGTCCTGAGCATTAGAGAAATAAGCTTGTTTGGGTTTTTTGTTTGTTTGGGGTTTTTTTGTGTGTGTGGTTTTTTGTTAGTGTCAGATAACAAGATAACATAAGGAAAGTTCAAACTTTCCCTTTGCATTAGAATTCTATTTATGAGTTGTGCATAGCTCCTAAAAGCCTCCTGTAATTCTTTGAGTGGTCCAGAAATAACCATATCAAAGGCTTTTGAAAGTCAAGTTAGTTCCTCCTAAATTGTCACATGATAAGCAATAAATAGATCAAAAATCCATAAAGAGCACAGGAACACATAGGAATAAATAGTTTTTACTGTATGAAAATGGTTGTAATATGTCACAAGCTTCCAAAGAAGGATGGATTTTCTTTAGCTTTCAAAAGTAGGCAGCAAAAGATGTAGGTGATAAACTGGTTTAAGGATTTTTTTATTTTTTTTTCCAAGACCAGACAAAAATAGAAATTTTCACTGCTCTCTAGCTAAGCTGGATATCGGGCTAACATGATTGCAGATTGAATTTAATGTTGAAAGTGTAAAGTAATGCAAAATCTGAATTACTCCTACATATTGCTATGTTTTACATTAACAGCTTTTCCTAGAATAGAATAGCATACTGTAGTTGCCTTAGAAAAACTTCTGCCCGTTGTGAAATAGTGGCTTTAAAAGGGAGTATAAGAAATGGCAATGCGGCATCTATGTTTTATTGTATAGATCTGTGTTCTTCCCTGTAACACTGCTGGATGATTTAAAATGTTACAGGACTAGAGTGCTTTGGGGAAAGGCTTAAAGCTAGTAAAAGCATGTATTTGCTATTGTTGTTGTTATTAATAATATTATTTTATTTTTATTATAATTTAAGAGAGGGAGAAAATTCAGGCCTTTGTTTTAGGTTAACTGTGAGACGTCTAAACAAGTACTCTTTTTCTTCCAGTGTCTGTTTCAAAGACTTAATATGCCCTTTTTAAGCGTAAAAGATTATTTACTTATGCTGAAAGATAATAAGCTGTTCTTTAGGATACCTAGACAGGAGTGCACAAAACCATGCATGTACATACATGGTAGTGATGGTGTTATGTATAGAGTGGATGCGTAATGAGCAGGGCATGTTGCTGCAAAATGAATGAGAGGTGTTGTCTAGGATGCAGAAGGTGAGCAATGTGCTTTTGTAGCTGCACTGCTTGTTTGAAAATGATTACCTGTGAACCCTGGGTTATCATTAGACTGTGCTTCAGAGCAAGTATTTTCACCCTCTAAGGTTTACCTCCCTAACTGAGAACATATGAGGTCTAGGTCTGGGTTGGGTTCACCTGTTCCATTTCCCTTTGTCCTAAGCTTCCTCTTCCCTTTTGCTTGGAAGAGGGGAAGGCAGAGGAAGGGATGGTTCTGATGGAAGCATAGCACTGCTGTCAAGTTTCATTTCAGTAAATACTGGGTTTAAGCATGTACAATAGAAGAGAAGAGGAAGAAGCTGCCAAAATTGCTACCAGGATGATTTGAGTGTGGGTGATCTCTGGCTGATTGCAGCAAAGCATTAAGAAGAGTGTGGCCATTAGGTCAAGGGAGGTTCTCCTGCCCCTCTACTCTGCCCTAGTGAGGCTTCATCTGGAGTACTGTGTCCAGTTCTGGGCTCCCCAGTTCAAGAGGGACAGGGCATTACTGGAGAGAGTCTAGAAAAGGACTATGAAGACAATTAAGGGAATAGAACATCCCTCTTATGAGAGGCCTGGGGATTTTTAGACTGGAGAAGAGAGGGCTGAGAGGATCTGATCAATGTTTACCAGTATGTTAAGGGTGTGTGTCAGGAAAATGAGTTCAGTCTCTTTTCACAGATGTCCAGTGGCAGGAAGAGAGGCAAGAGATGCAAACTGGAACACATTTGAGTAGACTATTTAAAAATAGTAATGATAAAAAGGTAAACAGAAATATGATAACGAATGGGTACATTATAAGTCACCAGGTTTGTGATCACAAGTTCTCTGACTCTGGTGCCTTCATGCTGCCTCAGTAGGATGTGTTTGCCCTTTAACTAGACATTAATGAACAAGAACTTTTGTATGTAAACTGCCTTCTCAGACCAAGCAGTTTGTACAACTTTTCTGAGGCTGTGATCTTTAAAATTGTCACGCTGCTAGGCTGTATTAGAGACTCTGCTCTGGCAAGTTGGATGAAAGCAGCTACTTTTGTCTCAGCTCTGACCTTTACTGTGTAGGCATCCACGTATCTATTTCTGTGTATGACCATAAAGCTACTTGAGGCAAAACCTAAAAGACAGCCCTTGTCAACTTAAAGTGCAGAGGTAATCTGCTCATTTTTAATTTGTTCTATGCAAATTAATGCATGTGTGCCCACCCACCTCCCTGTAAAATTCAAGGTGATTATTATAATAGAGTAAATTAAGCCACTTAAAGAGGAGACTCCATGTTTGACCTCTCTTACTTGCAAGTAGATTCAGCAGTATGTTGCTACCCATAGGGTGAAATTTCTGGAAGCTGAATAAAGGCTTCTTTAAAGGTGTTTCTGTTTTCTGGATCTTAGTTATGCTTTAAATCATGAAATGTATGCATTGAGGTTTGATTTGAAAAAAAATTTGAATGAGAGGCTGGAGATGCTATTTGCTTTGGGAATTCTGTCCCCATATACCTGAATCTTATAAGCACAACATCTAGATTAAACTGAGTCTAATGCCTTTTTTGTTTAGTTAATTTTGGTTTTGGAGGAGGAGGTATTCCCCTCTGACATTTCTAGGAGAATATAAACATGGTTTGCGCTTTAGGAAATTGAATATGTAAGATTATCTCAAAATATAAAAGCGTAGCTGTGCTAATAGAAGCTTGGGTTAATCAAATGTCTTTTGAGTCCACTGAAGGGCCATTCGTCGCATGTTAGATGTTAATCTTGGTATCTTTGAATTGAAGATAAACACCACATACACAATTCATTTGTACTTCATGCTGTTTCTGTTGTCCTTTGGTTTTGGATTTGTATCACTGTAAAACTTGGTAGGATGGATGCATCTTCTGTACCAGAGAATAGAATAGAGAAAGCAGGGGTTCACAATCTACTATGCCAGTTGTGGTGCTGTTTCTTCCAGAACAGTGAAGACTTGAGCACATGCTATTTTAATCCCTGTCTTTAAGATTTCTAGAAAATAGGCAGTTATACTAGGAGGATAAACCTTGTTTGTTACAAGTCAGTCCATCCGTAATGTAGGAAAAAACCCAACAAACCAAGTAACAATTCCATCCTCGGTGTCTTCCCCCTCAGTCCCCACAGAGTTGTCTTCCATACTTCAGGAAGCATCGCAGGTGAATATTTTGATTCTTTAGTCAGCCTTTTACATCTCTAATTTTAGGGAATATTTTCAAAGTATCTCTGTGGTGGTGATCAAGAGGGGATTGGATGTGGCACTTGGTGCCATGGTTTAGTAGTCATGAGGTCTTGGATGACAGGCTGGACTTAATGATCTTCGAGGTCTCTTCCAACCTTATTGATTCTATGATTCTATCTTTGGTATAGCCAAACTCTGTTGGTGTGGTCTGAGACTGAGGGTGGTCCTGTACTGAAGGTGTGAGATGTTGTGGGTAAATCCTATAGCTGAAGCACACTACCTAAAAGCGTCATCTTCTAGAGTGATTATTTATTCAAGTCAGTCTTTACAGAAAGAGCGAAGATTACATAGTGTGAGCTATGTTATCCTGCCTACTTAATATTTTCAGCTTCTTTTAATCCTTCTGCAGGGAAGCTTTGTGTATTATTTGACTGGCTAGCACTTCAGCTCCCATAGTTAAAGAATAAATTGTCCAGTTTCTTAATAACCAAGTGTGAGCAGCGAGTGCCTTTAATCAGACTCTAGTTAGTCTTGTTTAAATTATCCTGTCCTAGGATATTGTGAAGGTATATTTATGCAGCTATATAATCTTTTAAGCACATAATTACGGTATGATGAAGGATTCTGAGTTTTCATTTTAGATGACTTACTGTGCATATACTTAAATTGTCAGTGACCAAGCTTTGAATTAAAACTACTGTTTCTATCAAATCAAAACATCTACAATTTTTTTTCACTGAAAGAAAAATCTAAAATTCTAATTACAATTATTTTAGGTTCAGGAATGTTTTACTCCAACTGAGACAATGTTTCATTTCTATTTCCAGTGTCTTTTAACACAAAAAGAGGATAGGAAAGTCTAAGCTTATGACTGTTAACAAAAATAACTGTCAGTATAGAAAATCAATCTGTTTCTCTTGTGTGTAGGCTTAAGCCGAAATGCACTGCTACATGGTGATTTTGGCACTGTCCTGGCAGAGAAGATATAGGAGAACCCTCAAGTCAAAGACTGCATTCTTCTCTCTCCCTCGTAGACCAGATGGACACCATTAATTATAATGTATTACCTGATTACAGTCGACCCTTCTGTAATTTTGTTTCATGAATCTTTTCTCTGTACTTCAACAACCCCTAAATGCATTCCAAATCCCTCCCAAAACTTTCACACCTCCCTCATTAAAAAAAAAAAAGTGAACAAATAAAAAAAACCCCTTCCCTTCTACCCTGAATGTTTTTGTTAATAATTAGTAGTTCATTCAGACTTGCCTTTTCAAGTGATGTCTCTTCTAAAGTCAATTTTCCAGCAGATCAGTTATTTCTTATTGTGGTGCATGTCACTGACTGAAGAGAATTCTTGAACACAGATTACGATTGCTAGTTGAAAAGAAAGTAGGTAAACCAGTTATTTTTCTTTATTCTCCCTTTTAATCTGGCACACTGCTTTCCAAGTTGGGAGCTACTTAATATTTTGTAGATTGTGTTAGCCATTCAAATAATACATTACCATGATTATTTGCTTGTTTTCCACTGAAATTGTGCTCTAACAGTTTGTATCTACTTGTCCTGGGTTTGTCTAGAGTAGGGTTAATTTTCACAAGAAGCTGGGAAGATAGCTGCACTGAAGCAGGTAATAGGAAGTTTGAGGCTTTACTGACATCATGCCCAGAATAGAAGGGGATGCACAGTTAGGGCTGCTGGGTGACGGGTTCCAGGTGCTGAGCAGTTGTGTTGTACATCACTCCTTATCTCGATTCACAAGGTTTTAACTTTTTCTCCTGGTTCTCATTCCCATCCCAATAGGGGGAGGGGAGGGAATGATTTGAGTGGCTGTGTGGTGCTCAGTTGCTGGCTGGGCCTAAACTATGATGGGAATGTGAAGGAACAAGGCTGTATCTTGATTAGCCGTCCGCTTCCTTCCTCTGATAGTGTAAAACTGCCACTTGTACCTGAGTTTTAACTGGATGGGGGTCATTGAGCTAAAGGATAAATTTATGGGTTTAAGTCTTACATTAGCCTATGAAGTCAAGGATGCTAGAATACCTAGAAGAGATATTTTGTAAGACACATGGTATCAGGTCCTAAACATGCAGCTCATGTACTCCTTTAATCCAGTGCAGCATCTTATTTGTGTATTTTAACAATGGAACAGTACACTTGACTTGCACATTGTTCATCTAGAAATCTAGCAGGGCTGAATTTTTCACAATTGCAACTTCCTCATTTTATTCCACAGATGCAAGAGTTAAAATATTTGTATCTATTTTAGTGGGTTTTGTATGCATATTCCCAAACAATATAATTTCAATGCAGTTCTGAATGATTTCACTGGAACTTAGATTACAGTTCCAAATAAAAATTTAATTTCAGCAGAGATGCATGGAGATGAGGGGAAAAAAATAATTTGGATGATTTTTGACAATCTCTTCCCTTTCTTTCTTCTTTATGCTGTGATAGTATGAACAGTAAGTGAAGGAGTTTAGTTTGCTGAAATTTAAAGCTTAGAAATAGAGGTTAAACTTTACTGGCTTTCCTCAAGATTTGTTTTATGATGGGCGTTAACATTAGAGACCTGACAAGATTCATCCCATGGTTCTGAGGGCATTGGCTGATACAGTTCCCAAGCCACTCTCCATGATACTTGAAAAGTCATGGCAGTTGGGTGAAGACTCTGGTGAATCCTGGGAAGCTGGCGTGTCAGCCTCACCTTTGTGCCTGGGAAGATCCTCACCTTTATGCCTGTTATGGAACAGATTTCCCTGGAAGCTGTGCTAAAGCATGTTGAGGACATGGGGGTGATTAGAGACAGCCAGCATCGCTTTGCTAGGGCAAGGCCTTATATGATGTAGTGACCTCAACAGAAAAGGGAAGAGCTATGGATGTCTGGACTTGGGTAAAGTGTTTCACAGAGTCCCTCACAGCATCATAGAATACATAGAATAAACCAGGTTGGAAGAGACCTTCAAGATCATTGCGTCCAACCCATCAACCAATCCAACCCACCTAAACAACTAACCCATGGCACCAAGCACCCCATCAAGTCTCCTCCTGAAAACCACCAATGATGGCAACTCCACCACCTCCCCAGGCAGCCCATTCCAATGGGCAATCGCTCTCTCTGTATAGAACTTTTTCCTAACATCCAACCTAAACCTCCCCTGGTGCAGCCTGAGACTGTGTCCTCTTGTTGTGGTACTGCCTGCCTGGGAGAAGAGACCAACATCCGTCTGTCTACAACCTCCCTTCAGGTAGTTGTAGAGAGTAATAAGGTCACCCCTGAGTCTCCTCTTCTCCAGGCTAAGCAACCCCAGCTCCCTCGGCCTCTCCTCATAGGGCTTGTGTTCCAAACCCCTCACCCTTCTCTGGACACGCTCCAGCAAGTCAACATCCTTCCTAAACTGAGGGGCCCAGAACTGGACACAGTACTCAAGGTGTGGCCTAACCAGTGCAGTGTACAGGGGCACAATGACCTCCCTGCTCCTGCTGGCCACACTGTTCCTGATGCAGGCCAGGATGCCATTGGCCCTCTTGGCTGCCTGGGCACACTGCAGGCTCATGTTCAGCCTACCGTCGACCAGCACCCCCAGGTCCCTCTCTACCTGGCTGCTCTCCAGCCACTCTGACCCCAGCCTGTAGCTCTGCATGGGGTTGTTGTGGCCAATGTGCAGAACCCAGCACTTGGATGTGCTTCTCTAAGTTAGAGAAATATGGACTTGATGGGTGGTCTGTTTAACGGATGAAGAGTTTGTCATTTCCAGGGCTATATAGAGGATAGTGTGTCACTGAACTTTGTGAAGCAAATGTACTGTTAAGGGATGAGCTCCTTTGTTTGATGTGGTGGCATTCCAGGGCAGATTCTGTGACCAACTTCTTCTAGATAGTCCACAAGAAAGGTTTAACGTTTGATACAAAATTTACTGATTAGAAAATACTTTGTGCTATAGTGATATGTTTACATTTAGCAGAGAGATAGACCAATATACTGAAATCACAACACAAGCATGATTTAACAATTGCAATATACATTGGGGTCACTATGCAAAAAGTTTTTACCATTACTGGTCTCTGTGTGCTCAGTGTCAGGATGTTAGGCATCTCAGTTCACCAGGCAGGAATATGCAGGCTAAAGCCAGCTCAAGTGAGTTGCTATCTTCAGAGCTCCTTCTGATGGTTGTTCAGTTTTTGTGTTTTATGTTGGGCTGAGCCACATATATACCTTCCCCTGCACTGGTCTGACTAGCTGAAGAAGCCATTAATCTGTACTAATTATCTTTGACAATGCTGTTGACACAGCCTGATGCCTCTCACCAGTACAGCCATATATCTAAAACAGGTTACTCTTTAGTCCCTCTTGTGTTAAGTTCATCTTTCTTTATGCCACTTACATTTCCTCCATGAGTTCATTGCCCTAGCTCATCTTTTCTGAGCCTTCTTCCCTTGTTGGTTGGTCACACAGGCTATATATCCCTGAGACTTGTAAATATATTCCCTGTGAACTGATGGATTGCATGTAACTGGAGAAGTGCTTGCCTGCACCAGTACCTCACATCAGAGCTCAATATGCATATGCTTTGGTTACATGAGGCGAATATGTCCAGCTGCACAATGGTGTACAGTTATGGGGCTGCCTGGAAAAGAAAGAGGGAGAAAAGCTTCAGGCAGCATCAGTACCTTCAGCTCTCAACATACTCATGGCATGTCTGAAAGGTCACAAGAGAGGGCTGCGGCTTCAGATACTGGTTGATGGAGGATCTGAATCTACTGCAGTGAAAACAGGCACCCAAGTTTAGGTTTTAAGTGGATCCCTTCTGATTGTCCCTGCAGGTGTCCCTGCAGGTGAATTTAAACAAAAAAAAAAAAAAAAGGTACCTAATAGCAATCCCTTTTGGCTCAGTGGGATTGGAAAGGTGTATTTGGGTGGGTGCACACAAGTGTGGAAACAGTAATGTCACCGCTTAAAAAGGGGATAGTCTTCAATGACTTGTAAGTAAGGGTTAAATGATCTGCTCTAGGAAATGTAGCAGTCATTCCAAAATTCATCACTATGACTTTTGACATGAAAAAGTGACAGTACAATTTCTTGCTTGCCATCTGTAATAAAAATCTGTTCATTTTCTTTGGTTATAAAAACAACCACCATGGTGATGAAGATACGTTTTCATTGAATAAGTAATTGAAGATTAATTCCCCCCCCCCCCCCCCCTTCAGTTCTTGCAGTACAAAGCGATATGCATATTAAAGTATTTTTGATCTTTAAAGCCCTCTGCTGGCTATTTTTGGAAATAAATCTGAGCTACAGCCTACCAGTTTGGAGTCATCAGCAGTTAATCTGTACTGCAGTTTTGATATAGTCTTCTTTATGTGTTTGAGAGGAGCTGGGGTTCCCTCCCCCATGTAGTTCTGTCTGTGGCTTCATCAGTTGGAATCTGCCTGTGATGAAATGATATTTTTAAAGGCAAGTTATTACAGCTTCCAGACTAACAGTCCTATAGGTACAAATGGAAATAGCTAGAAGTTATCACAGCTCTCGTTGCCTAGTAACCAAAGCCCAATGAATAATTTAAATGGGATAAATTTGATACACTTTGCCTTTGTTTTCCATTACACCTACTTAGATGTAAATATCTTACTAAAATGTATTGAAATCTGTAACATTACAAACTCATTTACAATGAGTTGAAATTCTTCACCATGAGGGTGGTGAGGCACTGGAACAGATTGCCCAAAGGACTTGTGGGGACTCCAATCCTGGAAGTGTTCAAAGCCAGGTTGCATGGAGCCTTGAGCAATCTAGTCTTGTAGGAGGTGTCTCTGTGCACCCATTATGAAGAGTGACCTTCTAATTCTTGTAACATTGCTTTACTGTTCATGTGATGGAGCAAGTATCTCAGTATGACTGTGCACACAAATATTACATTCATTTTTGCATATCACTCTCAAATTCCACCTTCCCATTTTGTTTACTGATTTGATGATATTTAGCATATTTTTCTACTTGAATCTGTTTGAGCAGTCAAGGATTGTTCTCAGTTCCTTGCTCAACTATAGTGATAACATGCCTAAAATTATCTAGGACTGTGCTTGAATTAGTTACTGAATTTGTCAGCAGGCGTGAAATGTTTGTTTGATTGGGACAAGTTGTGTAAATAAATACTTCTATTAGATTCTAACCTTGATTTTTGGTGTGTAATTTCATTATCATTATCTACTCACTCTTATAACTAGTCATGCTGCAGTTCTAGTAATAGGAATTGTATTACTAGTATTACCTTAATATTTTCATTGATATATGCTAAATTGAGTTTACTGTACTGTTTTAACCTTGTCATTAGTAACCCTTAAGCTTACTCAATTTGTTTTGGATTGTGTGATTTTGTGACATTTGTGCCTATTACATGCAAATCTTCTCCATTTACTTTGACTTAGCTAATCCTTGAAAATATCAAATAAGATTTAAATGAGGTTTTAGTTATTTTGTTTAGCAGCAATTTGTATATCTCAGAGCAATCACATTTGTGTTTTTCCTTAATTTCTCTTTCATTAATGGTTGACACTTAAAGCAAACTCTTGTTACATGGATGATCCTACCTTTCTCCTGTCTACACTAATACTTGAATGTGTGAAACAGAAGCTACAATGGATGATTGCTTCAAATTAGGGATTAGTATCTCAAGGAACAGAAACACGGTTTTCAAACAACTTAAAGGAGAGTAACAGCCATAAATAGTAGAAGCGGGACCAAATCCCAAAGATTAAAGCAGATACAGGCTTTACAAGGTTGTATCACCTTAAGTCCTTTTTGGTTTAGTTTGAATTGTTAGTTTTATTTCAAACAAAAAGTCTATAAAGAGTAAGCAGTAATGGTAGCTCTTTAGAAGCTGAGTAAGTAGATGCTTACAGAGATTATTTCAAATATTTGATTCTACAGACAGTTGAAAAGACTAAAACTTCTTCCATTGAACAATAAAGTAGGATATATTCTATGGCTTTCATGTAGCAAGTGTTGCATAAGTTTCTAAATGTTTTCACTCAGCTCTTGCAACCCTTTTTCTTTTGTTATTTCAGTTTTCATAGAATGGCCTGGGTTGGAAGGGACCTCCAAAGGTCATCTAGTCAGACCCCCTCTGCAGAAAGCAGGGACATCCTCAACAAGATCAGGTTGCCCAGAGCCCTGTCGCACCTAGCTTGAATTATCTCTAGGGATGGGCACCCAACTGCCTCCCTGGGCAACGTGTTCCAGTGTTCCACTACCCTTACAGTAAAGAACTTGCTCTTAACAGCCAGTCTAAATCTTCCCTAGTTTGAAACACCTCATCCTATTACTATAGGCCTTTGTAAACATATTTAAATGAACAGCTGCAAGATTTCCATGTTAAAATTTTGCCTGTTGTTCTCTAGTGAAGGTGTGAACTAACATTTATTTCACACTGAATGTTCTAAAATACAAGCACAGAAGAAGAAATTGTAGATAGCAGCATGGAATTTCACTCGAAGGCACAATTCTAGTTCACCTAAATCTCATGTTTTAGTGGGCAGGAAAAGTGTTTGTTACACATGTTTAAAAATTATTCTCTACTTTTTCTTCCTTTGTGAAAGCTGAAGGACAAATACATCATTTATACTAATTCCTTAGTGTTACATATTTTCAGTGAATTACAGAATATTTTATGTACTCAGGCTTTTAAGTGCCTGAATTGTCATTCTTGAAAGAATGTCACTGACCTCTGAAGCTGAATTGAGTCCTGACTAGCATTAATTGCATGAAGATGCTTATTATTGATGCTGTAAAGTGGTCCAGTGTCCAACTGCTTGCAGCAGCCAAGGTTGTTATTACATATTCTATCATTGTCTAGAAATCTTTGCTTTAAAGAAATAGCAAACACTGAGGATTTTGAAATTAAACGTAATTATGGAGTGTTGGAAACAATAAGAAAGGAACTTGTGAACAAATAATGGGAAGAGTTTGTGAAGTATGAGAATTATAATATATGGATTTTGTAGGTTACACAGTGGTAGAGATGTTTCTTGTTATTTGAAATCCTAAGTGGTATTTGCATGGAGGTAAAATTATGTTAAAAAGTTGGATTTTAAGTTCTTTGGTCACATAGTGTTGAATTTTTCATCTCTGTTTTAGTTTTAATTTTTAAAATTAATCATTAATACTGAGAATGCTTTTGTACAAGCTCAGAATTGAACAGAATTAACCATCTGTTGCTTCTTACAGGTACTGCTCCCAGCTGCTGGTCTCTTGCAACTGCAGGATGTGAAACGGACTTGCTGTGAATTTTTGGAATCCCAGCTTCATCCTATCAACTGCTTGGGGATTCGTGCTTTCGCTGACATGCATGCATGCACAGATCTCTTGACCAAGGCCAATACATATGCAGGCAAGTTATCATTAGTATTGCATATATCTTGATATCTGTGTGTGCACATGAGTTCCATGCCCACCCAACCTCTCCCAGGGGAAACCAAATTTTATCCAGGATATTGCAGACATGTATCTTCTGACCAACAGTACATTTGACAAGGATTTACTGGAGAGAGTCCAACAGAGCTACCAGGATGATTCAAGGGACTGGAGCATGTGCCCTATGAGGAGAGGCTGAGAGACCTGGGGCTGTTTAGAATGGAGAAGACTGAGAAAGGATTTAATAAATGTTTATAAATATCTGAGGGCTGAGTGTCAATAGGGAGGGAACAGGCTCTCTTCTCCATTGCACCCTGTGATAGGACAAGGGGTAACAGATATAAACTATATCACAGGAGGTTCCACGTCAATGTGAGGAGGAACTTCTTCACTGTGAGGCTTGCAGAGCACTGGAAGAAGCTGCTCAGAGAGGCTGTGGGGTCTCCTTCTCTGGAGACTTTCAGGACCCATCTGGATGTGTTCCTGTGTAACCTGTTCTAGATTCTATGGTCCTGCTCTGGCCGGGGGGGGGGTTGGACTTGATGGTCTTTGAAGGTCCTTTTAAACGCCTAACATCCTATGCTCTTATGGTCTGTAAAAGAAATAGTCTCCTGGCTGGAACATAATTATAATAAGCACAAAGGTGAAGCATCTTTACAACCCAGCAAGGCCATAACAGTGTCCCAGCAATTTTAATCCAGAAAGATGATGGCTTGCTGTGTAAAATTTTATACTGTCACTTAGAGAAGGAGTGGCAAGAAGAATGGGAATTCTGGCAACTGCCACAAGCCAAAGTCTGTAAGTAAAGCACACAAGGAAAGAAAAAATTAGAGCATTGAGAAAGGGCTGCATTGGCTAAGAAATGTGCCTGCAGTATTGTGTTATCAACTTTTCTGAAAATCCATACTCATCTAGCCCAAAACTTGAAGCTTCATACACTAAACGATACCTGTAGACTCACTTTTCTACACTGATACAAAGTAGGTAGAGGTGCACCTTCTAACCAATTATATAGCTCAACCAGAAAAATTCTACTTTCCTGGTAAAAAGCACTTTCCATTGCATTATTTATCTTTTTTTCTTCCTTCGGACAAAGGTTTTCTTGATTATTTTACTAAAAGTACATTGTCGTAGCCATCCTAACAACTGTGTTAATTGTAACTGTAAGAGGTCTGGCTCATGTCAGTCAAGTCTTGATGTTTTGCAAATTAGATTGGTTTTGCTTGCTCTTGTGAATGAAAAAGCAATTTTGACTTTGTGGTGAAGTAACAATAGTGTTGTATGGGGCAATGAGGGAGAATAATGATTCCAATTTTCTTGATGCTGGTGAGGCCTCAAGTGGAAAAATGATGAACCAGATTTTAAAGTAGATGCGAGCACATGGAGTTGAATCCAAGGAAGTTTAACATGAACATGTTAAGAAAATAGACTGAGACGACAAAGTCTGTGGGAGAAGAGTCCTCTCAGTCAAGAAAGTAGGCTAGGAGGATGAGAAAGAATGCAAATCTTCCTTTGCATAAAAACGACTGAGAATGTGTAAGCTCAACTTGTGAGA
Organism: Dryobates pubescens; assembly: GCF_014839835.1. Classification (NCBI taxonomy): domain Eukaryota; kingdom Metazoa; phylum Chordata; class Aves; order Piciformes; family Picidae; genus Dryobates; species Dryobates pubescens. The sequence goes on from NC_071612.1 coordinate 51,703,625, forward strand.
TAATTTACACAGTATCACAGTACATTAGAGGTTGGAAGGGACCTCCAGAGATCATCAGGTCCAACCCCTCTGCCAAAGCAGCATCACTTAGGGTCGTCCACACAGGAATGCATCCACACGTGGTTTGAATGTGTCCAGAGGAAGAGACTCTGCATCTTCTCTGAGCAGCCTGTTCCAGTGTTCCATCACCCTCACTGTAAAGAAGTTTCTCCTCATATTGAGGTAAAACCTTCTATGTTCAAGTTTGTACCTGTTGTTCCTTATCTTATTACTGCACAGCACCAAAAAGAGATTGGTTCCCTTCACTTGACACCCACCCTCAGATATCTAGAGATTGATGAGAACCCCTCTCAGTCTTCTCCAGACTAAACAGCCCCAGGTTTCTCAGTCTCTTTTCATCCTCATACCTTTCTGTTGGACTCTCTCTAGCAATCCCTGTCTCTCTTGAACTGGGGAACCCAAAACTGGACACAGTATTCCAGGTGTGGTCTCAGAAGGACAGAGCAGAGGGGGAGAAGAACCTCCCTAGACCTGCTGGACGCACTTTTCTTGATGCACTCCAGGTTACCGTTGGCTCTCTTGTCCATAAGGGCCAAGAATTTTAAAGTTGTTTCAGATATAAAGAAAAATATATAACTGTAAAAGTAGCACAAATCAGGCAAGCTGTCTCTGGGAGTTGTGGATTCTCCACTGTACGGCAGCTGTGAAAATACTGAGCAGACTAACTTCTGATTTGTGTTGATCTAATTTATGTCTGTGTGCAAAACTAGATGATTTGAAGTTCTGCCTAGCTTCCACTTCTACAATCCTGTGAAGGCTAAAAATCTTTTTGTTTGTTTGTTTAAAAATATATTTCAAATACTGCTATTATTGGAAATGGATATACATGTAATTTCAGAGTGTGTACTACTAAATTGGTAATTTTTAACATAATGGATTAAAACTTTGTTTGCTCTTGGTGCCCAAAGAAGCTGCAAAGTTTAGATCACTAAAGAGTAAACAAAACATTGTGTAAGCTTTTAAGTTTGTAGTATAACACTGTAACCAATACTTTAGGCTTTTAATTTAAGTAGCAATGATCTTACTGTTCTTTTGTGTGTAGAGTGCCTTGGGGTAGGGATGTTTGAGTCGAGACTGGAGATGTTACACTCAGGAATTACTTTTTCATTAAAGCTTTTTGCAGCGAACAAAACTACCTTGTTTATAGGCTTTAATTTACTGTCCAGTGAAATAGTATAACTTGATTAGAGTTTTGGCAGTAGCACAGATTTTTGTGGAAATTCAGAAGTTAAACATTGTCAGAGGTCGAGAGTGTCTCTCAGGTATGCCTAATTATATGCAGTTTGCATTGTCTGCCCAGTCACAGATCTTTTCCTGTCTTTTCCTTGTCTCTTGGTTGTTCCATTTCTACTTCAGGTTCAGGAAAAATAAATTGCTTTCCATCTAAACATCTTTCCCTGCTCCCTGTCTTCACCTGTCACTGTCACTTCAATGTTCTCTGACGTTTCAGGTCTGAAAACTTGACAACTTTAAGTCTCCTTTGCTATTTTCTCTCAAGTACTTGAGTTTTGTTTATCTTCCTACCAAATTTGCTGAACATCATATTTCCCTTTTGCTTTGATGTAAATCTATATCTCCTGTAGTTTTCTCTCTGTCTGCTAAGGTAATTGTACTACTCTTGCAATATTCCTTTTCCCCCAGTCAAACTCCAACCTCTCATCCTTGTCATTTTCGGTTCAACAGAATTGATCTCACTTGACTGTTTTATTTCTTGTCTCTCTACTACTTTTGAGCTGGAAATTAACCTTCTCTTTCCTCTGCAATCAAACCACCTTCTATTTCTGTCAAATTCTTCCAGAAAGCCCTTTCCTTGTCTATGCTTCCCTTTCTGTCATTTATTCTTGGAGCTCTGGTGGCCCATACCATGAGCTGCCAGCTTTACTCCTACTGTGTTTTTGCTGTATCTGTGTGGTGAATTTTAAATCAGTGCACACTCTGTTCTTACTCTAGAGATAAATATGCTGTGCATAGTCAGGGTATGAGCCTACTTCATTGCACTGCACTCTCTGCATTGCCTCCCTTAATCCCTATCACTCAGTCAGGCTTAGTACAAGAGCAATACAGAAAAGAATTAAACCAAAAATATCCTGATAAGGTTGGAGGAAAAAAACATAAGATTGTATTGCTTTATGTAACTTTTCTAACATGTACAGTGACCAATTAGCATCATTAACAATTAGTGCAGAGTTAAAACTGAAGATTTTCTTGAAGTAGAGCACTAAGTGCTTTAATTCATATGTTTATGTCCAACTAATAGGCTTTTTATTGCCTTGACCGATATTAGATCTCATAAAAAGTAGGATTTTGATGAAAACCTTTAGTTGCCTAGAAAATTTTGATTCTGGTACAGATTTTTAATATTTTTTTAAAAACTCACTTCCAGGAGATTTTAGTATCTTGTCAAGAATGGATGTTTCAGGAAAAAAAACCACTGAAATATAGCAAGCTCATAAAATTAGGTGTCAGTCAACAGAATTCTTGTTTGCTGTCTTAAGTGTGAAACAGGTAAACAAATCAGCCACACTCAGTTTTTAATCGAGTGAAATTGTATTGAAACTATTTCTATATCAATTAAAATATCAAAAGGTATTCAGGTTGATTTTGAAAGAACAAGCATAATGCATACTTTACTGGAGCAGTTCTAATATGCATGTGGCTGACTTTGTGGTAACCATGTTTACACTATTATACAAAGGTCTACTTAAGTCCTTTTTTTGTCTTTGAGTAATATAAACTCTAAACCACTATCATATTTTTGACCTTTTATGCAGTAGGAAGCAAGGTGTTCATTTATTAACTAGTGTTAATGTTCAGGTACATAATCTTTCAGGGAATAAGTTTTGATAGTAGACTACTTCAGTTACTTCTAAATAATCTTTGTTCAATTTAGTAGTTGAAGCTAGTATTTATACAGGTTATTTGCTAGAAATGTGAAATGTAAGACCCTGGCAAGACGTTGAATGCAGTATTTGTTAAATGTGTTTGCGAGCACAGAAATTGTGTCCCAATTCATAATCCTCCCTCTCAGGATTATTTTGTTTAGGAATCCTTTGCTGTGCTCAGAGAGACAAACAGGATGCAGGCAAATGAAAAGGAGAAGGACGCTATTTGTTGGTCCTAGCTGGGACTTGCAAACTAGTAGGCTGAGAACCAAAATGCTCATTACTCCTGGTAAAAGCTCCCATGAAGGCTAGGTTGGCCTTCATTTCTCCTTGGAATGGTCTGATCATCGGTCATGCTGGATTTCTGTCTGCTGACTTGCTGTTTTTCTTCTGTATGGTTTTATAGCTTTTCAGGTCAGTGTTTATCCTGAGTTTTCAAGTGTCTTACTGCCTTCTTTCCCTCCTTGTTCTTATCTCAAATAGCTCATTGTGCTTTTTCAGGGCACTTTCTTGCAACTGAATTTTTTTCTCAAGAATTCTGAGCCAAAGACATGGTTGTGCCATTTCAGAATTAGGCCTTCCATCTCAGACAGCTGAACTCCCAGGAGTTTATTTTGGGATTATGGCTTCAGAAACTAGAATGAGTGCAAAAGAGGATTATTAGATTGGAAAAGCACTGAAAATATTTCCCTGCTAGAGAAAATGAAAAAACATTTGGATGTTTAACTTCTTCCAGTCTTTGTGTTGTTAACACTTGCTGTTTTATATTTAGGAAAAAGAGGCAGAGAGGTGCTTCTGCTAATAGACTATGATAGCATAAATACAAATGGTTGCCAATGTAGATCATAAATTATGAGAAAAGCAAAACTCTGGAGCTTCTTCCAATGGGAGTAAATACCAGCTTCCATTAAAATGGGAGCTTCATAATCTTATGGTGGGGCTGGTCTTTCTGTAGCACAGTGTGAGATTCCTATAATTTAGGAGAGACATTTATATGCATCTATAATGGTTATTGAGAGATCTGAAAATGGTGGACAACTAATACAGTTTACTTGAAATGAGCTTCTCTTGCCATTAAACTTTCTGAGATGCTACACGTTTCCATGATGTTCCTGAAAGCAGCCTTGCTCTGGGTCTTGTCACACTTGCAGTCAGGACTATGTATTGTTGAGGCCTCTCATTCTTCTTGTGTGAGGATTCCCATGAGGAGTATGTGGCATGGGTGCTGCTAGTCTATCCTCAGTTTTAGCCTGGTATACGTGTTCCATAGTCTTAGAATATGTTCACAAGATAACTTCCCCCCCCAAGAATATGATGCTTTTTGTAGCTGGAATAACTTTATTTGCCTTTTGATGAAGAGAGATATGCCATCTTGACAAGAGAGACAATCAGTGCTTCGGCCTTGGCACATATCTCAGTCATAACCAGACAATAATAATATACTTCCCCTCACTGCATAGGGTAGTACAGGATATGGAAACATTAGGTTACCTGTGGAAGAAGTGTCTTTTGAGGATCAGCTTTACATGTCAAACTGCCTTGACTTTGAGCATGATGCTGAGGAGATGCTGAAGAAACTTTAGTTAGGGATCACAGGATGTGTTGTGAAGCCTGGTTTGCTGTGTTAGATCTAACTGTGGAATACAATGTTCTTGATTTCAGTGCTCCAAGTCCAAAACATTGAGTCCTAACTAGACTTGGAATCATGCATGTCTTCTGTAGACTATTTCTGTGTGCATTTGTATGCATGAGATTGAAAGAACGTAGCTGGCAGAATCGTTCCTACGATTCTATTCTGAGTAGCAATGTCTGTTGCTATGCTGCTGTTACCTTGGCTGCTATGAAGTTCATAGTGTTCTCAAAAACAGTTATTTAAGCATAAAATTGACAACTAAATTTTATTTTTTTTAGTTGATTCTGCAATGTTTAGCTCCTTCTGGTTCTCCAACTGGCAGAGCCTCTGTAAGAAGGCTGGGGTCCCCACTTGACTAGTGCTTTATATTAGACCATTAGTGAGGAGCTTTTGTCTCAAGGAAAAAAAAAAACAACAATTAAAAAATCACAATGTCACATTGAGAATTGAAGTAATAATGTTAAAAACAATTCTTCCTAAATATTTTAGTTTCATCTGCTTGAGAAATTGCCATCTTTCTTTTAAGTGAACATAAAGCTTAGGTCTTTCCAAGTTACAGTATCACAGTATCACTAAGGTTGGAAGAGACCTCGAGGATCATTGAGTCCAACCTGTCACCACAGACCTCATGACTAGACCATGGCACCAAGTGCCATGTCCAATCTCCTCTTGAATACCTCCAGGGACGGTGACTCCACCACCTCCCTGGGCAGCCCATTCCAGTGACGAAGGACTCTCTCGGTGAATAACTTTCTCCTCACCTCAAGTCTAAACTTCCCCTGGTGCAGCTTGAGACTGTGTCCCCTTGTTCCGGTGCTGGTTGCCTGGGAGAAGAGACCAACCCCTTCCTGGCTACAACCACCTTTCAGGTAGTTGTAGAGGGCAATGAGGTCACCTCCTCTTCTCCAGGCTAAACAATCCCAGCTCCCTCAGCCTCTCCTCACAGGGCTTGTGCTCAAGGCCTCTCACCAGCCTTGTTGCCCTTCTCTGGACACATTCAAGTGTCTCGGTGTCCTTCTTAAACTGAGGGGCCCAGAACTGGACACAGTACTCAAGGTGTGGCCTAACCAGTGCAGAGTACAGGGGCACAATGACTTTCCTGCTCCTGCTGGCCACACTATTCCTAATGCAGGCCAGGATGCCATTGGCCCTCTTGGCCACCTGGGTACACTGCTGGCTCATGTTTAAGCGGCTGTCAACTAGGACCCCCAGGTCCCTCTCTGCATTGCTCTACATTGCCCTAAAGTGAGAGGCTATCAGTTCCTAAAGAAGCTACATTTCTGTAAGATTTCAGATGGCTTTGTAGCATTGCCACTTCAGAAAGATGCAGGTACTTCATTTAGTTAATAAAAATAAATCGCTATCTGTTTTGTGAAATACAAATAGTTGGTCTAAACCAGACAAAAGTCACTTAGGAGATTCAATGTAATTGGTAGTGATATTTTGTTTCACACACACATATACACTGCAAAGACCTAGGGAATAAGAGGGCTTTTTCCCTTGTTCTATCTGCAGCCTCTGGCATTGATTTGCTCCGGCCAAGTTTTTCATAAGTGATTATGTGGATTTGGGAGCAGATTTCTGAAGGTGTGCAAAAGGTTGTTTGTTTGTTTTTTTTTTTAAATTAAATGTCTTCAGCTGCTGGAATACTTCATATAAATGTTAGAAAACTACTTAAGTCTATTAATGATGGACAGAAATTTCACCAGTCTTCAACCATGTCATACACGAACACTGACAATAGCCACTGTCATAAAACAAAAAAGAGAAGATGGGTTACAGGCTTTCACTTTTGGCCACCATGATTCTCTGACAGGTTTTTAATTCAATGGAACTTAATCAGAACTTTGCTTCTGTACTTGTTTATTCCATTTAGTAAAGGCAATTAAACCAGAGAAGATTTGACTGTAAATATCTAAATGAATGAAATAGTGTTTGTGAATTAATCCACAAATGTTTATAGAATAAAACGTGTGCAAATTTTAGATGTAGCCTTCCTTCCTATGTAATTGAAAAACATAAAGTTAGTGTTGATATTGTTATGGCCAGCAAGACTATGCATGTGCTTTTTGGGACAGAAGAGGTATGTCAAGTGCTTACTGCTGCTGTGTGCATGTATAATACACATCTCCAGACTCAGAATGAATAATACCAAAAAGTGATGCATTTACAGCTCCTATGGTCTTCCAAACAGTTTGTAAATAGCCCCTTTAATGTTGTTAAGAACTTCCTTTTTGTCCTTTTAGTTTATCCCTGATGCTGAAGTCTCATCTTACTGGTAGAGGGCAGACAAGGATAGATCTTTAGCTATTCAAATAGAAACTGTTTCTATTGGTTGCAAAAATGTGAATTATTTTTTTTTTCATCTGTGATTGGAACAGATATTTTAGAAAAGTCCTAAAATGAAGATTTTTTTAAATTTTTTTTTCAAGGCAGATTTTAGCCTTGATAATGAAGAAATAGGATTCTACTTGCTTGGGAAATGGGAATTTGGGAGCCAAGCCTCTGCAGCTCCTAAGCCAACTTGTTTCCACACTGCCTGACTCTGCAGCCAGCTGGCTTCAATATCTGGGTAGAGTGGCAAGAAGTGGGGCAGGATTCCAATACAAATTTGTCAAAGTCACACACTGAGTGGGAAATTCTAGTTTGGGGTGGGGGGGAAGTATTTTATCCTCTCATGAAAACTTCCAACTTGAAGTTCTATTGGTTTGCTTATCTAGGAGATGTTGAAGAAAGTATGTTACTAATGCAGCAAATAAAAACCAAGCTAATGTGAGATTTTACAGGGGACAGATGTCATAAGTTTCATGATCTTTGATGTTAGTATCTCCAGATTATCAAAGTTTTCAGAATGTGAGCAGTAATACATGATAATACAAATCACAACCCAGACAGTAAAATAATGCACACTCAGTACTATTTTTCCATCAAAGTTACTGCCAAAGGAGACTCTAAATGGGATTTTTGCAATTCTTCATACTGATTCATGTTACAATCAAAGATGCTGATAGCCTTCTTGTTAAAAGGAAATGGTTTAATTTCATAAGCATTATTTTTATATATCATAACACCTTCTGTGTTCAGCACATGACAGCTTTAGATAAATTTCTATTGGCAGATTTAATTGCTGGGTTTGAATTTTCTTGCTCTTTTTCAGTTGCTAGTTATTTTAAATAATCCATTTAACAGTAATTTCACATGGCTTCTACCAAAACGTTATCTAGCAATTAATTAGGATGATCTCCTTGACAACAAGAGATCTGTTTCTCAAGAAACAAGCAATTTTACCTTACCTCTTCTTTCCATGACTAAAATTTATATAGCAATCTACTCTCCTATTTCTTTTTTTTTCCCCCTTTTTTTCCTGCAATTTATTCAGCTGATGATTTTTTCCAGTTATTGCTTGAGAACCTGAGCCTATAGCTATTGAAAATTGGATTAATTTCTCCCCCCCCCCTTTTTTTTATTTTAAATTCACTCTTCTTTTGACCATAAGCCTTGTTTTATGCTTTATGCACAGAGACTAACGTCTGGTAAAATAATATTGGTTTTGTTCAAGTACCATCTATTTTTTTTTTCAGATTTTCTTCTACAGTTCTCTTATTATGAAAACAGGAGACAGCCTCACATTCACTGTATTATGTAGAAAATTCTCAATTTTTACTCTTCTGGTTTACAGACTATCTCTTCCTGCTAAGAGTATGCCATAAATCTAAATAAACTTTTAAAAAGCAAAGGTCTTATATATGAGTCCATAAAATCACCTGAGAATTTCTAGTTCACAAAGTGTATCCTGTTGGATGTGATACACAGTTGAATTGGCTTTTTAACAAGGCTTCTAAACCTCAGATTTATTTGAGATTTAGACGAGTGTTGCTTCATCTTTCTGCTAGCTTCCTAATATAACCTGTATATAACCTCTAATATAACCTCTGAGTAGAGTCAGGCATGCTGTTTTGTGGTGCTGTCACTTGAAATTTGGAGTTTGTAATTTATGCAAATTACATTATCAATGTTTATTTGCCATATGCAAATAGTAAAATTCATCACATACTTACTTCAATAAGTGTACCTCAGAAAATTCTACTTCATCGTAAGAAACTGCATGTTTGTAGCCTGAAAAGCAAACATACTTAAAGATTTGTAAGGAGTGGAAAAGTAATGGTGGTGTTCTAAAAATCAGCAGTATTATTTCTCATTGTTTCTCTTCTGCTGCCCAAAATACAACCAAAAATACTACATGTCCACTATAAGAGAATGTTGCAGATTTGGAGGGAATTGTAGTGATGAATGGAAAGGCTGGTAGGATACGGGAATGAAAAGGTGAGGACAGTCTACATTAAATAGAGATGAAGGCTAAAAAGCAACATAGAGTAATCTATGATTTGAGTAGACAAGGGCTTCCCTTATCATCATCTCAGCATTAGCACATCAAAATATTAATTAAAGACTGATTAATGGCAAAGTGAGTGTTTAAATGTGGAGCTGTTTGTTCAGTGAGATACTGGCATTATTAATATAGGCAGGTATTAAAGTAAAAAATTTGACAGGATTCAAGGGTACTGGACTGTAATATCGCTAGTTATTTAGTAAAATGTGGTTAAGATTCCTTCTGTCTACCAATCTCTAATCTCTCATGCATAAAGAGACCTTTATGGGACAAGGTTTTATTACCACATTTTTCAGATATATTCTTAGACTCTCTTCTGAAGCAATTTATGTTGCCTGTTTGAAGGAATAGGATGCTGAACTAGATAAATCTAACTCAGTATAATTCCTGTTCTTTTATCTTTTTATGCTTTCTAATCTTCAGTACGGGGCAGGGGGGGAGGGGGGTGTGGAAAGTAAGCTGTTATACCGTGCAAAGTTGACCTGAAAAAATTAGATTTCTTGAGCTGGAAACATTCAGCATTTTAAAACTATTTTTAACAACTTAAGAGAGTTTGTCAAGCCTGGAGTCTTAATTATAGTAGCACTAGAGGAGTGATAGAAAAGGTTAAAAAAGTTCTTTAGTTTGAATGTGTTTGATCTTTTTATGCTTATTATAATTTTGACTGAATTCTTAAATTCCCACTAACAGTTGTTCCTTCTAAATTCTGTTAAGAACAGCAGAAGAGGGTGAAAAGAACAATTAACTGGATGGAGCTGCTTTTGAGCAACTGCATGGCTTAAAAAGCAATTTTAGGAAAGTGAGAGAGCAACTGAATAATTGAAAAACAAGTTGATAAAGATTCATGCTCTATGTTGAAGGAAACATCTGGTTCTACAACTAAAATGTTGGATGTTTTATTTAAATTAAAGCCATAGAAAAATGAGAAAAAACTACATATCCCTTGCATGTTGTAGAGATCATGGTATGTACTATTTTTATAACCATGGAGAAGCTGTGAGATTCAGGATTCAGACTTGTTGGTTTGTTTGACCTACATTGGACTACAAATCTGCTGGTTAGTGCTAATGAATCAGACATTGTTCATGTTGCAGTGCAGGTTTGAAATGTTTGTCAACAGTGTAGAGAACATATTCTTCTGGAGTCCTTTTTGCTGTATTTGTGTGTAAAAAGTTAGCAAAATGAGATTTAAGTAATTGTCAAGGGCAAGTACTGAGATGAAGGAAGGCTGAAAATGTAAAATTGTTATGATTTCTACTTGTAGTATAATATGATTTGATTTTTCAATTATTTTAAAGAATCTTTAAATATAAAAGTTATTTATGAGGCCAAGCTTTAACCTATGTAAGATGTTTTAACATGTAGCAAAATAGCATGCATATTGACTTGTTTTCCTCTATTTTTCCTCTGTTGCTTTAATGCTTGTTGTGGGAAACACTTAGCACTGTATGTCAGAGTACTACTTTTCCTCCAAACAGAACAGCACTTTTCTGATGTTGTACTAAGTGAAGAATACCTCAATCTTGGTGTGGAGCAGGTGTGCAGTCTTATATCCAGTGACAAACTCACAATTGCCTCAGAAGAGAAGGTAAGACCATGTGTATCCTAGTATTCTTTTTATCCTTTTGGATGTGAGAGAGCTTGCTCACACTGCTCTTGTATGCTTATTTGGATGCGTCGTTTCCTCAGTGAAGTTAAACATGCGTTGTATCATGTCTGAAAGATGTTTCCCAAAAGTGTTGTCAGTCTGATGTTAAAATTAATCTAAACGCTTAAAAATCCTTCAACTGTATTAGATCACCATTCTCCTTTGTTCTTTGAAAAAATGGCAACTAAGTTAAATGGAAACTCCTTCTCATGTTCAAGCAGAACAAGCAGAAGACATGCTGTGAGTCACACACACAGGACTTTGGTTTGCCCAAGGATAAGTAACTCAAAAATAGTAGTTCAAAGAGCAAGTATGTGAATCTACTAACTTTACCATTAGCAGTCCCACAAACGTATTAAAACTCTGTAGATATATGTGGGCTGTTTAGCCCAACTGAACAAATGTGGGTTGCAAAGGGAAGGGCTAGACAGCTTGATGAGCAAGCCTGAGTTTAAATATATGTTGGTTCACCTACATCTAGATCTCATTCTTTTAAACCCATATTTGAAATGTGATCTTCAGTGAGGCCAGTGCATCTCTTTGAACCTGTAATGGTTTTCATGTTGTGGGTATATTCATTTTTGAGTACATCAATTTAAACTATGTTGCTTTTCTTTTTTCCAAGGAATATATAGTTGTATTAACACTTCTTGTTCCAATGAGGCTAAATTGTATTCAAAACCATGTTTAGCTAGGTAGAGTTTGGTGTTAAAACCTCTTTGGAACTTTGAATCCAACAAATATCTGCTTAAACTGCAAGTAGCAAATATGCTGAAGGCCTGACTTAAATCACTTCGATTTTGATACATGTGATGCTGCATCTATGGAGGGTAATTTAAGGTTTTCGTGTTCTAGTGTGTGATGAACTGCTGTGCAACAAAGAAGCAGCTAGGCTTGGGATCACTTCTCCTAGAAGGACTCAGTGATTATAAGTTTGAATGATGATGTGGCCAGTCTTTTCTGAGAAAGGAAGAAAAGTATAAGGACTGTAATATTGCTGCTTCTGTGTTGTTTGTTTACCTAGTTTAATTGGATTTTCGGTATCAATGAAATTATTGTATACATTTTATAAGTGTAGTGCAGCTCTCCTTGAAACACCAGAAGAGGAGTGATATAAAAAGAGACTGGTTACAGCATCTTCAGAATTTTGTAGTGAGTAAATATGGAAATAATGGGAGTTGTAACTGCTGTCGTCTTTTCTCGTGTAGGAATTTTAGTATAAGCAAAAACTGGGTTTGAGGCACTGTGATATTTTTATACTGCTGAATTTGTAAGCGAAGGGACTGACACTTGTTTGTTTTCTGGAAGGTATTTGAAGCAGTGATAGCGTGGGTAAACCATGACAAAGACGTAAGGCAGGAGCTAATGGCACGCCTGATGGAGCATGTTCGGCTGCCTTTGCTTTCCCGCGAATATTTAGTTCAGGTAAGCGAAAAGGAATATTAATTCTTCTGCATGTGAACATTTCACTTTATTTTTTTTTTTTTAAGCCAGATGAGTAATTTCAAACAGTGTAATGCACTATGTTAACTGATAGTAGTAAAATTAAACAGACAGCCGCTGTTACCTACGCTTGCGCACACATGCGTGCACAGACACAGAGTCAAATGAGGGATTGTCACATAGAGTATATCATATATAATTAATTTATCTGCTTTGCTGACTACTCATTCTGCTACACCAGTAATCTGAATTATTTAATTAGCTGAGATCAGGTTAGTTTTCACTTCTAACCGGGTAATTACACTTCATAACTGAATTTGAAACTTCAGAATTGAACCTAAGTTCAGTGATAAGAAAAAAGCATTTCTTTCAGATAGAATACATTTTCTTCAAAATTTATAAGATCATTTGGAATAATTAGGTGTCAGGTCAAATATTTAAGACTGAAAATACCAGTTTGTTATAAGCATTTGTTAGCAGGCATAGTAGCAGGTTGGTAGGGGTTTATTGTAGAAATTCTGGGTTTGTCATGTGATTTTTCCTCTACTTCTTGTAGATGGTTTTGGGGGTTTTGTTTTGTATTGGGGTTTCTTTTCTTGCTTTTGTGGGTCTTAATGTTTTGTTTTGCTGCTGAGATTTACTAGTTAGTTAAATTCTTCTCCCCACCTCTTTCCTTCATGTTACATCTCTTTATTAGTAGAATCAACTTCTTTTTTCTTCAGTAACTGCATGTTGCCATCATGTAAAGTCATGTAAAATTGTGGTTAAATTACAATGTAAAAAATGAGAGTACTCTGCATTTGTGTGATGTAACACACGCTTGCTTGTGTTTGATTTCCTTCACATACTTGGACCTTCTAAAAACATTTCTGTTAATAAACAGAGAGTTGAAGAAGAAATATTGGTTAAGAACAGCAGTGCTTGTAAAGATTACCTCATTGAAGCTATGAAGTATCACTTGCTGCCAACTGAGCAACGAGCACTGATGAAAAGTACTCGAACGAAATTGAGAACACCTGCTAGCCTCCCAAAAGTAAGCCCTCATTTTAACAGTGCACTCACTTCTTAAGACTCCAGTTTAAAAGATGTCATGAGAATGTGACCATCACTTGGCATATTCCCATAAAAATTTTCATACTGAAACTATCACAAAAAATACGAGAAGTGATTATACTCCATACAACTTGTGATGTAGATGTCTTAGTCTACCACCTGTCTTCCCTGTGCATACTTCCCCTGCCCCCACCAAAAACCCTGACCAAACAAAATCACCAAAAAGAAAACCTCTTCACATTTTATTTTTGGTAGTTTTGTTTGGTTGGGTATTTTTTTTAGTAAATTCTTCAGCATTTGAGAAATATAAAATTATAGGCCTGGTGTTAGAGAGGAAGTAAGCCTGTTTCTTTAAAAAACAGCAACAAAACACCAAAACAAACAAAAACCACAACAAAAAAGCTACCAACAAACAAACAACAACAAACCCTAACAAAGACTGATGCTTCTGAGTTTGAGCATTTATTACATTTTTATCTAAGTATAGTCTTCTGTTTTTCTCAGAAGAATAAAATAGAAGAAACATCAGGTATTAACATCTTTCTCATGCAGTAAAAAAGTTTTCTTACAGTGCTATTATGTCAACTGCAATAAAGGAACAGGAGATTCCATTCAGTAGATTTAGCACATTTCTTTCAAAGGAACCAGATAAGGCTACTCTGTGATGAATGGTCACAGTTCCACATGGATACCGAATTCTTGTACCTGTGGACAGAGTAGGGTAAGAAAGTAGATCAGGATCTGCCTTGTTTGTGGGAGCTCTGCCTAGACTCTAATTGCTTCCTGCTTTTTTATCTCAGATGTTTCCTGTGGAAGCAATGATTGTAATTTGCATGTGTTTTTAAAAAAAGTCATTTTGCCTAGTTTGTAAGATACAAATTTCTTATTTAGGAGAGCTATCCTTTAATTATTTTCGATACAGAATCTTGGTTTTAACACTTTTTTTGATCATTCAGTTCTTCTCGTATATGTAAATAATAAATATTATCATCTCCCTTTTAGTTGATGATGGTTGTTGGAGGACAGGCACCAAAGGCAATTCGCAGTGTTGAATGCTATGATTTTAAAGAAGAGCGCTGGCATCAGGTAGCTGAATTGCCTTCCAGAAGATGTAGAGCAGGTAAATGATGCCTAATTTTTTATTGTGATTGGTAATGCTGCATAAAACGTGTATTCTTTGAACAGACTGAAGATATTCATCTGAGAAGAGCTAAGAATTAACTTCACTTATCATCCTTAAAATGCTAATTACTTATTAGTCTAGAACAATAGAAGCTTGACAACTTGATCTTAATTTGTTCTTTGGTTTGTAATCTCTAGAATAAACTGTTTTATTACCTCACATAAATACAAAGGATAAATTAAATATTACTGCATTATAATAACAAGTAATTCTACTATTAAAATACTCTTATTATTAAATTAGATGAAGAATGTGAGGAAGTAACCAACTGATACTAAAAATATCAAAATGTGATTTTAAAGCAGCTATCTCCACAAGAAGAGATTCAGCAAACATGATATTCAGAAGCGTGAGATGTTGCTAACAAAGTGTCAGAATTTGAAGTGCTTAACCTCGGAATGAAGTGTGGCTCTAGGGACACAGTCAAAAGCCTGACTGTGTAGTGAGTACTGTAACTTGTGTCAAGTATCTGCATACTTAGGGCAGTGTGGGATGCAATTAACTGGTGGGCTAAACCACTCATCTTTCCTCCTCATTTCTTTGCTTTAGGAATGGTGTACATGGGAGGCATGGTTTATGCTGTTGGTGGTTTCAATGGTTCTTTAAGAGTTCGCACAGTAGATTCCTATGATCCGGTGAAGGACCAGTGGACGAGTGTTGCAAATATGCAAGACAGGAGAAGCACGCTGGGAGCAGCAGTATTAAATGGTCTTCTTTATGCTGTGGGAGGATTTGATGGGAGTACAGGTATTTTTGCTTTTATCTGCTGCCAGTTTGCTTTGACTAGTCTTGACCTAAGATTTGAATGTCACTTTCCTGAGAGCTGTGATGAAATCAAGCATGAGGGCAGCCAGGCATTTTGTTGAGTGCAATGTGCTTTATTGGTCACCTCCTTCTTCCTGAACTGTGAACTGTTTGCTCCTCCCTTAAGAATTTAAGCTAAATAACTTTGACAAGTTCCCTTTCAGTTTTCCTCCTCTGGCCATAGAGTCCTTAACTCATGGAAGATATGAGCAGAAATATTACACGGTCTCTTTTTTTCCATTTGAATATGAAATCTACCTTTGCATTTTCATGTACTGTAAACAGGATTACAGACACAGGGTTACCTGTGGAAAGCCTTTGGACACACACTGTTTATTCCTTTCACAGATGCATTAAGCATCCTTATCCTTAATAACTATTACTGAAGTGTATGTAGGACAGAGCATTGTGACTTAATTAAAAGAAAGAAAGAGATCCAGAGAAGAATTTTTCAGAGTTCCACAGAAGCTTTTATTAATTTGCCCATTTTCAGACACCAAGAATGAGTTGACTGTAATTGGCTATCTCAAGGACATGACTTGTGCCTTTTACTTAGTAATTAACAGTGCTTGAAATGAAATTATTCCAATTTTCAGATATAGAGAATTTTCTAGAAAGTAAGTAGTATGTTGTATTTAGAGAGGTATTAATGGCATATTGTCTTCACAGGCTTATCATCAGTTGAAGTTTACAATTTGAAGACTAATGAGTGGTTTCATGTAGCTCCAATGAACACAAGAAGAAGTAGTGTTGGTGTAGGTGTTGTTGGAGGTAAGCTGAAAATTATATTAAAAAGAAGAAGGGGAGAAATGCAATAATTTATCCTACTACCTTTTTTTCACTTTTGAAAACATTATTCAGATTTAATTTTTTGCTGAAGCTTGTCATTCAAACTCTATGAACAATATATAATTGTTCTGCTTGGGTTTGACCAGCTTTTAGCATAGTTGTTTTAAATTTTTTTTTAGAGCCTCAGCTGTGCCTGTGGTGGGTTGAAGTTTCCCCCCAGCATTAACTTTTAGCCAGACCAACTCTGTTAGAAGCAAATGAAGCTGTATTTACAAGCAAAAACTACACTCTACAATGGAATGCAATGAATATGTACAAAATATACAGTATTTACAATATTAATACAGATACTTACAATTAGCAAACAACATGAACCCCTGCCCCGGTCAAAAAGATCAGGGAAGCCGTTCCACTGCTCCCCCAAGTCCCCCCTGACCGGAGAGAGAGAGGAATGGAGAGAGAAAAGCAGTGGGTTAGACTCATCCAAGGCCAGCCAGAAGCACGTTCTTTCTCCTGAGCAAAGCAGAAACAGACAAGATCAGAAGAGAAGAGAAAAGGAAATGGGAAGAATTGTTATGGTACAGCTCCTCTTATCCCAGACATTTATCCAATGAATTTGTTTAGAATAATCTTTTGTTTTCCTTTTTACACCCATTAGTGATTTATTTATATTTTTCTAATTTTCTGCTCAAAATCTGCAGCTAAATTTTAAAGGCATAGCCTAAAACCACCACAGTGCCTAAGGCAGACTGAGGAGAAGCTTGCTGAGCGTGCATGCTCTAGGTTACGCATGTCAGCAAAGCTAGAGAACTCAATTACTGAAGTGATGACCTTATACATTTGTCTTTAGTGATGTGGCACTGCAGTATTGTCGACTCTGTTATCTGTGGCTGACCTTGCTGGTTGCATGCTGGGGATGATCTCAAGGACAGCAGCAGGAAAACTGCTGACTTTCAAGTCAGCTTAGTGGTGAATAGCCTGGTGTTGCTTGCACAACGCAGTCCTGAGCTGGTTCTTGGGTCTTAAAACAGTTTTCAGCATATATTTAACTGCATAGGAACCAGTGCTGTTTTGATCAAAAAATGCCAACTGTTCAAATAATTTTAATCTGAAGTTTTGGTATTTCTGGGACACTTGCTTGCAAGATTCCAATGTTGGGCATACTTGAATTAGCTTGCTTCTGAATAATTCTTAATTACAACAGTGTAAAGTACCTTTGTATTTCTGTTAAGCAATTAAAAACATCTTTTGACTCACGTTGTTCTAATTAGATACTGGCTGCCTTTTGCATTCTAAAAACCACAGTAACTATGGTGTACTATCTTAAACTATTTACAGAACACAGACTCAATAACTGATTGATGACAGGTGCTAATTAGTAGCTAAGCGAGAGAACAATTACTTGCCCTCAGCCTATGTGCCAGTATAGTCTGAAACCTAGAAATTTGTAGGTTTCTGTTGGTTTCCCTTCTAGGTAAACTGTATGCTGTTGGTGGCTATGATGGGGCGTCACGTCAGTGCCTTAGTTCAGTAGAATGCTATGACGCTAATGCAAATGAGTGGACCTATGTTGCAGAAATGAGCACTAGACGGAGTGGAGCAGGTGAGTGGACTAGAATCATCTGTCCTTGTAAAACTGGAACAGATTTGTGATTTTAAAATGTAGCTACAAATAGAAAAGGTAAGCCAAAGCGTGAGTCAAATGGAATCTCTTAGTCTTAGGTGGATGATATATTGCAGGTCATAAATACAAAACTCTCCTACAGAGTAATATTCAGTCTGTTAATATCAAATGCCTTTGTTAGCTTTTTCATCCTTCTCATATTCCTCCTCTTCACATAACTTCTGATGTTTTTAACATGTAGACTAATGTGCATTGATTGTGACAATCAATTTGATATCACCTAAATACTGAAGTATCAAAATCTACATGGCCAAGATGAAAAAAATGTCATTTCTTCAAAGATGTCTTTGCCAGTATGGAGATGACTTTTTTAATGGCATATTCAGGTTGTCTTTACATGTGAACTGTGACTAGATTCTTACCTCTCTGAAGGAACTTTTCTTTCTCATTCACTACTGGAAATTTTGTCCTTGTTCATTCTTAAGTTTGCATTACTGTTTTCATCCTACTACTTCCACTTATGTACCCTTTGTTTCATCTTCAGAAAATCTCATCACCCAGTGTTAACATCCTTAGAATATGTATAGGCTACTACATATTATCCTTCCTTATTGTTTACCCAAGGCATATCCATTTATTTCTTTTTAATGTTTAAAAACCCCTTCTTTATTTTTTCATGGATTTTTCCCCTCCTTCTTGCTATTCTGAGTATTTGTCTTGAAGACATCAAATATGCCTGTGGCATTCTGCTTTTGTTTAACAGCTCCATACCAGCTTTAGCATTTTCATTATCTATTTATATTATAGACTCAAATCTCATTTACTGTTCACTGTCCTCTATTTGTCTTTTGGTATTTCAGGTTTTTTCAACTCGCAGAAGTTATTTTATTTCTCTAGATATGTTCCCATGGACTTTTTCAAGTTAAATGGCATGATACTATTTTGCTATGTATATTTTTTCAGTTTTTCAAGTTACTTTTTTGCCAAGTATTCAATGATGCTTTTTAACAACACCTTTCAAATGTCTACTGATAATTGCATTAATTTGGAAGAGATGCTGCTACTGGATAGCTTTCTAATGTAGTCAGTAGATGATTAATAGTTATCTCAGCTTTTCATCTTGCCTTCCAGCATTCTTTATTAACTCTGATGAGTTTTTAATCTGTATAATGATGTTTAAAGCAAGTCCAAATTATTTCAAAATAGATATATAAAATTATTAAAATACTTATTTTGTGATAGTTCCAGTATACCCATACAAAATCAGCAAGCTGATACGTCTCTTATTGCTAAAAGTAATGTTTTGATTGTGTTTCTAAGCCAGAACTATGATGTTAATGAAGAAAACATGATACAATATATTTCAAGAAAACTTAATTGTCTCATGAAGCTTCTAGTTACTCAGTTGTACATCTCAGAAGTAAATACTGGATTAAAAACTGGACAGAGTTTCAGTAAGGGTACTCTTAAATACTCATGTCTGATGTTGTCAGGTTTGGAGAAAAATATTTATGTAAATAAATGGGCAAATTACAAATATTATAAAGACAAATAGTGTTTGGGGGTGTGTGGTAAATCTTCAATTCTGCAATTTGCCAGCACACTCATTTTATCTCAGTGTTTTGGTTTGTTGGTTTTTTTTTAATACTCCATTTCTGCAGATTTTCATTGTGCTTATAGCCTATTTATATGGTAGATGCTTTCAGGCTTTTTTCTTTACATGTTGAGTAACTTCTACAACTCTGAAATTTAGTATCTTACATAGCACTAACTATTGGGATCTTTCTGCCCCTCTCCTCCCTCCCTCCCTCCCCTTGTCCCAGAGTTCAGGGCTGTGTTTGTTTATTCAGTTCTCTGCTGCCTTTTACCTTGTCCTCTGATTGGAAAAAAAAAAACAAACCACACAACAAAGCAACCAAACAACACAAAACCCAAACAAAACTAAAAAGCCAAACAAAACAACAAAAGGAGAAAAATTAAATGTAGTCAGTTATTTCAGATTCAGGTAACTGAGTAAAATAATCAACATTCTTCTGTGCCACTCTGTTAAATACATGGAAAATTATACTCGAGCACAAGGGGAGGAGTGGGTGGTAATGTGAAAATAATGACTATTTATGAGCTTGGCTGTAATGGCCAAATATCCAAAACCATCATAGCTGTTTCAACTGGTGATCAGTCCTGGTGTTGCTATGGGTGTTAACTAAGGAGAATTTTGTTCCTGTATTAAATTTTTGGCTCTCTGGTTGTCTCAAGGAACTTAAGCCTGCCTCTTCTGTTCCTACTGCTTCAGCTTCATTCAAAAACAACTTCAGAGGTTAACCCTCAGTTACTCTTCTTTAGTACCAACTGCTTCTCAGTTGATCAGTACGGGGACAGATCTGTTTCCAGCAACATATTGGGATGAGGAACTTCAGATCCAGATATAGGCCATTTGGGAGGGATGAGAGATATAAGACAGGGTCCTGAAAAATGGGCAGGAAAGAAAAATAACAAAGGAAGGAGAACTAAGAAGACGGCAACCAGAGGATACAGACGGAAGGAGCAAGAAATAAGGTAGGACTTGGAAACTGGGTGTGGGATTAAGGGAAAATGAATCACTAAAAAGAATCGAAGGACATTATTAAAAATAAGGAGCTACCAAAAGAGGGTATAGGAAAGGCAATAACCATACAGAAAGCCTGGGTGGGGAGATTCATATCACATCACATATTTAAATTAAAAGCCTTAGAAGTCCCTCTAGCTGTTTAATCCTACAAAAGATTAATGCTACATTATCCTTTCTAATGACCTGTGATGTGAGAGAGAAAGAAAAGCTGTCACACTGTACCATGACATGATAGTTAGAAATAATAGCAATAAAAAGGAATTAAATTAACTGGGAAGGATATGGAGAAATGTTAGTAGTGAATATCACTGATAAAGTATTAGCATGATTTATAAAACAGTGTCCTATTAAGAAACTATTTTTCAGAATTGCAGTACCAATTAACTCTTCTGTGTTTCTTTCCCTTCTTCCTTTAATTATTAAAATCTGTCTTTTTAGTAAAAAAAAATAATTAGTTATTTCATAAGGAGTTATTTTTCTGCCCATATAGGAATATCGCTTAGATAAAATGTTAGTGGTATGTTTTAGCTGGCTGTTAAAGGTCTCCAGGTTCTGGGTTTTTTTAACCTATCTTTCTCTTTTCTTTTTTCTTTTTTTTTTTCTTTCCCTGAAGGACTGAACTGATCTTTTGCATTCATATTTGCTGCTTCATTTAATAAAAATTTTAAGCTGTGCCCTTTCCATGGAACCCTTTAAGAACTGTCCTTGCAAATCTGTATGTCATTGAGTTTTGTATCTTAAATGTGTAGCTTTTTTACAGTTGTCTTCATGGTCCGTTACTCGTAAGTTTTAATGCAAACCCCACCTGCATTTCTGTTAAGAAATCTATTATGTGTGAGTTCTAATAGTGCATTATAAAGTGAGGAATAAACAAACAGGCCTTCCTTTCTACTTCCCCTATTGCTATCTGTTCAGTATGTGCAGCCCAATTAGAGAGTAGATATAGATTAGCTTTATTTATTGCTTCATCCCAAGATTGTAGATCAGTAAACATTTGTTGTAAAGGAGAACCTAAGATCAAAGGAGACCCTTTAATAACCTTGTTGGATATTTCGATAACTGAAGCTTCCTTCAAGGAAGCTTGGTGTTCTCCTGCAAGTCCTGGGGGAGGACGGTGCTCAGTCTTTACTTTTTGTTTCATATATCTGTTTACATGGTATTCCAGTGCTTCAGTGGAAGCACCCCTATTGTGTAATGTCTATCCATTCAGTTTTTTAACTCTATACTGCACAGTTTTTACTTTCTAAAAATGCACTTATGCTTTATAATTTTGTCAGATTTCTGTTATGCTGGCTGAGCACACTGTCTCATTTACTGTCACTTCTAATCAGTCCTAAATTTCAACAGTCCTCATTTTCTTGCACATCATTTATCGTCCAAAACTTTCTACATCTTTTGTTGCAGAACAGCTCTGGTCTTTGTATGCTGCAGTATGGTAAATGGGCATGTAAGACATTTTATGTGTCTTGCTGTATTTACTATCTTTTTTGCTTTAATGCATCCTGATCCAAATGTTGTTTGAAATAGTTCCTAACATTGGCTGGATGAAGGATTTATGTTAGTGAACATAATGTTTGCTGTTTCTCCTGTATATCAGTCAAACTATTCTGGTTAATTTTGAGTATTTTCATGTTTACAGGTGTTGGTGTGTTAAACAATTTATTGTATGCAGTAGGAGGTCATGATGGTCCTTTGGTAAGAAAAAGCGTTGAAGTGTTTGATCCCCTTGCCAGTACGTGGAAGCAGGTTGCAGACATGAACATGTGCAGAAGGAATGCAGGTATACACAACCATTATTTTAAAATGGTGGTTATATCTTTTGTTGTGAACTGCATGTTCCTGGATTTCTGCTGCTTTCATAATGTGGTGGCATAGAAAAACCATGCATTTGTGGGGTCAACAAGCCAGCTGCTAATTTTCATATTGGTTTCCTGCCTTTTTTTCAGGTGTTTGTGCTGTAAACGGTCTCTTGTATGTAGTTGGAGGAGATGATGGTTCCTGTAATTTATCAACAGTGGAGTATTATAATCCAACAACTGATAAATGGACAGTTGTGTCATCCTGTATGAGTACAGGAAGGAGCTATGCAGGTAACATCCATAGATATTTTTGACAGACTTTTTACGCTGTAACAGCTAAGAAAAGAAATTTCACAAAGCACCCAAAAGCCTGTCTAAGTAAAACCCAAGATACTAGAATGGGTATAAAGATGCCGATGCTACATATTGAATAATGGCTTCAAACAATCAGTCACTACAAGGAAAACAATGGTATTAAACTATGTAATGTAAAGATGATTCTGGTATGACCAGACCTTTTCTTAACAAGAGATTTGCGTCTTTACCTATGCAGGTCCAATTCTGAAGGTATTTGGAGTCTGATATTTAGAAAACAAGAGCTGTTTCAGCAATCTTTCTTCCATGACTATACTTTTTCAGATGAATGTTAAGGTTATATTTCCCTGATAATAAAATTAAACTTCAGTAACAGCAATTTTTCCCAGAACTTTTTACTGATTCAGACAACTTTTGTCAGAGAAAAATTAAGAGAAAATATGAACAATGATGCAGGCTGTGCTGGGTAACACCATCCTGGGGTTGGGCTACTATAGCCATGCCTCACCCAGGGGAGAGAAGAAATCTAATCCAGGTGGACATGGTTTCTCCCTCCTGGGAGGAGGGGTGTCCCAGGCCTAAATTGCTCTGTTCCACTCCCCCTTCCTGTCCAGCAAGACTATAAAGGGGAGACGGTGCCAGCTATCTCCTTTTTGCTCCTGTCTCACCCATTTGAAAGGACCCACTGCTGCTGCCAGCCTCCTGGTTCTGCCATGTGGTTGGGCCTGATCTTCTCCCTGCCACATCCACACTTCTCTAAAGGACTGAAATCCACATACATGGAGAGAGATACAAGGCCATCCAAATTTGGTTTTGTATATTCTCCCATTCATCCTTATTCCTTATCCTTGTAAACCCCCTCTGTTACTGCTATGTATATATTTTGTTTAAAAAAAAATAATAATTGACTTCTACTTCCAAACTGACTCCAGATTATTTTTTTTGGTACATTAAACTCCAATTAAGGCTTAAACCACCACCCAGGCACACATTATTTTGATGTTATTCTAGCATAACACAAGTGTAACATTATTATATGAAAACTTTATTTTCATATTAATTTTTCAAAAATACTAAAGACTGGTTACTTTTTTTCTCATTCACTCTAGGTGTTACAGTTATTGACAAACCATTATGATCAGTAAAAGGATTTCCAACTTGATTATGCACTAGAAGCAGTCTTCAACAAGTATATTTGAAGTGACTGAGAATCTACGCACTTCTCTACTTGTAGCTGCACCTTGAGTCACAGTGGAAGATGTGACTGTCTACAATTACAGATGACAGACGATGAAGATTACTCTAGGTAGAAGCAATGTGTAAGATTATTCTGCGGTTGAGCAGAAGCTGATTGAATTTTTGGAGTCTAGTGGACCTTTTTTTTAATTGCAAGACCTTGAAAAAAAAGCCACTTTCATAAGGACCAACTTATGTCAGTTGTGACTGAGAAATGGATTGTCAGTGAAGAATGGTGTGTATTCTGGTAAAAGTAAATTTTTGTCTTATTTTTTCCAGAGACTAATAAATATATTTAAAGAAATGAACCGTCGATCTTCATAGTAGGTATCGAATCCCACATCAGTAATTCATGCTGGCATGGGGTAACTTTGTTTCCTTTTATAAAACTTTTGTTACATAACTATACTAGGTGCATATGTCTGTGTGAGCAACTGAATTCTTCAAAACTGATTTTACTATTTATAATTTGGCACAGTACTTTGAATATGTCAGTACTATGTTGTAAAACAGAGTTGTATTTTTTGATATGTAACAATGCTTAACACTACTAATTCCCACTGAAGGAGATCAGAGATGGTGTAACACTTACTGAACAAGTGTAATTTCAAGATCTTTTTAATAAAAATGTTGTCTGGTTTTTTTTTTTCCTGTTCCAATTTTGGTTGCATTTAGATGTTACTTCTTTCTTACCTTTTTATCCAAAAATTGGCATGAAAATAACTGAAAATTTATAATGAATGTATGAAATTGCATTGAACTTGCATGGTACTAAGGCCTCTTTATGCGTGTAACCTTAGCTTCTATTAGCTAATATCTGAATATACTGTATGTGGCCATGCTTATAAAGCAGCTTATTTTTATTCACTCTTGGATGGCCTCCTTTTAACATGACCAAAGTTACTGTCATATTTGAGACATTTTCTCCAAATAAAAGTTTGTATATGGTTTCCTAATGCAAACAAGTTGCTTAAAATTTGTGTTTCTCAATACAAATGTCAATCCAATTAATATTGGCATCAGTCATGATAATTTTTTGGGGGAGGGTGGGGAAGGTGGTGTTCTAAAGATCTGAATGCAAGCAAATCAAAAAGAATTATTAAAGTTTAGCAATTTTTAATAGAAGTATCACTGGTTTGCTGCAGCTCCATTTCTGAAGGCTTTGGTTTTCATTGAAATTTGGGTAGGCACCACTTCTAAGTTTACTGAACAATTTGAGCTGTGAAATTAATATACAAGTTGAGAACAGGGGTGGTTTTTTTGGGTACATGCTGAAATTAAATAGATGGTTGTGTTTTAATGCAGAGATTGTATGACACGGTGGGTTGAGTTAGTAGATTTCACTAGAAACCCTTCACTTAGAAATTTGTATTTGTAGAATTTTCCTTGCATGACACCAAACTCAGTGAATGGGGTTCTGGTCCATCACTACCCTGTCCTACCCTTGTATTTCAGTCCATTTATTTACTTAAGCAAGGAAGCCTGTGCGTATCCTTTCCGGACACCAGTCTCCCCGTCTGCCGCCTCGCTCTGCAGGCTGCACACAAACGCCAGTGCCGCGCCTCCCCAGGAAAAAGTGGCGAGTCAGAGCGCAGCCCTGCCGTGCCATGCTGCGCCTGCGAAAGAGCCCACCAAGTCAAACGAAGCGTCGGGACCATCGTGGATGGTGCTAACGGACAACGAGGACTCCTCTCAGGAGCAGTCTTTTCCCTCGAACCAGCCACCGCCCCGTGAGCCGCTCTCCGTCTCCCCGGGCGACATATTTCTCGGAACTTCTGCAGCCAGTTACGCCTGTGATCTGCCGTGTGGAGACGTGCGGCGAGCACCATGGGCAGAGTCCCACCCGCCTCTGCCCACCTGAGGTGCCAGTTCCTCCTCATCACGTCTTTGACGTCACCCGGCCTCTCTCCCGTCTCATTGGCCTCATGCTGAAGTCTCACTATCCTCACTCCACCCCTTCAGCCAATCGGTGCGCGAGATTCGCAGCCTGTTCCGTCCCTCCTCACGCCTGACTCTTCGCCGGTGCCGTCAGCCAGCCAATGGGCGCTGTGACGGGCGTTGCTGCGCGACCAATGGGAGCGTACACTTGAAGAGCCGGCGGCCCCTGCGGTTGTTATTGCTACGCTGGGTGCTGTCGCCGCTGCTGTATCTTGCCCCACGGCCTGAGGGGTCGTCACTGGCATCAGGTGAGTGGGCTTACGGGGGAAGGGGGGGAGCGGGCGCGGCCTGACCCAGGGGTGCCTGTGCCGTTGTCGGGGTGTAGGCGCCTGGCCGGCCGTGGGGCTCGTCCCCGTGGGACCCGTGTACTGTGCTGCGGCGCGCCACGCGGGCCGCTCCCAGCGGAGGGCTGGCAGTGAGTGGGTGCCCCCGGCCGGGCGGCCCCCTAGGCAGCCCCTGAGCGGCCGTCATCGTCCTGGGTGTGCGCGGCCTGTGGCAAGGTCTTTCCGCTTCCTCGCAGGGTTGGGCTGGACATTCCGGACGAGCCTGATCAGGCGTAGCCTGGCCTCTGCTCCCTTGGCTAGCCGGCTCCTTATTCAGGAGGGTAAGTAGCCTTACCTGGGCATTGGATCAGGAGCTCGGGTTTAAGCTTTTTTAGCATTTTCTATAATGAGTTTGCCATTAATAAAAAGTTACTAATTGTCTCGTATTTGCTGTTAATAAGAAACGTGCCCTTGCTAGGAAAAGAAATTGATATCTGATATTGCTGGATACTGAGCTTAGTGCATTATGTATGTTGGACCTAGTCTGTGTTAGCTGTGGCCTAACCGATGCCCTCTGGCCTGTAAGTGGGAGAGAGACCTGTTAGAGGGGGTGCACCAAAATGGTCAGAGGGCACATCACCCTATAGGAGGGAGGCTGAGGGAGTTATTTGGCCTGAAGATATGGAGGCTCCAGGAACACCTTGGAGAAGCGTTTCAATATAGTGAAGGAGGCTTATAACAAAAATGGAGAACAACTTTTTTCCAAGATCTGTAGTGGCCACACAAGGGGCAGTGGTTTTCAACAACAAAAAAGTAGGTTTAAACTGGGCATAAGGATGATGTGTTTTAGAATGAGAGTGATGAGATGCTGGAACAGATTGCCCAGAGAAGCTGTGGATGTCCCATCATGGTATGTGTTCAAGGTAAAGTTGAACAGGTCTTTGACCAACATGACCTAGTGAAAAATGTCCCTGCTCATCACAGTGAGTTCAGAATAGACTTTTAAAGGCCCTTTCAAACCCAAACCAAGGAGCAGTCTAGTCTGTGGAAATGGCAGAAGTTCAGAGCATATGTGGGAATGCTGCTCCTATGCTTTTGGGAGCTGTGGTGAAAATGCCATTACTTGTGGAGAGTTGAATTGCCTCAAGCCAGCTGTAGTCGAAAGGCAGTCTGCTCTGTTGATGTAGTTTGCATGGATTCTGGCTCACAGCTATGAAAAAACATGAGGTTGGATGATCAAGACATAATAACTTAATTTCAAAATCTAATTTGAACCTTTCTGTGCTTTTAATACAGAATGCCATTATCTTGGAAAAAAATTGAAATAAAATGGGGTAATAAGTAATATTTCTTTACCCTTTTGCTCTCTTGAACTAATCTTAGAGCTTGATAGCTGATTGCCTCTTAAATCCATTTTAAGCTTTGGTTTTTTACACTGCTCTGTAGAAAGAGACTCTGTCTTTCTCTTTGCTATGGTTACTTTAAAAATAGGTAATAACTAAGATAAATAACGTAGATTGTTGTCTGAAAATTAACTGTTGTTTATTCTATTTTCTCCAAATTCACAGGTTGCTCGGACAGCTGTAGAAGAACTGTACTTGTGATGTTTTATGTTTGAACGATGGCAATGAACGACAGTGTTAATATCTTGAACTCTGCTTATCTGGCAGTAGAATATATAGACTCTTTCTTGCCTGACAATCCCCTGCAGCAGCCATTTAAAAATGCCTGGAATTACATGCTGGATAACTACACGAAGTTCCAAATTGCAACTTGGGGATCACTTCTAGTTCATGAAGTTTCATACTTCTTGCTCTGTTTGCCTGGATTTATTTTTCAGTTTATACCCTACATGCAAAAATATAAAATTCAGCAGGTAAGATGAAATTGTTAGCTGTACACTTCCTGAGCTGTCTTTGAACATATAACTGCAATATCCTAGCTTCCATTTTGTATGATCTATATTCCTGTATCACTCAAACATCTTGGAAGTGAGAGAGCAAAACTGCAATGTGTATGAGGACAGAAAAAGAAATGGAGTGGTTTTGTTTTGTTGTTTCCCCTGAGGGGGCAGACAGAGTTTTGGATTTTTCTTTCCACCATGGTGGTATAGAGAAAAAAGGTTATGTTAGTAAAGTTATATATATTTAGTTTATATATCTGCAGGGGAAGGTGTAAAAGAGTCATTGCATCTGGTATAGAAGTATATCATAGTATTTTAAAAGAATTGCATGGTATGCTTAATTAATAGCAAGTGTCTCTTTCAAAGTACCTCTATGCACACCCTCTTGAAAGGAGTTTGAAATATTGCAACAATGGAGAAAGCCTGGGATGACCTGCATACTCCTAATGGATAGTAAAGATACATCCAGTATCTAAAGATGATTATTTTCCTTCAGCTAATTGTAATATGAATTGCAAACTGATTACATAGTTTCTGAAATTGCTACAGTAATCGGTAAAATGTTTCCCTGCAAAAGCTGAATGTTTTCAAGGCAACTTATTTGTTCACAAGCTTACATCTTCAGCTTCTCTTTGTATCATTTCAACTACGGAAATACATTCTATAGCGTGAAGAAAAAAAGCAAGCTTGTATTTGTGTTAGACTGTTGAACTTGAAATGTTCTTACTAATTACAAACACTGAAAAAGAATAGTTTGGGGTGACTGGCAAAGACAACTTAAGAGAGACTTACTTTATATTTTCTAGAAAGCTAGCTTAGAAAAGTGAGTTTTTTGTGAAATTAGTCCAACTCCAGTTAATCTGACTTTGGAGGACTTGCTGTCTGTCTTCCAAGGTGAAGTGAAACTGCCTCCAAAGTAATTTTGCAGCACTTCAGCTGTGTGTAATCATGATATGTAACAAAACCAATTCTCTTGCTTCTTTGTAGGATAAACCAGAAACATGGGAAAAGCAGTGGAAGTGTTTCAAAACGCTTCTCTTCAATCACTTCTTCATTCAGCTTCCTCTGATTTGTGGCACCTATTACTTCACAGAATATTTTAACATCCCCTATGAGTGGGAAGCGATGCCTAGATGGTAGGTAGATTTTTCTCATATGTTGATGCTGAGTTATGCAAGGATGGATGCAGAATATTTAACAAATCAGTGTTGTTAATGCTAAATGCAATAATTTTTTTGGTAATGTAAACTGTTCAGTAATCTTGCTTCTGTTCATGCTTATCTGTATTAAGACATAATTAGAGCTTTCTATTTATTTTATTTTAATGACCCCAAACTGTTCTGATGCTCAGAAGAAGGGGGGATTAGGAGGGACTTTATTTGAAGTGAAGCAAGGTTCTTGATGGCATGGGTTAAATAGTGTGCTTTCTGGGGGTTTTAAACCAAGTGGTATTTTTCTTAATTTCTCCTAAGTGTTTCTTTCCTCCACCTTGTTTTATATCATAGCAGCATGGTCCTCAAAGGAGTGACTGTACCATCTTTTTTTTTTTACATTAAACTGATATATTTTTAAAGCTGAATAGTTATAAATGTCACCTTCTCTGCCAGCTCCTACCCCCTGCTCTGATAGGAGTTCTTTACAGCAAAAGGTCATCTTTCTTGGAAAGCTATTTTCTGACTAGTTTAGATAGCTGATGTAGCTCTGTTTTTAACATCTGGGACTTACACAGTCTCTGAATGTTCTCCATAGACTGCTTCTGTTATGTTTTAAAAACAGCTTGTTTTTATGCTAACTCACTTCAGGATATCAAAAAATGAGCTGATCAGCAGAATAGCCCCTGTACCTGGTAATTCGTATTTTTAGTATGGTAAAAAGGTAGTACCAATGCACTGTTATTCAGTCAGTAACAGATGTAAACATTTTCCACCCTTACTAGCATATAAAGTATTTTCTCTTTCAAGAGTGTGTGTCTGTCAGTATATTCTTTAACTAATAGCTCTTCTGCTTTTTCAAGGTATGTTCTGGTTGCCCAGTGTTTTGGATGTGCAGTGATTGAGGATGCCTGGCACTATTTCCTGCACAGACTGCTGCATCACAAGAGAATATACAAGTATATCCATAAGGTTCACCATGAGTTTGTTGTATGTATTTCTCAATTTTATTTTTTTATACTTTTTAGTACATACAGTTTCATCCAACTTACTTAAATGCCTCATTTGAAAGACTTCACAATTTCACATCCCTCTAACAGTGAGATTGATGTATTTTCTTGAGCTCTTTGTCAAGAATACTGTAAAATCCATTTCAATTTTATTTCATTTAACGGGAATGAAGGATTGCACTCTTGTTGAGGTTTGATCATCTCTGCTGAGCTAAGTGAAGCAGACTTTAAAAAGTGTATTTATAGGTATCATTATTAGGGGAGGGGAAATGGTAGATTTCTGGGTTTGATAGTTTCACTTCACCTAGGGTGTTGCCTAGAGCATACTAATCCACAGAACATGATCCTGACAGATGACTCTGACATGGCCTGGGTGTGTACAGCATACTTGGTTCAGGAAAGGATTATAGTTTTGGATATAGGCCTCTGGAAGCAGTATAACCAGTTGTGTGATACTGCATCAAGAGCAGAGAGTGTAGTACAGCGGTATTGTGTGTGGCTGGCTCTGCGTTTGTCAGTTGGAGCTGACGAGGTAATGAGCCGTGATTGACTGGAGGTGGCACTGTTCTCAGCCCCGCAGGATCCAGCAGCGTTTACGCCTTGGAGTGAGATAGCTGCCTTTAGGTGGCAGTATCTCGGGATCCTAGAACTCAGTGCTACCGTGTTTATGCACTCTGCCTGTGGTAAACTGCAAGCTTCTGAGCCGGGGTGATTTATGCAAGCTGTCAATAATGGGGAAGCCTAGTATCCATTGATGCATGTTTATGTATCTACATCGGAGCAGCTGCAGCTGCTGTTTTCCTCTTGTTCTTGACAGTCCCTTGGGTCTCTAGCAGGAGCAGCTTCTGACAATTATTCTTGAGAGTGGTTAGTAGTTTATGCAGAAGTGATCTATAGGCTGTTGGCTCTTTCACTAAATATTTTCCTTGATGGTAAAAAGTGATGATTTAAAAACCACACTTAAGCCAAAGTTGACTTGATTTTATGATAATTGAACTTTTGAACTTCAGCATTAAAAGTTTTTTAAACTCATCTCTTTATATGCTGTTCCTCTTTTGAAAATTCTCAGGAATGATTTGTGTGTGTGTATACATATGTAATGGGGAAAAATGTTTTCTCTCAGTCTCAAAATAACATCTGAGAAGTATGAACTTATTTTTTTAAATCCTCAAAGATGAGGGGTTTAAAATTTACTTATTTATTTTTATATTCTAAGTGAATCCTGATTCTGTCTTTGTTCTTTCCCCTACTTCTAAGACTGGATATATAGCAAAGCTGATAGGAACTTGCCAAACAGTTTAATATTCATTAAATAACTCCTTGGCCTGGGATAATGTAAACCTAAGTAAAAGTTTCCAACTTCTGACTTGTAGCAAAGTGTTTGCAATGGCTGACAGAATAGTAATACTTATGACCCAAGAATACTGTTTTTGCAGCAAGGAGCAGAACATCTGTTGGAAGGCCCTTGCTCAGTCATACTATTTCTTTGCCCACAACATCACTCTGTTTGTTCTGTTGTAGTCTTGTGGGATAATGGGGAGGGGAGAGTACCACAAAATGGTCATTCTGATTTGGGGGTTATAAAAACTGAAAATGTCTGTTATCTCTTTCTAGTCTCCATTTGGAATGCAAGCAGAATATGCACATCCTCTGGAAACACTTATCCTTGGAGCTGGTTTTTTTATTGGAATTGTTGTTTTCTGTAACCATGTGGTTCTTCTGTGGGCATGGGTGATATGTCGCTTGATGGAAACCATTGATGTACACAGGTGAAATCCTCATTGCTTTTTAATTGTTTCTTTTTCACATCTCCCCTAAACCAGTCTCAGATTTACCCATCTGTTTCCCTAGATTTATCATTTATTTTGTACTGAAGTGCTTTTGTGTGTCTTACAAAGAGTGACACAACCCGCAGAGTTACCACTGTTTTCTGTTTTAAGGTGTTGTTAATAGCAAATCTTTCTGATTAAAGGAGTGCAGACTATCAGCTAGAGAACCTCTGGAAGGGTTTTCATAAGCCAGGTGCCTCATTAGGATGTCTGGCTTTTGATATTTGGTGTACAAGTGATTCTCTGTATATTATAGTACACCAAAAGTCAGTTACAAAAGGTGATATTCCAGATGAGTTCTTTCTGTTTAATAATGTGGTGGGTTGAAAATTTGCCCCCAACATTAAATTTACCAGACCAGCTCAGCTGTAAGCAAATGAAAGCTGTATTTACAAGCAAAACTACAATCTACAATGAAATGAATATGTACAAAATATACAGTACTTACAGATATTTACAATTGATAAACAGCACAAGAATCCCCTGGCCAAGGAGCAGGGGAGGCTACTAGCTTCTCCCTCCCTGCCTTCCCCTTAGACCCCTGTATAAAAGGGACAAGAGAAAGGAGCAGAAAAGTTAGACATAGTGAAAACTATGCAGCCAAGGTTAAGCAGAAGCAAGTTAGTATCTCCCAGCCTCAGGAAGTGAGAAGAGAGATTGTTTCAGTACCACTCATTTTAGTCCCTATCTCTTCCTTTTCCAATGGGATTGTTTAGAATTATCATTGTTCTCCTTTTTACACCCAGTAGTGATTTCTTTTAATTTTTGCTACTTTCTGTTCAAGATCTGTGAAAATTTTTTTAAAAAGACATAGCCTAAAACTACTCCCATCCACCCCTTGTCACATATTTGTGTGGTTTTTTTCTGGGCAAGAGGATCATTAGGCTATACATCCAGTGAGTGGCTTTAAAAATAGAAAAGAAAAAAAAAAAGCTTTTATTTGTTTATACAAAGGACAAAACTTCTTATCTCTGTGGTAGAACCGACTTCTTTCAAATTTGGCTTCAAAATGCTAGTGCAAATTCCACTAGACTTAGTTGGGTTCATCTGCAAACGAATAAGCTTTCCTGTCTTCAAGGGGAAGGGAATAGTAAGAGTCCATCTTTGAAATTACACTTGAACTTGTATCTATAAATGTACTATGAAGCATAATAGTGTCTTACAGTAAACTGTCAAGTGTTTTAGTTTGTAGTGGGTTGGGGCAAACCCCCTCCCCACCACGTGCAGAAATAACGACTCAGACAAACTGATTGCAAAGGTAGTGGAGAGTTTAAATAGAGAACAGTGAGTGTGCTCAAAAGGAAACATAGTGACAAGAAAGGAACCAAAGTAAACCCAGAAAGACCCCAAACCCCACCTGTGGGTGCATCCAAAACCCCCAGGGCTCCTTCTTCCCTCCCCCCCCCCACTATTAGGCTGGTCTCAGCTGGCCAGATCTGAGACTGCCCATCCCCCAGTGGCCTTGGGCCCAATCAGGCCCATGGCCGGGAGATCTCTCCCCCAGTTACCAAGTCTCAGAGAGGGAAGGAAAGAGGAAGTGCCAGACCCCATCGCAAAATTTATAGTGGTGTAAGGGATTATGGTAGAAATACCTAATTTCCTGCGTCCACCCACTGGGATGGACTTCTGGACACAGGAAACACCCCTGTAGCAGAGGGCACCCAGCCCAAACTACAACATAGTTGAATATGAGCTACTGAATATAAGATACATACCATTGCTGCTTTAGTGTTATATTGCTTGTAGAATGAGAAGTATGTGCTGTGACATATCTTAAAGTAATAGGTGCAAAACACCATTTGAGTTTGTTGTCCACTTAAGGTGTTGATAGCAAATCACTTTGCGCTCTTCCCACTAGGTGGTGGTAAGATGCTTTCCAGTACTAGTAAGATAAAGAGTAAATCCCTCTGAAGTGTACTGTTCTGGTTTTGACATGGCTTTCATGGTGCATTTTGAATTTTATATATTTGAAGAATTTGCAGTAAAATGAAAATAGGAGTAGAGATATTACAACTGTAGTTGATTTGAGATGCTGCTTTATTTCTTGTTCTTCCTTCCTAATGTGACTCTTAGTTAAAACTGCTAAACCAGCAGGAAGCAAACCACTGTGATTTTCTTTTTTGGTTAGGTCATTTGCTTAATTTTTTTTGGTTGGTTTTGGTTGGTTTGGTTTTGGTTTTTTTGTTTGTGTGTGTGTATTGCTTAGTAAAGTGAGCTGAAAAGGTTAGCAAGTGCCAAACACATTGTAGGATAGTTTACAGAGGCATTTGGCTAGGATAGAAGGAATAATTTTCCTATTAAGTTAGTATTACACTAATTATCTCAAGGCCTTTTAATGCCAAAAACTCTCTTTATTGTCTAAAAATGACAAGTTAGTGTCTATATTCTGTAATTTTATGTATGGTGAAATCTTCATTATAGCTGTTGTTTTTTGTTTGTTTGCTTTTCTCCCCTGCAGTGGCTATGATGTTCCACTGAACCCTCTTCATTTGGTGCCTTTCTATGCTGGTGCTCGTTTTCATGACTTCCATCACATGAACTTCATTGGCAATTATGCTTCAACCTTCACGTGGTGGGACAGAATCTTTGGTACAGACTCTCAATTCATTGCCTATAAAGAAAAAGAGAAGAAGCAACAACTCACAATGAAGAAGAAGGCTAACTAAATTTCCAGTGTAAAAATTGTGATGGTAATAGCAGTCAGTTTTTGCTTTTCTGTAAAGCAAAATAATGATTGGATGTTAAGCAGAAATCTTGTTCCTTGGCTACTAAGTGGTAGGAAAAACCAGCTAATTACACTGCAGTATCTTCCTAATGGGAATGCTTTCTATTTTGTATGTAAGTACTGCGTATATTTTAACTACAGATTTAAAGATGATGCAAAAAAAAATAAAACACAAAAAAACAAAGACAAAACCTGGGATGAGTTGTATGTATCTTTTTTTAAAAAAAAGAAATACTTAAAAAATAAATAAATAAATTCAATTTTATCTTTGATGTTGCCCACTTTGGATCTAGGTAGGATTATATATCTACACTGAAATTGGACTTGGGTTTTGTAAAGTATATATTCTTAAATTTGTAATATCAAATAGAAGAGCATATTAACTAGTATCAGCACTGTATTATTTAAATATTGGGTAAAAGTTGCTTAAAACCAAAACATCTGTTAATGGGAAGCTTGGACAGGCCTTTTGCACACTGGATAATGCAAACTGTTAATAACAGAACTCCTGGCTAACATGAGTTAGCACAGACATTCCTGGTATAGATTTATTATGTTATTTTAAATGACAGATAAAAAGAATAGAAGGTTTTATTTGAAGAAACTTTTTTGCTGCTCTTTTGAAGTTGGTCTGTCAGTGTACTTGGCATTTACATTACATTCCTCTGTTGTAATTTGCTGAACTGACTTGTTGCTATATTTGCACTTGTGACTGATGAAATAAATGTGGTTTGGTTTGATGTGTGTCTCTATACCTTTCATGTGTTTTTCTCAATACAAAGCAGTGGTATAAACCACATAGGATGCAGCATCTTCTGCTCATCTCTTTAATGAGGAAGCATTATTTCTTTTACTATGGTCTACAACAGCTCTATCTGTTAAACAGCACTGACAAACGGAAATAGAGAACATCTTGTAAATTCTGCTGGCTTGTGTTTGGAGGACCTGAATGCAGATCTATTCAGTGTAGTGACAACTTTCAGGCCATGTGTGTTCTTTCTCCAGTTAGACTATAGCATTCACAAACTAGAATCTTAACATCTACTACTTGAGTTGCATTAATAATAGAAGTAGTCTAGTATTGTTGAATCTATTCTAAACACTTATCTATTGCGTAGGAAGCAACAGTGCAAGTATTTAAGAAGAACTCAAACCCTTACAAAGATGTCTCACTCTTTATTCTAATGTCAGTTGCAATTCAGACTCCAAATATAACTTCATCTATCCTGTAAGTCCTTTAGAGGTGTGTGCAGTATTTTTCTTGTTCAAGACCAACTAAATATTCATGCTGCTTCACATGCAGTCTGGTGTAATATTCAAAACAGACACTGCTGTGGAAGTGCAGATCAGATCAGCCCTCTACCAAGAAACCAAAATGGAGTAATTCAAATATTGAGATGTGGAAGTGGTTCAAATTCTTCTGCATGTGCTTTTACTTATCTGTATTCCCATTGAAATTGAGTGTTCTTCCTCTTCCCTTAATTAAAGACTCCTTGAATCCATATGCACTGCCAGCCTTAACTCTCCATATTGGAAGTGACCTCTTTAATCAGATTTCAAATATGGCCATTATCCTCTTTGCTTTGTCAACTCCCACTCTTATCCTGCAGCTATACTTAGCTTTATTTCACTGAACCCCTATCCTAAAATACAAGGAGCTTTCAGTGCTTCAGATCTTCTCCGTGTACATGATTCTGTTCACTGCTTCTCAGCCCACTGGCTTGTGCCTATGCATGCACTGTTGCAAAATTGGGCATACGTGTGAGCCAATTGCTTAAAGACTTCAGTAAAGGCATTTGTAAAACCTTACTGTCTCAGCTGTTGGAGAGCTCAATCAGAGCGCTAAGAGCTTGGTAGAATGACTATGAAGTTACAATGAATATTCCTCTTCTCAAACGGTTTAGAAAACAAGGAATCACTGATGCCATCCTTTTAGGTCCTTTAGGCTTGTTTTATTTTGTGTTCAGGAGTTGAGCCCTTATTTTTCTGGCATCTGTTGCTATTTCAGGATTTTGTGTAGCTTTATGTACGTTCTTAGTGTACAATGTGATTGCATCATTGCTTTTGATCCTCTTTCTTTAACAAATCTGTAGAGAGTTACACAAGCTGTGCTTTATGATTTTTATTTTTTTTAAAGTGCCCACTCTCTTAATACAGGAACTTGCATTTGAAAACCAGAGGCTTGTTTTGCTTGCAGAACTCAGACTGTCATTTTACCACCACCTCACCATTTCAAATGTGGGACCTTGAATTTATTACTGACTGTCATGGTGGCTAGTAAATGACATACCTCATTACTGTGTATATTTTATGCATATCAATGATTATGTTAGGCAATTACATTTATTTTTTTTTAGGCTTTATTAAATGAGATGTCACTGAGTTTGGAGGGTTCTTTCCCCTATATTTTGTGAGGGAGATTGGAGTGTGTCATGCTGGTTTATTCTATGTATTCTATTCAATGCTCTTAAAACTTAGAGGGTTTTGTGCAATAGAGAAATCATGAGCGCCCCATACGGGTAGCAGGTTTTGGCTCTCCACAAGGCAATCTTACACAATCTGTTGTCCTTTTGTCCTCTTTAGCAAGGAGACAGATGCAGCTCTTGAAAGTGGTAGGATAAGGAAACAAGTGGGGGAGCTACATTTTCCACAACTTGATCTTTTGCTGAAAGTCCGTTTTTGTGAGGCTCATCTGTAGGAAAGAACAACTTGTACCATCCCTTAGAATATGACCAAAAAAAAGGAAAACTTGAAGAGTGTAATTGTTAAGATTAGGGTTGCAAAATAATCACCTGCTTTTGGCTGTTCATGTGAAATACTTCACAAGGAGGCATATATTACTCTACAGCACAGCCAGAAAATAATAAAGACTGGTATTATGGTTATATTTGTAGATTATATGACTTCATTAATTTTCCTCACTGTTTGTAATAAATGAGTGGTCTAAAGAATTTTAAAGAAATTATTATTAATGTGTGATAAGTTTCTATATTTTTAATGTTTGTTGTTATTGAGAAATGATGTTGTTTAAGTTATGGCTACAGGTAGCTTTTCCTTAACTGCTGTGTCCAGTTCGTTGCCTCCAAATCCTCATCCCATTACTGCTGTCTCTCTGTCAGCTTCAGCCTTCTGGTAATTCTGAGCCACTGAATGCTTTAACTAGCATGTCCAGGAAGAAGGCAATTTTTTTTGCATTGGTTCATGCTATAATTTTCTGTCTGCAAATGTAATAAACACAGCAGTCAAATCATGATTCAAATGTATTTTTCATTAGCTGACCAGATTATATCATGCCCTCCACAGTAAGGTATTTCCTCTATATCTTAAATAATTTCTTTAGTTTGTCTTTGAATTTTTGATGTCTTGTTTCAGCTGTAGGTATCAGAACTTCATGTCCAGATCTTTCAACCTTGGTGGCATAATTGCTTCTTTCATCTTAATCATTGTCTTTCAGTCTGAATAATCAAAGATAAAATTATCTGTTCTGCAGCAGCTAGTGTAGTCATTACCCATCTCTTCATGCTTCTAGTAATACTGTTTGTCAGACTGTTATGAGCATGGTTTATATTTCTTGCTTCAGTGTAATTTGCAATTTGTTGCTCTGAAGTATATAAATTACTTACTAAGTAATCTAGATTACCTTCCAGAGTTGCTATATCCTTATTATTCACCATTCCTTGTCATCCACAGATTTTAATAAATTCTGATTCACATGGATGTAGTCACTGAATAAATTAGCCCCCAGACTTGGAATATCAGTCCCTGAAGAAGACCAGAATACTCCTGTTAGATAATGACTCACCACTTTAAAAAAACCCTGCCAGCCAGTTCTGTGAAGTCTCGCAATGATCCTGCATGGTAGTTTGTTTGTATGACAGTGCTCAGCCCTATAGCTGTGCCATCTCAGAAATGGTATGGCAGTTCAGCGTTCAAGACCCAGTGTCATCCCCGGAGCAACGCTCTGAAAAAAGAGGCAGCAATAAGCCACGGCCATTTGTGTATGTGTGCACCAAGTGTGAATGGCAGGCACATTTCATATTCAATTTAACTTGCAGTCTGTAAAGAGGATCTGAGTAGAATTGTTGCATGTATGAGATTTTTCACCACCTGAGCAAGAGCATGGTAAGATCTTAAATACCTGATAGGGTTGGGTTTCAGTAACATGGGTGAGTCATCTAACAGGTGGAGATAATAAAAGGTTCAGTCTTACGTAACTGAAAGGTGGTGGTTTTCCCTTCCCTTTCTGCAACTTCCTTACATTAAGCCTCTTTTCAAGGTACTGGAAAAGCCACAACTTACCATATCTCAACCCTATTTTGCAAGTGTCCATTAAATGTAGCTGCTGAGTTGGGCAAGACATTTTGGAGGTTGGTAAAAGAAGCTACTGTCTTGAAGGAGCAGCTTCAGCTGACCAGAGCTACCAGGTTGTGTATATAGTCAGCATTCATGTATGTTTTATATTTTTCTTACAGCTCACAAATTATACCTACCTACTTGGGCAGTAATTTCTCAACACTGAGGTAAACTGTTCTAGTTTTTAAAATTGATTAGAGCTATTCTATTCCTATCATTAATTTCTTGATAGAAACTCTTACCATTAATATCTATTAAGATATAGTATGATTTACAGTTGGCTGTTTGTTTGGAAGTTTTTTTTCTGAATAGTTATGCTGTGTTAAAACCCTAATTTGTCTTCCAGATTTTTTCCAAGGATTTAAAATGTGGTATTAAGTAGATGTTAGCAGGTCAAAGCCCTCCTCAGAGGGGAGCTTAAAGACCAACTACTGATTTAGTCTTGCTGATCTGATGTTCAGCATCTTGTTTGCTTATTCGTGTCTCGCTCATGCAGTATAGTGCACTCTTTCCATGTAAAAACAGAGATGTTTACTGAGTGTTTCCATGGAGTAATTATTAACAGTACTTTCTTATTAGTAATGCAAATCTGATCTCCATCATAGAGTGCTTTCAGGTGTTCTGTTGTTCCTAATGTACTTGCACTGGTTTTAATGGATTAATCTTTCGGGTTATATAAGAAAATAGTTGCCTTTGCCTGCTTGTCTTGCCACACGCAAAAAAGTGGGGAGTTACTCAAGTCTTGTAAGCAGAACTCTCTGTGTGAGGGTTTGGGGCTTCTTTGGGGAAGATTTATTTATGTACTTGCTTGTTAATTGTGATTTGCTGAAGAAAAAAAAGACAGCTTCAGGCAAGTTAAAAGTATTAAAAAATCTGAATCACATTTGGCAAATTGTTTGTCCAAAAGAATGAAATGATGTGTAAATATATATATGAACATCATATACGCATTTCCCTCTATGTATTTGTCAATATAAAAGTGGTTTCGGAAACATCAATGAAGTTTTCTCCACCATTACCAAATTATTTAGGCTTCATCTGTTGGTGAAATAGAATCCACTCTTCAGTGTCACATACAGACAAAAGAATGAAGTAAACCAGATTTGAAATCTGCTGATGAGAACATTTCCTGGACAGGGAGCACTTGTGCTCTGTTCCCTGCCCTAATTAGTATTATTAGCTTACAAGGCCAGGTTATGTGTATAGGCTGGGAATGCCCTTAGTTAGAGCACTGCCCTGAATGTAAGGCAAGTGCAAAACCTTCTTCCATATTACATGGAAATTTAGCCTTAGCCTGCCATGACAGTCATCATTTCTGAACTATGGAAAATAGGAGGAGGAGTTGGATACCAAGGAAGTTATCCATTTATTCCTCCTGCTCAGTTCTATGAATGCTCCAAAGTTCTCTGAGAATGTAATCAATTGTTTTGCAATCCCTTGTTAAAATCAGTACATGTGAGTTCAAAATTGAGTATTTGCTAGTATATGAAACACTCTTTTACACAGGATGTGTATGCATGGGTTTTTAGAGGTGATCCTCATTATTTTTCTTTTAGGGGTGGGACTTAATAAGTCTAGAATTTTTGTGTGAATCCATTCAGATCTAAATGAGAGACTAATTACACGTAGTGGAATAATAATTCAGTGCTTGAAAAGACAAAAAGAAATAGACCATTTCTGAGCCTTGCTTGTATCTTTTAGTGAAATTGTATTTTTGGCAAAAAAAACAATTGAAGGGAAGCCAATGAGAGTTGTTACACTGCACAAAGGTTTTTGTGACTAATTGGAAAGTCCTCCCCAAAAATGGTACTGTAAGCCTGAAATCACATCATCACAGGATTGGTTTACTTTATATACAAGGCGCAAGGCAAAGTGATGAGGAAAACAAGGAATATGTAGCCTGTGATAAATGTAGCAAATTGTACTGAGGAAGAATGTGAATCTTCTGCATGCTAAGTCAAGTAACTTCATTTGCAGTTCATTTTGGAGCTCTATTATATGCATGTATAATTCTAAAGTAGTGTGAAATAATAAACAAATTCATGACACAATTCATGCTGTTAGGGGGCAGTCAGAGTGACAGCACCTCTGTGATTCTAAATCCGAATGATGACCTTGGTAAAAGTGTATCAAGGAGTCTCTGTATGCCTGGTCTTTTTAAATGCTTAGAACATACCTGCATCATCATAACTCCAGACCTAATACAGACATGATTATAGGTGTTTCCTAAAGTTTTCTAGCAGTTAGAATGGAGAGTTAAAAGCTCCAAAAAGTGTTCTGAAGGTGTTTTTGCATGTGGTTCCATTCTTGGAATTAAACTGAGCAGAGAAGCTTCTGAACCCTATTGGCTTTGCAAGATAAGGGCTGGGTGAGCTGAACTTTGAGTCTTGTTATGAAGAAATTAATCATGTAATCCAGGGCTGACAGCCAGGACATTGAAATATAGCAAATATAGAGAAATGGATATATGCATTTTTCAATATAGTAGTTGCATGTTCAGATCTGAGTTTCAAATGCTGGATGGGTATCTGAGCTGATACATCACCAAACATCAAGGAAGTTGTTCTCTTAGAATATATTATTTCAGTTACCTTCTTGATCAGAACCAAACAACCTATAATTTAGGAAAATACTCATAGGATCACAAAGGATTATTGACAAATCTTCCTGAAAAATAATTCTATATAATTTGGTGATGGAAGAGAATGTTGCACAGGCTCACCCCTTTAGATTAGGAGATCAGGATAAGGATCAGGATATGTACCAAATGATATTTAATACTGGGGGCAGTATTCCATTTCTAGAAGGATGAATTGGATGTGTGGATTTCAAACTTTTCAAAATTTTTAGCCTCTCAACATTTTTCATTGAGGCTTTCTGTCCTTTAAAAATAATATTAAGAAGGTGATGTGGAAGTCACTCTTCAGCATTTAGCCTTTTATGAGTTGTCCTTTACAGGCTGTTTTGACATAGTCTAAACACCTATGCCTATGAAAACAGGTTGAAAAGAAAACAGATGGCTTCAGAAGTCCTGCAGTCTAGAAGACACTGTGATTTATTGGTATATTGTCAATGGTTTCTCACAAGAGCATTCTCACTGAATGTAATGGGATGTGCTCTATGAGTGAGTGCTTCAGTATCAGAAATTCATCTGGGTTTTTTTGACAGTGGGTTAATTCGGTGGGGCTGCACGAATGCCGTGCAGGACAAGAGTTATTTCACCCAATAAAATAAAGCAGCAGTAGCTCAGAAAACGTGCCCCCGGGTTCTTCAAGGCTCTTCCTGTACCTGGCTGCCGAAAACAGCGTTAGCAGCTTTCGCCCGCACCTCGCAAATCCGGTGCAGCGTGGCCAGGCTCACGCCGCCGCCCTCCGCGGGGAGCTCTCGCTCCTCCCGCCGCGGACACGGGCGGAGCGGCCGCTGCCTCCCCTCCCCACCGCCTCCGCCCGCCCCCCGCTCCTTTCCTCTCTCCCTTCCTCCCGCCGCAGCCGGCGGCATCTG
Source organism: Dryobates pubescens (assembly GCF_014839835.1). Taxonomy (NCBI): domain Eukaryota; kingdom Metazoa; phylum Chordata; class Aves; order Piciformes; family Picidae; genus Dryobates; species Dryobates pubescens. The sequence goes on from NC_071612.1 coordinate 51,745,765, forward strand.
CGCGGCCGCAGGTGGCGGGCGACCGGGCGGGATGGCGGTGCGGATGCGGATGCTGCTGGCTCTCTGCGGGGTGCTCGCTGCCTGCCGGGCGGCGGAGCTGGCGGCGGGGGCTGGGGGTGCCAGCCGGCGGCGACGGCTGAGCTCCGAGGAGGGCATCTCTTTCGAGTACCACCGCTACTCCGAGCTAAGGGAGGCGCTGGTGGCCGTGTGGCTGCAGTGCCCGGCCATCAGCAGGATCTACACGGTGGGGCGCAGCGCCGAAGGCCGGGAGCTCTTGGTCATCGAGATCTCTGACCGCCCCGGCGAACATGAGCCTGGTAAGGGGGAGCGGCAGCATTGGCTCCTAGCAGTACCCGCACCTGGCGACAGGTAGCGGCGGGGCGGAGCGGGGCTGCTGCCCGCGACTGCTGCATTGGGTCTGGCGGCAGTGGGCAGACTCTGCCCTGTGCGCTCGGATAGCGGCACCGGCTGTCAGCGATCGCTGTCGCTGGGTTTAGCCTCCTGTTAAAGAGAGGAGTGCGCTAAATTCACAATAAAATACCAGAAGACGCAGCAGCAATCGGGAATAAAGGCTCTGCCATCTGCTATGTGGGCAAGCAGCTGATGCAGATGTGCTGGAAGGGAAGGCGTTGGCCTCCCCGTTTCCTGGCACGAACCAAACTGTCGGGGGGAAAAGCATGAAGTAGGAAGCATGCCCCTGAGAGCTGTGGAACACGACAGGCTGCCCGCCCAGGCTGTGCTGCCATTGCATGCTGCAGGCGTGTGCAGGGCTGTGTTGGGACGTGGGGTTATGTGTACCTGGGATTTCAGACATTTCTTACAAATGGGGATGTGATGGTGGACACTGTGCATCGTTTTATTCCTGCAAGTGTGGATCTTTCAGTTTCCCATTTCAGAATTTTGCCTATATGTGAAAAGGCTTAATCTTGAAAGCCACTCAGTACCTGAGGCCCAACCGTAAGCCGCCTGCAGTCATGTCTTTACATTTCCCTCCATAGGCTACAGAACAGGCCTGGGAGTCCTGAAGATGTGGCTTTTGTGGGTCTCTGGGGATTTGGTTTACACAATTAGTGCTTCATGTTCTGCTTTACTGCCTGAGTATAACCTTGCTTTGCATCCTCAAGGGACTTAGGTTTTTACTGACTGCCTTAAGGCTACTGGTAAAACTTAAGAGACAATGTTTTGCATAGGGAAGACAGAAGAGGAAGGTAGGGTAGCAAAGCATTGTCTTGAAATGAAAAATGTGGAAACTGCAGTGAGATTTGAAAAAAAAATTTCTTTGTGCTATGTTGTCATCTTAATATGAGGGGCAATTCTGAAGCTAAGAATTAATCTATTGCACTATGTAATTTGCATGCTAGAATGGTACACAATTGTTATGACTTAGCTTTACTGTCGGAGGACAGTTGCTGCAGCTCATTTAAATTTGGAATTTCTGTCAAGCCAGCTGACATAAGGGACAAAAAGAGCACTGTGTAGTCCGAGAAAGGGCCATGGCTTTTCCTAGAGACACACTTCTCCTGTTGGTGCCAAATGAAATGAGAAAGAGTTTGTCATTGAGGCCAAACAAGAGAGAATCCAACCATACATGAATGAGTGATAGTAAACTGCAGAAAAGAAAATTTACTGTGGGCTGCATCAATATATAAGCTACAGTCACTGTCAAGCATTTCCTAGAACTTGCTCGGTCCCTCACAAAGGGAGTCCTATAGAGGAAAATGCCGTGTGTGTAACATCTAAATCACATGGCAGGGAATGTGATGAGTCCTGGTAATCTGTAGTGGTGGATGCTGAAAGTGCTGTTTTTCACAGAGGATTAACCAGGGCTTGAACCAGAGCAAAATCATTGTTTTATTTCAGTCCTCAGTTTCATTCTGCAATGTACTGAGCATTTCTCAAAAAGTGGAGAGCTGCTGCAGCTTTTGCTATCTGCAGTGGCATATGAGAGAAACTCAGGATCTTTTAGGAAGGGCAACAAGCCAGACCCCATACCTAGTTATGGATGTGCTTCTTTGAAATAACTATAAAGGCATTGGTAACATGCCTGCTGCTTTGTTATAGTGCCTAAACAGCTACATATTGTGCTAGGGGTTGCATTAGAGGTGTTTTCTTATTAATAGAATGCCCTTTCTTCTACTGTGTAGTAAAAGATAGCACTGTTTGTTTTTCTATGTGAGCTTTTTAAGCTGTGCAGTAAAAGTGAGGCCTTGTGCCAGTCTTGGCAGAAAATATGAGGCCAATTCTGCAGCTTGTACCTGAGGGAGGATCCTCACTTGCTCTGAGCATCCACACTTGATTCCCAGGGCAACCAAAGAGAATAAGGATATTTTTTGTGATTGACGCTTGTAGGACCAGTACCTGATTTATCACAATCTATTATTTAAAAAAAGAAAGAAAGAAAGAAAGAAAGAAAATAGATTCACTGATAAACACATAGATGTAGGGGGTTTTTTTGTGACAGGCTAAGAAGTTGTTATTCCTGAACACAATCTGTTCCTACAAGACATCCCAAGTGTCACAGGGTTTATTTTTAAATATATATAAGCATAAATGAAATATACGCTGTGACTTACAGATTTACAGTCTGTAGAGAGCTCAAGTTTCTAGAAGCCTGGTGAGTAATGCAGGGATGATGCCTGAATTGTCTAGTGCACCAGTGCATAACCAAACAAAACGAAATGTTTGTGTTCACTTAGTGAGGAAGTTGACAGCAAAATAAATCACAAAAGCGTCAGCAGTGCATCAATAAAGACTCTTTGTACTGAGTAAAGAGGCTTTATACTGAGTAAACCAAATGCTTCATATACATGCATACTTTGCATAATCACACTCATTCCTTGGCCGTGCAGCATTGTGTGAATGCATTTGTTCACATGCATGCATATAGATCAATTTTAGGTTTAGATTATCAACCACTTTTGAAAATGAATCTGTAATATATGTGCAATATTTGGAAAAGAATGTATGAGAGGAACTGGAAAATTTTAGAAATGTGCTTTAGACTTCCAAAGCAACTGGAACAAATCCATAGTGAATGAATCAACTGGAACATATCATTAAGGCCTCGTCTTTTTACTGAGGTAAACATATGTTATGAGGTTTGTTTATAAAGTCTTGATACTGTATAGGAAACCAGAATGACTCCATAAGAGCCAATCCAGTTTCTTGCATAAGCATACAAAGTGTCTTGGCAAATCTTGGAAACCTGGATTAGTCACTTAGAAGATGTGAACTGAGTGTTCGCTGAGCTCTTCTCAGGGACATGCTAAATGCCAGAAGCGTGAGACAGCCTAAAGCTTCTGATCCTGCATGAAATACTCAGAGAAGGTGCTACCTTCTCTTCAGTCTTGAACACCATGCTACCTGTACTTTCTCTGTGGTTCATGCCAAACAGCTTGATCTATTATTTCACAGTTTTGGTTTTTCAGTGGCAGCAATTTCTTAAGGCTGATTCATGTGGGAGGTTAGAGCCTGCAATCACTGATGGGAAACAAGCCCCTGAATAAAGAGAGACAAAATCTAGACATGAAGATATTTGGACTTTAGGAAACAGTTTTACACTGGTGGAGACTAGATCATTAAGGAAGAGGAAGACTTGAATAAGACAGTATCAGTGGTTAGGATTAGGTGTTGTATGAGCCTGGACTGGAAGTAATCAAAATGTTTGAGAGTATCTTTGATTATATGTAATAAAACAATTTTGTCCTTTGCTTGCTAAAAGTTGACACAGTTGACAAAAGATTGCTGATGGCAAGGTGAGATAAAGTAAGGCGAAAGAGATTGTGAAAAGCTGATGATGCACCAAAGGACACTTAATAGTAAATTACAGAGTATTTCTGGGACAAACAAAACAGTATTTTGTTTTAGTCTAGGTGCAGAATACTGACTACACCTGAGAGATGGAATAGGTTCTTGCTTTGAATATCTGATGTTATCCTGAACTAACAATTAATATCTTGAGGCTTTTTTTCTTTTTTAATCACCATAAATAAGCTCATTTTGAGCAGAAGTTTGTATTCTTCAATAGCAATAGAAACATATTTAGAATCGATTGATGCCAAAAGCCGTTCCTCTACCATTAATGTTCAGCTACTTGTTTAGGCATGCTGCCACTTCTGACTCATTTGTACCATTGACTTTGGTGGTGCAAGATCAGTCTCTTTCATTACTGCTTCACTTTGAACACGAAAATGAAATATTCTTTCTTTTGTTTTGTGTTTTTTTATTATTTATATTTATTTCTGCTTGCAAAAATAACAGAATTTTCTCTCAAATAGTCTTCTTAAAAAAGTATTTTTCAGTGTTTAGTTTTGTGAAGAAATCCTCAAAGTAAGGTTTATTAACTGAAACTGACTAGTTATGTTTGTTACAGACATAGGCACTGAAAATTACTTTTGCATCAACTGAAAGGGAGAGAGGATGGATGAAAATACCATTATGTAGCGAGAAGATGATCTGCAGATTTGTGGCATTTTCATCAAATTATTCATGCTAGAGAAAAGGAGCCAGAAGTCTTGAAAATATTAGGATAACAGCATTTTGAGAAGAAATTGCTGCGGCTTTTTTTTTCCCAAAGGGGCATGTAATTTAGAAGATTTTTCAGTGTTAATGATTTAATTGTTAAACTTTCTCCTCACAAGTGTCTTTAAAAATACTTCAGATAGAAGGCAAACACTTATTTGTAGTTGTGAGGCATCTGATTTTCTAGAAAATGGTGTAATTTGGGCATTTAAGTTTTGAACAACAGCAAAACTTTGTGAGCTGATGAGGCCAGAGCGCACTGCACATGAGGTGAGCAGCACAGTTGTGACTTGAGTCATTTGCAGCACCCCATGGGTATGACTTTGGTCAATTTTATGAGATGCAACTTCGATACATTAATCCTTTGGTCAGTCGCTTTATCAAAGAGCCCACTTGGCATGGTGAGGAAATAAATTGGGTGGTTCAGCGCTGGTGCTGAGCCTCAAAAAGCTACCTGACTTTCCAATTTCCAAGCTTGTACTTCACCCCCAAAGTCTCCAATGCTAGACTCACAGTTTCTCACACTTGAGACCTGCAATGCTGGACCCTTTTGGTCCTGCAAAAACATAGTTAAGGGTTGACTGAAAGAGAAGTGAAAATCAACCTTTACTGTATATTAATAAATGAGGAAATCCAAGACCTGTCTGCTACTACAGAAACTATATCTAAAGTCTTTTTCATTGAAGTGCTCTGTCACTTAGCTGTGGCACCAGCCAAGTGAGCTAGTACTTTCTGTGATAAATAATTGTGCAAGTAAAGCTGAAAAATTCACAGGGAAAAAAATTCTTGCTTGCAGTGCTTGGATTTCCATTTTGCATAAAACATATTTTAAAATACTATTTTTTTTAATTGTGCAATTTTTAAAACTGTGATTTAAATTACTATGCAGTGATTCTAGGGAACCAGCAAATGCTGCTCTTTGAAGAGGAGAAACAGCAGCAGCAAGATGAAACAAATGTGTAGGAGGCTGCCATGATTTTAGCCCAGCGTGGGCAGGAATCAGTTGCACTGCCTTAGAGTGGCAGCCCAGGAGTAGGGAGACCACTCTAAGCCTCCTGTGGCCCTTGTGGATTGTCCTGCTTCAGACAGGTGGTGGCAGGGGATTTTATCATGGATGGTGTCAGAAAGCACACAGCTTGTCTCTTAGTTACGGTGATGTCATCAGATACAGCCATTCTAATTTTGTCAGTTACAATTAATTACACTGGATTTCATAAAACTTATTTTCCTTATTCTTGGAATTTTCAAGCTAAAACCTTGTGAACTTTTCATGGGCCCCATTAATATTTCCCAAATTTGCAGAGCATTAATACAAATTATATGTGGCAAGAGCTGGTTATTAAATGTAGGTATTAGAAAGCCAATCTAATTTTTGCAGTTTTTATCAATGGCTGCTCGTTTGGCATTCCTTTTCTGAAGGGAGGTGTTGAGGGATGTAGGGCTGGTCACTGGTAAATGTGAGTGCACCAAGTTCATACACATCCATTGCATTGCATGAAAGCAGGGGCTGTGAATAGGCTGTATGCAATGTTTTGGGGCTGTAATGAAACTTTTTTTAACAGGAGTGCAGGGGATGCTGCGCAGACCACATTGTGCTTTCACATTTTTCTGTCAGCTGTGGTTTAACTTCTCTCCTTCTCTTGTGGCTTACGTTTGTGATCATCTTTAAAGGCAAGCTGGTCTTTGAGTAGCAGGGTAACAGGAGCACCTGCAGTGCCAAATAGACTGCGTGAGGAGGGCAGCTGCTGGTGTCCAGAGCCATGTATAAAGGAAAATGAAGAATAAAACATGGTCAAACCTATTATTCATGTAGCCTTTTTCATTTGTATTTTTTCTTTCCTTTGTGCATTAGGGAACAGATTCTTTCAGAGCTTGTGAGGATGTTCTGGCTTTCCCATCAAGCACAGCATGGGATATGTGACCAGCTTGCACTTTGGGAGTGCAAATCTGGGCCTGGTTGTATTTCACTCATTCTGCAGAAGACTGAGAGGTTGTAATTAACTTTCCAGTGAAATCCCTTATGGGCTGTAGTGCCACTTAAGGTAAACCACCTGGAGTATCTCAGCTAGGATTTGGCCTGGGTAGTTTCCTGCGTGACTGTTTTAACGTTGCCAGCATTCTGAGTGGGATGTCCATTGTCCTTCCTAGAGTGTGTAGGTTGCACAGGTTTTGGGAGGGCAGTAGGATTTGTTGCAATAAGATGACTGTCTGTATGTGATGAACAGGTTTTTTTTTTTAAAGCATATGGTTTATTTTTAAGAGTTAATTTCATTGACAAAAAAAGTTCTTTGGAGCAAGAAGTTTTTTGAAAATATTTAACACTTTCTTTATTAAATAAATCATTAAATATTTTCTTAATATTTCCAAATTTCTGTTTCAGTTTTAATGTTCAGCTTTGGTGTAGAATACCAAGAGGAAAAAAAAGTGCTTATGAAATTCTGATGAAACACAAGGAGAGGCAGGCATGTTTCTAGATCACATTTGCAGTTAGTTGTTAATGCCATTCACGTTCCCGTTGAAGTCAATGGAAATTCACAGTAGGTGCTAGGCAGTCTTTGCAGTGTTTCATGGAGGTACAATGCTCTCACTCCAAATTGCGTCACTGGCTGAGGTATTTAAAGACTTTCCCTTTTGTTAGATCATTTTAAAAAGGGTTAAAAGAGGCTGTGCGCTACCTGTGAAAACACTAGATCCCAGCTACTGCATCTCAGAAGTTTCTCTTTCATCTGTTGGAATAACGCAAAGGGCAAGCAAGCTGTAGTAAAAAGGGCTGCAGCCATCAGAATAAACATGACTCCGCAGAAGGCAGCTTTTTATTTTTCAGACTTTAAATTAGTGTGAGTACACAGAGGATTTGGAGTTTGTTGATCTGACCCAGGCTGATTCTGACAATCCCATTCTTTCTGAAAAAGTCAATTAATTTATTTTAAAGAGAAGGGTTGTCATCACCTCCCACATCTGCAGAATGCCTTAAGAGTTTCCAGTGAAAAGAGGAGGCAAGCCTGTTCTGTTGCTGGTTGGGATTAAAGGGATGTTTTATTATGGTGGCATTAACACGAACTCCAGAGAATTCTATATAAAGCACTGGAATTGCCTAATATTTTGTGAGACATCTTGTTAAAGGCAGTAAATGGTAATTCTGTGATTCTAACAAAAAGTGACCTTTTTTATTATATCAATCCTTAGTTTTCTTTATTCAGGAGAAGCTGTTTATTTTTCTGTAATTTCATGATCAGTATCTCAAGCCTTTAAATTGCATGCAGCAAAAAGTGCAAGACAGACCTTCCTATTTCAGAATAACCACACCTTTTTGCTTGTAACGAAAGAGTTGCTACTAGACACAGGCAGTAATTTAATATTAACACTAATTTAGAATTAATTATGCATTCATTCCGCCTAATATTTGTTTTCAAAAGTTGGTACATGATTGAGAAGCCTACATGATGTGCATATTCATGCTATAATCTCCCTTTGATGGTTAGTAGATAAGACCTCTTGGTTGGGCTTATAGTGCCCTCTGAAAATGTCTGTTTTTTCTACTGTCTATAAAAGGAGCTGGCGCTGGGCAAGCTTCTAACTTAGGAACATGTGCAAGAGCTAAAGGTTAAGAGCTGATTAATCTCAGCCTTTGTCTCATCATCTAAAATACCTTGTTGTGCTTTATATGCTTGCTTTATGAAACATTATATTTATGAACCTTATCTGATCTTTCCCCATCAGATTAATTTATATTGTTAAATCTTCATAATGATTTTAATTTATGTTCCTCCTGAAAAAACAAACAAAAAAAAAGAAGTCATATGTCATATCTTTTTTGGTATACATTTCCTTTTTAAACAAAGGTCTCAAGCATGTATTATTACCATAGACTCTTGCCCTTTTCTTTCTTTCTTTGTTTGAGATGCTTTGTTTTCTTTTTATTTTGTTTTCCCATTGAGTTGGGAATTAAACTCAAAGGAAATGTTGGGGGTTTTTTTGAATCAAGGAGATGTGAGAACTACAGTGTGTATTTTAAGGATTCTGGGTCAGAGTTATGAGCAGGGAAATAAAAGGAGTATACCTTATGTACTTCATTTTGGAGTAAGTTGCACATCAAATCCAGTGTTCAGTGAATTTGGTGTGATGGGGATGTTATATATGAAGCTTACTTTCTGCTATGCTGAGGCTAAATAAATACACCAAGGGTCTTTGTAACAAAAAGGTTGAAAAAATATCCTATCAATAATATAGTGGCAGAGCGGGCAGGTTTCATGTGCCCTGTGACATGAATATAAACTCTTTTGGCTGTTGTAGATCTACATCTGTCATCTCAGCTTTAAGGTTAAAAGCTGGTGCTGTACTGGGAGTAGATTAGGAGCTCTGCAGAACAGTGATGGACAATGTATCTTGACTTGCCAGAATTTGAGATCAGTGTTCTGCCATATTTATGAAGAAATGACCACATGTGCTGTGATATGATAGCTGTCCTGTGACACTGAAGTTGTTATCTCACTTACTCCTGGGGATAAGAACACAGACTAGAGGTGTGTTCTTGGTCCATGGCACCCTTCCTTTTGGAAAGGAGGTTTCTGGTAGTGTGCTAATGTTATGCTAGCTGAATCAGCACTAGCCACATTTTCCTGTGACAGCAGCAGGTAACAAGGTGATTGTCAGAGGGCTGTGGGATTTGAATCAATACAAAACATACGTTAGAAATATGTCTGTGTAGCTATGGTAGCCAGATAAGAGAGATTATTGAATCATAAACCTGTGGTTGGCAGCTCAAAGGCAATAAGCATTGGTTTTAATTAATTCTTTTTCCAAACTGAGACATTTATAGCTGTAGAAGATAGTAGCTGCTTCCTAGTGGTTTCATCTGGCATTCTTGCTTACTCATGAATTAAATCCCATGGAGCAAGTTGGGGTAGTCATTCTGTCTTTGGAGTGGTTCATGGCTTTGGAACGTGAGCTGACAGATATGCAACCAAAGGAAGATACTGCTTTGGGTGCAGATCCTGCACACAGCGAGAACAACAATCATATGCCATTTTGAATACTTACTCTAAGGTAAGCCAAGTGGGAAGAATTGTTTGATCAGATGGGACATCTGACTGGCCAAAGAAATCATTGCTAACTTTCCAGTCTAATGATCTGGTAGATCATCCTGATGTTTACCCTATTAGTTCTCCAAACCAAAGATAAACCATGCAACACTATGCTGTAAGAAATAAAAATATTAGAAAGATAACTAATTGGAAGATACAAAGATAGTGAAAGGACAGGGAGACATTGCAAAGATCAAAACTTTGTGCTCTCACTTCAAAAAGGGTGATCAAAGTCTGTCTTTCTGAATGAAATGTCTTCTTTGGTTTTGGTGCCATCCATACATAGTGGGATGGAGAGAAGAAAAAAGCTGTGATCTTGGGAGCTGGCCTATCAAGTATTTAAATTTTAAATGTTGCCACTGTAAGATTTGTTTCACAGGCAAAGAGGGTTTATGATTAAGATACGTGGCTTCCTTCCTGTCTCTGATGTGTACTTTTCATCTTTTTGGATAAGAACATCCTCTCCCTGTCTCTCAGGTTCTCATCTATGTGTCCAGGTTCTCCTCTTCCATGCTGCAGGTTAGTGTCTATGCCATGTACCCAGTATAAAGGTACTTAATGGCTAGCGTGAGGTTCAGCATTTGATCGACCTCTGAGATGCAATTCCTACCTGCTTCCTGTCAGATGTTTCCTAGTAGCAAATAGCCCTCCTATTTGTGCTGACTCAGCTATGCTACCAGACATATGCTGAGTTGTCAAGCATCTTGCTCCCTGTTTGTACAAGTTTTTTGTTTATTTGTTTAAAAATCTGTCTTGATAGTAGAGGCACATTAATAAAGTACCAATCTTTCCTTTTCTTCCAGTGCTGGTAGGGTCACAACAGACACATCTATATTTGCAAGGTTCCCATGTGTTACAGTTAGAGATATAAATCCACAATGAAAATAAAGAGTACAAGCCTTCAGTGGAAAACTTACAGTACAAATGTCTAGTGGAAAAGTCTATAAATAAACAGAAAGAGGGGAGCATCTATTCCTTGATACTCCATGGAGCAGCTGATCAAAATAAATTCTGTGTATAATGGTAGCCAATACAAAGTGAAAAAATACCTGACAACAGAAGACACCCTGGATGGAGAAGTTTAAGGGCCAACAAGCTCATCTGACTTGAAAATTGAAGAATTGTCTGAAATAGATGTTGCCATGGAGACAGAGAGGATTAGCAGCCTGAGACTGATTTCATTGGTCTGCTGCTAGCACAAGTTGCTTGTTTGAGTAGCGTTAATATGTTGTCTCATGCTGCTTTATATGCTGAGACCATCTGGCATTAGTGGTATTTAAAGGTGCAGTTCTGTTATGGAAAAAGTTGGCCAATATGATTTGATTTATGCTTGTAAGGCAAGTTACAAGAATTAAGAGGTTTTTAAAAAGCTGCTTCCTGCACTGAAAAGTCACAGCCGGTACAGAAACGATTTGGGACTTTGGGGAGCGGCACAGGAAATTTCAGACGTTTGTTTTGTAAAATATTTTGAAGTGTTGTTTATTTATTTATTGATTGCAGAAGCACACACTTTTGCGTGTTTCTTCAGGTGTTTATGTAGAGGCAACAATGTTTTTCTTTTAAAAAGTAAGCCTTTTCACTGTACACTGCAAAGCTGCTCAGGAGCAACAGCTCCACCACCTTAAACAAGCACAGGATCACACTGCTCATCATATTTTTTATTAAACAAAAGGATGCTGTAGAGTTAAATGAACAAAATAAGGGCTAACACTTTTAAGGTTACTTTGGAGTCCATGCTTTCAAGAAGAAATATTTTCATTCAGTTTGTATGTATACTATTTAAAACTTATTTTGTAGCAAAGTATTTGATAAGAAAGTCAGTTTGTAGAGTCTAAGATAAACCTTCTCTTTGATCTATTTATAGCTGTGAGTCTTCATCTGCTTTCCTTAATACCAGTCTGAAGTGGGAGTTATCTTCCAAAGGAGCTTATATGACAGCGCTGACATTCCTCAGACGTTTTCACTGGTTTTTTTTCCCTTTGATAATTATTAACATGTTGCTTATAAATTTACAAGAGGTTTTTTCCCCAGACATGAATGGTTAAAGAGTGACCAGAAAATGATCCTGTCTGAGCTTATGAATTCCCTTGCAGAGGTTTCATTGTGTACTGAGCATCACAGGAAAAGTGACTTGAGGGTAATCTAGCTGGAGGCTTTGTTCATGTGGACAGACTTAAAACCCAAACTAAATTTGAAATTAAATCTTGATAATAAACAGTATGCAAACATAGGAATTGAAGCACTTTCACATTCTTAAGTTATCAGTCTTGTGAAATTGCTGATGGAAGCATTCCTAACAATGTCATGCAGCTGTGTAAGGCTTGTCCACAGATACTGATGTGATACCCTTTTGATATTGATGACATATAATAATAAAATAAAACAAATGCTTGGCATCTATTTCACAAATCCTTAGCTTTTAAGCTTTCATTCTGAAGCTCGTGTCTTTGATGCCAAAATAAATTCTGCATGTAATTTCACTTCAAATGCAAGACCCAAGAAATATGTAGCTATGAATGTCCTGGCTCCTTCAAATAGCTTCAGAATGATTATATCAAATGCTTAATGTTTTTACAGTTTAGTTCTGTTTTAACTCTGCAAGAATGAATATAGGGCACACGAAGAAAGGCGAATAACTTATCTTCTCATGCCACTCCCAACCTGTAGTTTCTTATTTGCAAGTCAGTTTGCTCCCTGGATAAGTTTTTTTTGTTTGGTGGTTGGGGTTTTTTTTGTGCCAATCATCTATTTATCTCTGAGGCAAAGCTTAGGTGCAGTTTTGGGGATCAATTCACTCCAAGACCCACCTTAGGGTGATAGGAACAGGACTGCTTCAGGACTGCTTGCTGCTGAGCAGTCAGTCTTCCAGCGTTACCTCATCACATCTTGCCCTCTCATAATACACGCATTTTGTGGTTTCATGGCAGACTGAGCCCTTGCAACCCTTAGAGATCAACAGTGTAGAAATATTCCACCTGTAGCCCATGGAGGATCCCATGCTGGAGCAGGGGACTGATCCCAAAGAAGGCCATAACTCTGAGGGAAGCCCTTGCCACACACTTTCACAGTACTGTGCTATGAAGATAATCTTGGGAGGCATTGGCATTGCCCTCACATGACTGTAAACATTTTGAATTCTATAAACCAACAAGTAATCTTAAAGACATCCTGTGGGGCCCATTTTGGACTTGTCCATTCAGGATAATCAGAAGGGACCAGCCCTGAGAGATGAGGGTGTAAGCCACCTACACTGCTTGGCAGGAAGGGTCTCCTGCAGACATAGCCATAATTGTTGGTTTCCAGTTTTGTAATCAGAAGTTATAGTTTCTTGAGAATTATTTGTACTTATAAGCTTTATTTCTGAAGCCATGGATTTTTGCCAGATGCTTCTTCATTCCATTGCAGTATTTGGTTTGTTTCAGTTCTGCAGACACTGAAATTTGACATACCAGTGTTTATAGTCTGGGGATTAACTTTTTTCTTCATTCCATTCATTTCCAAGGTACAACGCCATTTCCATTATTGCTGCTTTCCCATAGCTCTTAAATGATCCTGCTGCAGCTGATTAGATTATACAGAGGTTATTTCACATAAGGAAAGGTGATAGAATTGAGAAGCAAAAGCATCTGGAATAGTTATTTGGCTGCATAACGTTATACTGAGTTGCAAAGGTTGGTGACTAGGAAGGTCTATGATTGAAATAGTTGCAACTAGGCTTTCTTGTCTGGACCATCCAACACAATTCTTTACATTTATTGTTAATGTGAACAGGAATGAACATGGATGACTTTATTACATATTTTGTGATCTATTTTGCTGGTAGCCTTGAAAATTAATTATGTGGAAATACACTTTTGAAACAAACAGGCATAAAAGGCAAGTTCTTCTCATAACACTATTACAGTATTTCTGAAGACCCAATAGATCTATCATAAAAATGCATTTTTCTCTATTCATTAGATTAATTAATGTAATTCCATATTATGGGTACAATTTCAGACACTTGTAGTTAGAAACAGCTGAATCATCAGAAGGTTAAATGTATTCTGTACAAAGAATCAATCCAGAAATGCTGTTTAAATGTAGGCAGGGGTGCTATTAGATTTGCTTCTTAAGCTTTGTCCCAGGGAAATCATAAATGCCTTTGAATAGCATTCCAAGGCTATTTCTGTAATCTCAGGAAATAACTATATAAGGTCACTCTGGAGTACTTGGGTGTTGCTCTAAGGCTTGACTAATATTTAGTGCTCATCTATACCTCTGACTGAGTTGCTCTGCTACTTTGGAGAGGGTATTTGTTCTGCCTGAACCTCAGGTCATCCTCTGGGACCTGGCAGCAATAGTTCTTGCACAGTTTGCAGGAATCCATGGCGGGGTGTCATGGCCCGAGCCCACCTAGCTGGCAGCAAAGCAACTACCCAACTGCTTGTTCACTCCTAAATCCCTTCAGTAGGGTGCAGAGGAGAAAACACAATAAAAAGTTTGAGAATTGAAACAAGGACAGGGAAGATTCACACACTAATTGTAGTCATGGGCAAAAGACTCAGTTTAGGGGGAAAAAAATCTTATTTGAACAAAGCCATTACCAGTTCACTAATTGAATCAGAGTCAGGCAGTGATAAATACAACCAGTTCTTAAATACACCAGATACACCTTCCCCCTGCCCATGGCTTCTTCCTGGACCTGCTCTGCTACCTCCTTCCCCAGTGGTGTAGGAAGACAGGGAATAGGGGCTGTGGTCAGTCCCAGTACACTCCATGTTGGTTTTAACTCTCCTTCCTCCCCAGGGGAAAAGCTCCATCTGGCAAGGGCTTCCTTCAGAGTTATGGCCTTCTTTGGGATCAGTCCCCTGCTTCAGCATGGGATTCTCCACGGGCTACAGGTGGAATAATTCTACACTGTTGATCTCTAAGGGTTACAAGGGCTCAGTCTGCCATGACACCACAAACCTTAGGGGAATGGCTAGTCTGGTGTGCCTCCACCAGTCATTCCCCACTGATTTCAATGGATTCTGAATAGTTGTCTCTACCATATCCCACTCCTCTCCAAAGCAAAAGAGTTCCCAGCACAAAGAAACCAGCCTAGCTTCTTTCCCCCCATTAAATATGTTATTGAAGAGACCTTGATTGACTTGGCTTTGGCCAGGGGCAGATCTGCTTTGTAGCTGAGGGAGCTTCTGAAGCCTTTTACAGGAACCACCCCTGTATCCCACTCCACTGCTACCAAACCCCTGTTAAACACAATCCAAACAACGTAGTGGGAATTCTTTGATGTCTGTGTTGCCCAAACATGACAGAACATGGAGATATTGGTTGGTGCAGTCTAATCCATTCTAAAAATTTTCTTTCCTATGAACCAAAAGGATTAGAATAATCTAAACCAAATAAAGATTTGACATGAGCAGAGGTGGCCTCTCCTACTCAAGGTTATTCTTAAAGGGCTCTTTAGTGTCCTTGCTGATGATAAGTGACACTGTCTTCTGCTCTTATTCAGCTGCTGTGTAAAGGACTGGCTAACACAGCTTGGTGTCTCTATGACTTCCTTATTCACTTGGTAACAAAATTTACTTGAACTTGTTTTAAATGCATATCACAGATATCATGTAATTTTTTCAAGCATAAAATAGATTGGTGTCAGGCTGGACCTTGAGAATCATCATCAGAGTTTTGCAAAGGACAGAGGTTATCCAGGACTAAACAAGTTACAGTTCATTTGTTGCTGACATCATCTGGAAGCAGATTGTTTATATTAAAATTAATTGAGTTAGATAGACCATACCCTAATTCTGGTAAAAAAAATGCAGGCTGAAACCTTTATGAACTCCCAGTTTCCCATTGCACCCTGGAAAGCTGTGAAAGGCGTATGTTGTCTTCCTTGTTAGTTTTGGGTTTGGTTTTGTTGTCAGTTTCTCCCCCTCTTTCCTTCCTTCTCCTCCTTTCTTTTCACTATTACTATTTTTTTTATCAGCCTCTCAAAATACAGAAAAGGTGAAGCAGAACAGGAAATGAGAGAGACTAAAGAAAATGTGGTTTTGCTACAGATTCTGCAGACTTCCAGTTTTCTCCAGCCTTAAGGCTGCATTATAGGGTGTATCAAGATAGTACTATCTAGAAGGAAGATTTAGCTGTAATTTATGAAGATAACATGGCACATTAATCAGTAATCTGTTTATAACATTGTGATTTAAAGCAGAACTTGTCCTTTCTGTAGGAGAATCTCCAGCAGAATCTCAGCAGCTGTGTCTGTAAAAGGAGATGTATATAAAAAATGCCAGAGAGAAACTGCAGGCAGGGATCCTCCTCAGCCATTTATAGCTCTGTCATTAAACGTCTCTTTGAAAGTCTTGAACAGAGATAGAAATCACATTTACATTTAGAGACACAAAAGAAATTAACAAATAATGACATCAGTGGTTCAGCTGAAGATGAGCTGATTGATGCAGTCTGTAATGAACTGGGATCTGTTACTGTAGTTGGCACCTGTGACCATAAGAGCATAGGAGTACAGAGGCAGAAAGTGTACACGGTCTTACTTAGTGTAAAAGAGTGGAAATAAGCAAATAAAACATTGTGAAAATGTCACCATTAATATTTTTACAGAAAAATACTGATGTGATTATTGAGATTTCCAAGTGCAGAGTCAACAGGGCTGCATCAGACTCTTCCCTCTGATTGCTTTAGGTGAGGGATAGGTTGATTTTAATGCAGTCATCCTTTTCTGTTGCTTTCCTTTTGGTTGCCTCTGTGTTACTCTCTGATGCTTAAAAATACATTGAAATTAATGCAGCATAATTTCTCTTTATATTTACTTGCCAAATTGGGTAGCACATGTTCAGTTTTTGAAACAGTTTATCAGAAAGACACCAAGTACATTTCAAGGAGTGCATGTCAAGAGTTAGTTCTTCCAGCTTTCCCATTAGCTGGTTTACAATGGTGAATACATCTTCCAGAAAGGCAGTCAAAATTAAATAGCATGAAAATCTATATGGATTTCAGTTCTGCACACAATGGAGTCCACTGAAGCTTTGCTAGGGGCACGAAGGGACTTTAACATATTACTTACGCTGTTAAGTACTAGGAAAGCAAAACAAGAGGGTGGACTTTATGTGTCTTTGTAATCCATTGCTAATAATATGAAATACTTTACAATAGGTCACAATGATATGTGGTTGCACATGCATGTTCATGCATATGTGTACATTTTATACAAAAAAGTCTTCCAAAAGATCCCTGTAGAAGGGAAAAAAAATAGAATCTCTCACACATTGGCTGTGTAGAAGTAAAGGTGCACCAATCAGGGTGGTAATTGTGCTGATCTTTAAATCTCATAGAATATTCAAGAAGAATATTCACTTTCACGCTGCAATTGCCTATCCTAAAAGTGAAGATAAGAAAATGAGAAAAGAAGCATGACAATTGTGCCGTTTTGCACTGATGGAATTTCATTGACCACAGCAGGGAATTGCTATGGAGAATTTTGAATTATTATGGGCAGGGCAGGCTGAGAGGCAACCGGTGGTTTTGAGGTTTTGTTAATTCTTCTGTTCAGTAAGCGAATGAATGCCAAATCATGTGAAGATAATATACAGATACAGATTAACACACAATTATGCCTGATCTTGAGTTCCAAACTGGTTTGTGAGGTCAGAGGGTTAACAACATATACATGAAACCCACACTCTTCCCTTGTTCCTAATCAGCTACACAGCTGATTTGTGACCTGCCTTTCCTGCTGTTATTAGCAAAGCTGTCTTCATGGTGTTCAGTGTGTGCAAAACTGATATTCTGACTGATTTTCTTTCCTGTTTACTCAACTAGTAGGAATTATAATTACTTTGAAAATCAGTCTTTTTTACTAATCTTTTGGAGGAACTAAAAGATCCCTTAACCAACAAAAAGCCAAACAGCAAAAACAAACAAAGAAACAAGAAATTAATTCCAAAGATGCTTTTTATTTTTAAAGCCTTACAAAGCAATAAATAAATAAATACTTTTAAAATTCCATTGGATTTTGTTCTGTGAAAAATTACCACAAAAGAGTTAGAATATTAAACATACAAAAATCATGACAGTCTTGTGAGTTTTGGAGAAAAATCAATTTGGAGTTTGAAATGGCAAAACCTGCAAGGCTTGTGTCTTTTCTTTATACTTCTTTATTTCCTAGATCAGTCAAGACCCTCTGGAGTGTTTTTTCCTGGAGTGATCGTAATTATTTGGTGGCAAAGTTTCACCTTAAAGAATGAGATTCACCACCCCCCCCACCCCCCCACCCCCCCATACAGTTTGGTTAAATACATTTTAATAAAGAGGAATAAACATGTGAAATTATGAGACTATGAACTTCAAACTATGATTTTGAAGCATGACTCTGTAGTTGAAATCTAAGTCTCAGTTTGTCATTCTTGCACTGTGCATCAAAATTACCAAGTTGTTTATGAAGTCTTTTTGCAGGTGATTTCCTGGCATATGTTGATATCTTTCAAAACTTCAAGCATTATTGTGTGCTCCAGAAAAAGATATTGTGAAATTTATGGGAACACTATAAAAGTTACAGTGTACTCAGGAGAGCTTTCTCTGGTCAGCTTGCTTGCTCAACTTCCAAGAGTGAAGCCAATATCTGCAACAGTGCAGACACAGTGGTCCTGTTTTGCCAAAGGATCAAGGCAATTATTAGGTGGCAGAATGAAAGATGTTCCCATAAAACAGAATTTCAGATGTTCGTATTGGATTTAAAGCCTTTAAATTCTACTAAGCATAAACTGTGTTCAAGTCAAGAGTTTGCTTTGTATGCAGTTCAGAAATTTCAAAGAGGAAGAATATAAATAGGATTTAGAATTAAGTGATCTTAGAGAATGGGAACAAAAATATCAAAGGTAACTTTCTAAAACTTTCTCGTGTATTGAAAGGGTAAGAGCAGATTGGTTAAAGACATATGGCACATCTTGAATAACTTTTATTTATTTCCCTAAAATACAGAAAAAAATTAAAACAATTTACCAATGTTGAAGTCTGTGGAAGGTCTTTAGACCTTTAGAACACAATTCTCCCAAGAGTGTTAGTGTGTTGCTATGTCAGCAATTATAATACAGTAGCAGAAAATGTTTATTGAGTGCCTACTATTTTAGGAAGGATTTTCTGTAGGCTATATCAAAAGAGAAGGAAATGTTTTGATGCCAGTTAATAAGATCTATCCATGTTGTGAGATCTGTTTAGTTATGTGGCAGAGTCACGGCAAGCCTATTTACCAAGGTTCAAACACTAACATTGCTGCAGAGATAAGAAGGCATTCAAAGAGAATTTAATTATTTTTAATTATTTAGATTTGGGTAAATTATAGATCTAGAGGGCAAATTTATTCGGAGGAGAGACACACAAACCCATCCTTTCATAAGGTGTCTTCCAAATACTTAGAAGTCCAGAAGTACCAGAAAGTGTACATGTACTTTGTTTAGTCCAGTGGCTGAATCCACTGCTGTTGATGAAAATATGCTAACAGGTTTTCGTGAGGATATTTGATCTAACTGGGATTTTTGGGTGCTTGTTTGTGTTGCTATCCTGTGCTTAAACCTGAGTCTTCATCACTTTTAGTACTCATTTAATTAGGTTAATCTTGCCTGTGCTGCTGTCGCACCTCTGTTTACAAGATTACCTTACGCAGTATGGTTGTTGAAATTGAAGTCTGGAGAAGGGACCAGGATAAACAACCCATTCATTAAGGAAGTATCACAAATTTTTAACAAGGATAGATATGAATTTACTATGTTTCCTAATAGTATGGATGTTGACACACTTGGAAATATTCTTAACAACATGAGGCATTCATTCCCAGCTGGACTACAGGTATGTAATACCCAGATATTCTGTGAAAATGGGCAAGGAAGAAAATCCTTGTCAAAATATCTTGCTTTGCCAGTGCTGATGGCATGATTGTTACTAGGTTTTTCCTTGATATTTTTGTGTGGGATAATGTCTCTAGCTGCTATTACAAAAATTATGCTGAATAATCTTCTTGTCTTGTTGATGCCGTTACATTATTAACCTACTTAACAAAGATTTTTTTTCACATTTCCCTAATAATGAAAATAAATATAATTTATTAAACTAGTCATGTTAAATGTAATTATGTTTTTTTATTTTTTAGTTTGGTTTTTTTTCTTCAAGGAAAACTTTGGAAATTAGTATCAAGCCTAACTACATTTTTAAAGGTTTTTCTCTGTTTCTTCCTTATTTACATTGTTACTGTATTGTTAGTTTTTAATCAGAACTCTGGAAGGAAATCCCTGACCTTATGATTTTTCCTATATAAGTGCTGAACTGCATTTAACATGCCAAATCATAAAGTTGTCGTAATGTCATGACTGTGGTTTCAAACCTCTGTCTCTGTGGGATTTCCTCAGGAACTGAGAATCAAAAGCAATGTATCTACAAACAGAATTATGATCCTCTGGGAGGCTGTGCACTAGTTTTACTTTACCACTTGCCAAGGCCATAAAGAGAATAAATGCAAATATATTAGTTTGGCAGTAACTTGGGAGACTTGGCTGCTGCTTGCCTTGTGTCCTACACGTCTCCAGTGAATAGGTGCTAATTAATGTGCCAAACAGAATATTTTTAAGGGTGGATAGATAGAAATCAAAGGGTAAGGATTAGGATTAGGTGTAATCATATATGGAAAATACTTGTCATTGTGGAATACCTTGCCAGAGAGAAAGTAATAAATGGGAAACTTAGTGGTAAGGAGGTGGTTTATGAGAAAAGTGTGAAAATTGGGGGGGGGGGGGGGAAGTGAAAAAGGGCAGGAAAACATATATTAATGTTTAAATTAGAAAATTAAATTATGAAAACAAATATGAACAAATCTCCAGAAGTGTTCCCTTCCTTTTTGTTCTTAGGCTAGCTCCTGTTGTTCTTGTTAGGTCTTTGGCATAAGAAGCCAGTGAAGACTTTTCACCCGCTGTCACTGTATATGTATGTATATGGAGTCACCGTCCCTGGAGGTGTACAAGAGGAGATTGGACGTGGCACTTGGTGCCATGGTCTAGTCGTGAGGTCTATCGAGGCAGGTTGGACTTGATGATCCTTGGGGTCTCTTCCAACCTTAGTTATACTGTGATACTGTATATGGTGATGGCCAAAGAAACAAAAATATACACTCATGACAAGCAGAGTATAGAGATAAAGGCAAAAGACTTTGTTTATTCCTGCAAAGCAACACATATTTGTATGTATGTTGTTACTGCTCCTGTGTGTGATTGGTTAACAAACGTTTCTCAAGATTCTTACTGGTTAGTGATAGCATTGCTATGGTTACTTGTTAGGCTAGCCCGGGTGATCTCTCTATCTCATCTTGCGGTTCCTCATCCTCAAACATTCAGTCCAAGGACTTTCCAGATTCTCATGGGAACACAATGATGTTTTCAATGTCAAACTCCTCACCAGAGTTCATCAGAGGGTCCACAGACTCACCACAGTCCCCCATTAACCCCTCTCTTTTTCTTTTTCTTTTTCTTTTTTTTCCTCTTGCTGAGAAAATTCTGTTACCAGAATAACAATTCTTTGCAATTTTAGATGATGTCAAAACAGCAGGATGCTCCTGAATTGAATTATGATGTAAACCTGGTGCCATGGTCACTTGGTTATAATGAAGTCATAGAAACATTAACTTTGTGTCTGGGTCTCAACTGTTGCTTGCAAGGCACTTGGACTGGACTGGCCAGTGTCCCACCTTCAGGAATAAGTGGTGCTTGTTTGAGGGCTGTATGTCCAGGTTTCTCAGCATTTCATATCTCTGTTTCACTGCTTCCAGAAGAGAGCACTGTTTGAATGCAGGCTGCTGTGTTTGTACCTTCTGTCTGTTGTCTCCCCTCATTTTAGGTTCCATTGGGTACAACTTCCTTCTCCCTCCCCTTTTACCTCAGAGGCGCTCTAATTTCTTCAAAGCATTTCTTTGCTGTTCTCAAAAGCATCAGCTTGAATCATGGAATAGCCTTCTGGCTAAGTAACTGAATTTCAAAGTGCTGTTTTTCCAGCTGCTCTGATGCTATGAGACTACTCCCTTTGTTTGCTAACACTCCTTGCAGCAGAACTGAACTTTTGCCTTTCAGAGGCTGACATGATGTATTATTTAATCTTACTGTCTGCATGAGGTAGCTTATCCTGGCCTTGTATTCTTCTCTATAAATGCCTTTATTAGTCAACCTCTTATGGCAGCTTAGCTTAAATCTCCCTGAAGTTTGCAATAAATTCTGAAATATTTTGAGTTGATGGAAAAAGTCCAAGGTGATTATCTCCTGTACTGTATTTCAACCTCAGGAAATCCTGGCCTCATGTTTCCCGAAATAAAGGACATGTATGTGCCATAGGAGGACAGCAGCATTTGCATTTCCACAGTGATTTCCAGAGGAAAATCTTGGGATGTAACAAACATTTTCTTAATGTTAAGATTATTCTTTTTTAAAGGAGGTTCTTTGCTTATCCTATAAGCTAGTTTAAATATGTTTCTTTTTCTCTTCTATTTCTAGCTTTCTGTAAAAACATGAGATAAATTAAAACTCCGCAAGTGTTTCTGATGGAAGTTGAGCACTTGGAATTTTTTGGAAGAAACATACTTTATTTTAATGCAGCATTGTGTACACATGAAATGGTTGATGGAAATAATTACAATACCATAATCTTACAATTTTTAAAGGAGATAAAGCATATATTTCTATACCTGCTTCAAGCCCATTCTGATGTGAAATGAAATTTTTGTGCACTGCAATGTAAAGTAGGGTTTATAGAGGCTATGTAAACCTTTATAGGATGCTTTTGGTTGGCTGAACTGTCCCATACTTGCTTCATTGCTTTGTGGGTAGTTCCTGCCACTACCACTGGTACATATCCAGTGGAAAGACCTGAGGACAAATTAGGCATAGTACATCAGGCATGGTGATATCAAGTCATAGATTCTTTTCCTAGTATCTGAATCTTTGTTTTTCTAGTAGATAACCACATATACTATAGGGCATATACAAATAAATTGTCTTCTCTGTGATGAATGTCAATGTTCATTACTCTAAAAAAC